>NC_133339.1:35152119-35485453 GCF_030506205.2 Paramisgurnus dabryanus | reverse complement strand
ACGTTACTTAAAAAAAGTAATTAGTTATAGTTACTCACTACTTGTTCCAAAAAGTAACTGAGTTAGTAACTGAATTACTCTATAATAAAAGTAACTCGTTACCAGGGAAAGTAACTATTTGCGTTACAGTTAAAAAAAAGTTGCTATATGTCAAAGAATTTGTATTTTTTTTTAGCAGTTTTCACATGTCAGTTGAAATGAGTAGAACAGACAGGTGTTCATACATAACTTTCCATATTTATTGCACGTCAACAGACAGCAATAGTTTTATCCTACACTTCAAGTATTATCTTTGTAAGAAAAGTAAACAGTTACACCATATAAAGTGCATTTAACTTCAGCAAACTAAATGAAATAAAAATCTCTCAACCTGAGACAACTGGTCAAGTAAACAACCTGTACTTCCAAGTGTTTTGTTCACAAAAAGTTAACTTTTAAACAACAAAAAGTGTGTTTGCTCTGTAGTCGTATTCTTAACCCGTTTAATCCCAAATTTTTTCTTGGAATTTGAATACATGCAATTTACTCCTTAGACCTCCCTAACACACAAACTTTATGCCTTCTTTGATTTTATGTTGGTTAAGTTAGTGAAATATTAGGTTTTATACCCGGTCACAAAAGTTACCGGTGGGAAACATCATAGCCGGACTTCATTAAAATTCAATTAGACATATTTACATTAGAAAAAGTGTGTTATACTATCGGTCACAATTGTGACCGTTAAAAAAATTCTCAAAATATATCTGTAAGTGACCCCACCTTCAAAATTGATAGTTCTATTTGTTAATTAAGATGTTTTACTTTTTTTTGTAGTAGTCTGAGGTAGATATCTTCTTCTAGATGTGCAAGCAGGAAGTAAACTGATCTGGTCATGTGACCTTTCACCCTAGTCACATGACATTGATACATTTTAATCAAGACAATCTATTTTTTAATTTAAAAGTTTAATTTCTTGCCCAGAGCCAACATCAACACTTTTAGAGCTTTCAGAAAGAAGAAAAAAAACACGGTCACAAATGTGACCGGTGGGATTAAACGGGTTAATTAAATAAATCAAACTCCCAATGTCAGACAACTGGTCTGGTAGACATTCTGTACTTCAGGTATTTTCTTTTAAAGTAAACAGTTAAATAATATAAAGTGTGTTTGCAATAACTGTAGCAAATTAAATAAATCAAACTGAGATAAATAGTCTGGAAGACATGGGCTGCTGTATTTCGTTTTCTTCATTAAAAAAGTAAACAGTTTAACAATATGATTCATTAAATTAGAGTTGCTTACAACGGATGTCGACAAAGTCTTCGCTCCCGGACATAATGTACACATTACATGCACGTTCTTGCTTTGACCATAATGAATTTGAAGTAGTGCTTATATCTCCACCTTGAAAATGCCAACTTTTCATCGGATTGCTCCTCCTGACTCGCCATCTCTTCTGCTGCCGCGAATCTCTGTTTAGCTGTTCGGTGTGTGTGGGTAAATACCAAATGCCGTTTGTGCGCCCTTGAAGGGCACTTCGCGAAGGGGATGTAAAATCCAAATAAACAGAAAAAGACGCTGTATTTTATCACCAAGTGTATTTTAATTAGCCACACTATCAGACAACATTGCGCAACTTTATCTAGAGTTTATAAATCAAGAGATTTGATCTTCGAAGGGAATAGGGCATAGTGATCATCACTTTCGATTGGAATTCGCCCTGTGTGTGTGTCGCCGCAGGCGCGTGCGCTGGCATGTGTATAACAACACTGGCTCTGATTGGCTACCATGAAACACATTACTCTGCCTTAGCCAATCATAATCGCTTATCTCGTTATTAACCTACCTCCTCACTAGCTGTGTGAGCCAGGGTTGCGTTTGGATCACACAGGTTAAGTCAGTGCATAGTAACGCACCGCATTTAACGTCCGGTAACGTTAACGGCGTTGTAACGGCGGGAAAAGTAATTAATTAGATTAGCCCGTTACTGAAAAATGAACGTCGTTACGTAACGCCGTTCTTTTAAACGGCGTTATTCCAAACACTGTCACCAAGTGACTCATTGTTTCACTGAGGTCACATTCTGCAGGGAAGAAAATATAAAAAGCTCCAGCTTTGAAGATTAAAAACACTTATGACGTAATCACATAATCATTGTTGCTATTGTGCTGAAAACAATGGTACGTGGACTGACACAGATTCAGTCTATCTGCCATCTTCTGCCTCAAACTATCAAAACAAGTCTACAGCATAACGCTGTTCGGCACTAAAATATCACCTGGGTCATTTTTGTTTGGTCAGATTTAAAGCACCGTTGTTCATCCATTTTTTTCTTCCGTGCACTTCCGTGCTGAAAATAGTTGTGGGGTTTAATGTATTCTGCCAACAAACCGGCATTTCTTGATGCCTGAGGCTGGGATTGAGCTGATTTGATGCGAAAGTATTTGATTAACGTATAATACGTGCTAAGAGAATTTGGTTAAAGGGATAGTTCACCCCAAAATGAAAGTTTTGTCATCATTTACTCACTCTCATGTTGTTACAAAACTTTATAAATTTCTTTGTTTTAATGAACAGGAAAGAAGATATTTTGAGGAATGTAACCAAACCAATCACGAGCCCCATTCACTTCCATAGTATTCTTTTTACCTACTATGTAAGTGAATGCGGCTTATGATCGGTTTAGTTACCAACTTTCCTCAAAATATCTTCATTTGTGTCCATCAGAACCAAGACATTTATACAGGTTTGTAACAACATGAGTGACTAAATGATGACTGATTCACGATTTTACATTTCTTTTGGTGTGCAAGTGTGTATTAGTACATGTTAATGATGCAAAAGGTACAAACCACAAGGTAAATGATGCCGCGAGGTTATCGTCTCCAACGTAAATCTCTTTTCTTGGACTACAACAAACACACGGATTGTAGGCAACAGTTTACTTCCTGGACCCGTTGATGTAGACAAGACCGACATTATCATAATTCCTACAGCTTCAGTCTCACAGCCTGTAGGTTACTTCTGTTAGCATTGCATTGTGAGCAAATTTTTCAAACATGGTAAGGAGCGTCACAGCGTACAGATTAGCTGGGCAATCAGGGGAACACGTTTTTTTTTCAGATTATGAAGGCAGGATATCTGGTGCTACAAAATGTACAGTATGTGGAAAATAATGTGTTTTATTTAACCATAAACCATGAAAACACATTGTATTATACCAATTACACAAAATAATGTTTTTTTTTTGCAATGAAATAGGTGCATTTTAATATAATTTCTCATTTTTGACGGAGGTGGCATTTAGCATCTTTGGCATTTGAACTCTTAATATTTGAAATAGATCGTGAATTTCCTTTTGGTTAAACATCTTGAACCCTGTTGTGAAGAACACATTTCTGGAGCTTAAATCTTGTGACATTATATAGGGTTAATGGCTGATGTTGAACTTCGTGTTACATACGCTGTATTTCAAAGTTTTGATTTCCAATGAACACAGAGAATAATCTGATTAGATGCCATCACTCAATTAAGTTTGCCTGGATGTTATTTTCCCAGCAGTCACTTGGCAGTTTTTTTTTAAATAAAACTAAACTTATTACATATTATTACATATTCCTTCTGGAAGCAATTCCATTTCCATTTTTTTCACATGGATTGAAAGGGACCGCATACAGAGAATGACCCACCTCATTGCTCTAATACCACTTTAAATGAATTTGCTGCACTTTTTTACTCATTTCGCACCGCAGGACACCTCATTATCATCATGAACTTTATTACATAGCCCATACTTGCATGTAATAGTGGTATTTAGGGCAGATCTGGGAAATCTTTGTATTCATTCCCCTTGTCTGCTTAATGTGGAAAATATTGTGCATTATTTCTTTTTGGTCTAGCGGGAGTGAACGACAATTAACAATTATTACTTTGATTTTAATATTGTATTAATATGCAACATACAATAAACACTAACTCTTAGTTTAACCAGTACTTCAGAAAAATGTACAAGTGCAGCTCTTTTCCCTTGTTTTTGTTGCTGACCTCTTTAGTTTTCACAAAGACTTCACTGCAATCCAATCACTCAGCTCCTTTGAAGCCTTGTTGTAAATATTGCTTTTCAATCCAAGCAATATTTTAAGTAAAGCAAACATTCAAGATGTAGTGAAATGTTTTTGTGAGGTGAAAGACAGAATAGGAAATGTGCATTTTTATACCTCTGTATATACATTTATGTTGATGTCTATGGGGACAAACATTACCAATTGTGCTATTTAATGTCATGAATTTTGCTTACATCACTGTTGGTCTTTTGGCCTAAACAGTGATTGATCTGTGTATTAGGAAGTATAATGTTAAAAATACATATAACACTGCATTTTATGTCTACATACTGTGTTTAGTACTCTAAAATAAGTGTGACACACCAGAAATATACCTTTGTGTTTTATTTAATCTATAAAATTTTATTTTAAAGGGGTCATATGACATGATTTCATGTTTTCCTTTGTCTTCAGAGTGTTACAAGTGGTTTGTGCATAGGAGATCTGTAAGGTCGCAAAGATATTCTTTATAAAAGTGAAGGCTTATCCATGCCTTCCTAAAACGTCTTATTCAAACACACCACAACGTCACTGTGTGAGAAGATTTGGATAACAAATGTATACGCAAAGTAACTTTTATTCTTGCTGTAGTATTGTTGTCATCGCCGCCATGTTGTGAAGACGCTGCACTGCAAAAAATGACTTTCTTACTTAGTATTTTTGTCTTGTTTTCAGTACACAAGAAATATGAAATCAACATGTATTTTCTTGATGAGCAAGATTACCTACGAAAATAAGTGTAGTTTTAAGACAAAAAATATACAATTTAAGTGAAATTGTAAGGGAAAAACAAGCAAAAATATCTGCCAATGGGGTGAGAAAAAAAATCTTGAAATAAGTTTTTTCTTAAACACTTAATTTAAGAAAATTTTTCTCACCCCATTGGCAGATATTTTTGCTTGTTTCAACCCCAATTTCACTTCAATTGTATTTTTTAGTCTAAAAACTAGACTTATTTTCTTAGGTAATTTTACTCATCAAGAAAATACATAATTAAATAAAATTTCCATTACACGCTTGAGGTATTGGCCAAATCACTATTCACTAAATGGCTTGCCAATCAGGGCACACTGCGCTTCATAATGATAAGCTTTGTAAAAATCAACAGGTTTCAGAAAGGCGGGGCATAGAGGAGCAACAATAATGTACGTAAAATGTGTTTTTTTAACCTTAAACCACATAAAAACATTGCATTACACCAAATACAGAAAATAACGTTATATTAAGCAACGTCATGTGAACCATTTAAGGTTCATTGCAAGTACTATGGTATTACTATGGTAATGTTAACACATAGCATGGTAATACATTTGTTTTCCTTGAGGTATTTTGGAGACTCTTTACACGTGCAGCACTTTTACATATAACAGCTAATACAGACCAAATCTGACAAGCTTCAATAAGACCCCCTCCAATGTGATAGTCTGAGGAATGTGCACTTTTGCTTAAATTAAATGTATGCAAGTGTAAGATCTGTAAATGGAATGGCAGATGAAACATGTATAGAATATAGGCGATACAGTATATATTTTGGTGCTTATAGGTATATGTCTTTGCCTTCTAGACAGACATCTTCTCCTTTTAATTCAATACAGAGTCTACAAATAATTTCATACCATAGATGGCTTAAATTCCAGGTGGGTAAACATGGAAATGTCAAGCGACGCAGGCACTGCTAGAAAATGTGATACCAAGCTCATCTGTACACAACGTGAGACCTAAAGAAAGCCTCTTGTCATAGAGACGTCACAGTGTATCATGGTTTAAAACAATACTTGCCCTCGACATGCTTTATGATCACGAGACTCTGCAGCGAGGAACACGATGTGATGGTCTGAGGAATGTGCACATTTGCTTAAATGAAATATATGCAAGTGTAGGTTCTGTAAATGCATTAGCATGTGCGAGACAGGCGGGCAGGACAGGAAAATAACTCATGCATTCTTGAGAGCCCTTGGCTGTGACTGCTGAGGCATTTATGCGGCTTCACATCTCTCCGAGACGTCAAGCAGGGGCTCAATCCCCTGTGAAAGGGCTCAGAAATACCAACAGGGATGGATTCGCCGGTACTCTGCCCTGTGTTGCTGTGAAAGACGTGACAAGTACCATGTCAATCAGTAAGCCTGCCAACTGATGAGTTCTGGACGGACCATTCATACTTTGAAGTCACATGAAAGAGACAGGTAGAGAGGATAAAGATGGGGTGAAAATGACCATGAGCTGAGTGAGACAGTCTGACAGAGCAGATCTGACATGTGATAAATTCTCCAAAGGTTTCTGTTTCCTCTCTATATCTAAAACTAGTCAGTTTTCTTTGGGTCTGACCAGTGCTTGGGTGAGCTGGCTTTTACACTCACTTAAAGGATTATTAGTAACACCTGTTCAATTTTTCATTAATGCAATGGTGTGGGGATGTTTTCTTGACGCACTTTAGGCCCCTTAGTGCCAACTGGGAATCATTTAAATGCCACAGCCTACCTGAGCATTGTTTCTGACCATGTCCATCCCTTATGACCACCATGTACCCCTTTTATGATGGCTACTTCCAGCAGGATAATGCACCATGTCACAAAACTCAATGGTTTCTTGAACATGACAATGAGTTCACTGAACTAAAGTGGCCCCACAGTCACCATATCTCAACCCAATAGAGCATCTTTGGGATGTAGTGGAACGGGAGCTTCGTGCCCTGGATGTGCATCCCACAAATCTCCATCAACTGCAAGATGCTATCCTATCAATATGGGCCAACATTTATAAAGAATCCTTTCAGCACCTTGTTGAATCAATGCAGTTTTGAAGGTGAAAGGGGGTCAAACACAGTATTAGTATGGTGTTCCTAATGATCCTTTAGGTGAGTGTTTTCAAAACTGGAAGAATTGGACACTACAGAAAGTTTTGGAAACTGATTCACAAGTCTCATAAGCCAATATGGAGATTAGGAGCATCAAATTTGGATTTCACATTGATTTCAATCTTTGAAATTTCATTCGGAATATTAAAGATATCAAGGTAATATTGTCACAAAATGTTTTATGTAGAAAACCATGAATCACAGAAAAATAATTGTGGCTCGGTTTTCACAGGCAGGGTCATAAATCACTCTTACCTGTAATATTGCTTAAATAATGTATGCGTTTTTCTGTTGATTGTTTAAAAGTTTACCAAATCCTTTTTTTTACTTGCGTAATAAACATTAATATTTTTTCCAGAACCTACTAGTTTTGATTTACTCTCATTTTTCATCACTCCTTATGAGTAAAAACAATTACTATTGAGCCATAAGTCCTCATAAATCAATCTTTGCTTTATTGTAGCGCTGTAAATCCGCTCATGAGGAATTTACAGACTGAGTTTAATGGACAAGTCTGATTTTGCCACAGCTAGTAGACGCTCACTCAAATAATGAATAAACACAAAAGGTATGTCTGCATTCGGTGTGTTTCACACCCATCTGTGCTTGTGTAGGTGTATGTACAGCTTGCTTAATGGCTGCGCTGAGGAAATGAAAGTAGCAGAGTGATCGCAGTAGGGAACATACAGTATAATTATACTGCTAGTGGTCAGGCAATTGCTTTTGTAGGTGTAGTCAAGAGGAATTCATGATCGCACCTTGCTGAGACACCATTAGTTGTCTGCTTAGCGGCTGCCTGGTTTCCAAATTCAAAGCCATCGGGTATTTTTCTCGCGCATGATTGCTCAATTCTGTTTATAAATCCTTTAAAGTTGAGGTGTTGACGAACCAAAATGGGAGAGGAATCTTAGAAAAATACCCTTACCGCAAAATTACACAACGCTTCAAAAACGTCCCACCATTCAGCTTAACACAAAGAGGCCGACGCTCTGCCTCGACCAAGTATGCAGCCAAGATTGTATGATCAGAGAAGGCCATTATCCGCTCCATCTTCAGCTGGAAGGCAGATATAATTGTAAGAGAAAAAGGCAGAGGAGGGAATGAGTCAGGTATTTTTCACTCTTTTTGCCCCCCCCCACACACACACACACTCAGTTTTCAATCTGTTTTCCCCTTGGCGTCGTGAGCAGGGGATCACTTCGACGGCGAGGCGTAGGTGGATGTGTCTGTGTTTGCGCTCGCACGGTGTCACCGAGGTTTCTGGAATCCGCCTGAACGCTGGGGAGGGCCGGTAAAGATGGGGAGGGGGAGAGGGAGAGGAAAACATGCTGGCAGGGCTGTTCACAGACAGCTGCAGACTAGTGGGCGACCCGGTGAGAGCGTCCTAAACTTGTGCCAAAGGAAGCGAGGATGGAGTAAAACCGATCTATGCACAGTTTCTTGAGGCGGTCAAATGACATCATTCTCTCATTCCCTTTTTTACGAAAAGTATGTGGACACCACACCCATGTGCTTGTTTTAACTGTTAAACCATAGGCATTACCTTCCTTTGCTGCTATAACAGCTTCCACTTTTCTGGAAAAGCTTCTCAGTAGATGTGTAACAGCTGTGGTAATTTTCCGCAATTTCAGACATTAATGTTGAGTGATGGGGTCTGACTGACAGTCTGCGCTCGACTTCCTCCCAAAGGTGTTCAGTGGGTTTTTGTATTGTGGTGTAAATGTTTGTCTGAGGAAGTTTTATGGTTTGATTTGATGGAACTGTTAGTAGCTGAAATACCAAAATGCATTCATTAAAAGTATTTTAGTAGTTATTATATGTGTTATGCATTTTAATACGGCATGTGACCCTGTCTGTGTTCTGTGCCAAAAATGGTTCTGGCATCGTGTAGCACATTTATTTTTAAAAGTGTAGTTATTTTGTATTTCAAACAATAGCATGGCACAGTATGTCCAAAAGCACATGAAAATGAACATGCATGGTACCATATAAAAAAAACATATTCGTAGATCTGCCTTGACCTTTGCCATCAAAACAACATCTTGGATTTATTAAGATGTAAAGATCCATTATGATTTTTTCACCCAAATTGTAGTATTACCGTCATTAGACCATTTATTAAATGCAGCACTTGTATATCAAAGCCAAAGTCTTCTTAGACAATACAAAAAACACATTGAATCCCCCCACAATTGATTTGCACATCCGCACAGGCATTCAAGCATGCATGCACACATACACACATTGTTGATTCCAGCTTGGTTTCCTTAGGCCTAATTGAACAGCGCTACAGCATAAGGACAGTTAATGAACAATGAAATCAGGTCGTTACGATTAGACATGGCCGTGATATAGAGCAGGGCAGATCCTGTTGAATGTTTACATTATCAATATTGATTCATAAATCTGTCACAGGACATCCGCAGCGGTGAATTACAATGTTTTTATGTGCTGCCACAGGCACTGCTATAGATCCGTCCCCCTCCTCTTCAGGTGGATGCAGAGAAGCGGCAGACAGGTGGAAGGATTGTCGACTGCATAAACAAATGCACTGGCAGGGAGTCAGTTTAGCAGGCCAGCTGCCAATCTGACAAATGGATGCCCTATTCCCATGCATGCACTGCGTTCAAATGCCTCACAAGTTACCCAATCAGAGTCCAACCCCTTGATGTTTCTTGTGCTTTTTAAAACCCTTTAATTTGATATTAACAAGGTCAGTGTGTTATTTCACAAGATTTAATTTTTCTGCTTAATTATTGTTTATATGTACAGTGGTAGACAAAATTATTAGAACACCTGACAGACCTGAAATTAAAAAAAATGTTGGCCTCCAAAACATGATTTTATTTCATAATGATGGTTGCTCTGAGCTCAACAATGAAAAAAATATTGCTATGTCCACCTTTTGCAGCAATCACAGCAGCGCAATTTCAATATATTTCCTTTATCATTAATGTTACACTGTAAAAAGTTAAAAGTTGAATTTTACTTGACTTAAATTTTTCAATTAAACATATAAGTTGAAAAAACGAATAAGTGTTACCAATTAAAGTTATTGTTTAAGTTGATCTCACACAAAATTTGCTCAATGGATTTGAGGTCCGGTGCCATCATAAGCAGATTTAGGTCATTTTCCTTACTGGCTCCCTACAAAATTCAGGACGGCCTCGAATTAGCCACCTCGTAATATACGTACGAATTGCAATGAGATAGCGTTGAAAAATATATTCTCTACGCCTGCTGCAGCCATGTTACAGCAGCAAAGTCCTTGATTATTATGCCAGTTTGAGAGTTTAGTTCCTAACATATCTGCCTAGAAAATCACAACTTTTAATTTTCTGTCGGTCTTAGTACACGATGTAACAAGAGTCAAGTTTTAAATAGGAAAAATGTCAAAACTCTTTGGTTATTTTTTTGCGCGATGCTAATGGTCTAATCAGATTCAATGGATTGTGCTAAGCTATGCTAAAAGTGGTAGCACCAGACCCGGAGATCAGATGAATGGATTCCAAAACGGTAAAAATCTAAAAACACACGGTGCTATATAGCACCAAAAGTGGTTCTTTGCTCGTTATCATAGAAGAACCTTTTTTAGTGCCATATTTAGTGAAGCACCAGTGAAGCACCTGTGTTTTGTTTTTATAGTGGGGGAGTGTGTTCAAAAAAAGTGGAGTGTCACTTTGACAAGTTTTTGTCTTAACAAAATAAAACTAAAATAACAGCCTCATGCTTATCATTCTGGGATTCAAAATATGATGGAAAAAACAGAAAAAGGTTAAAGAGGATTTCTGGTTTCCAGAATGCTTTGCATGAGTAGTTTTATTCTGTAAAGACAAAGACTTGTTAGTGTTTAATATTCATTTAACTTTGAACAAACTGTTGCCAGTAAATAAAACCCCAAATCAGAAAAATTGGGACATTGTAGAAATTGTGAGTAAAAAAGGAATGGAATAATTTACAAATCTCAAAAATTTATATTTGATTTAAAATAGAATATAGATAACATATCAAATGTTGAAAGTGATACATTTTGAAATGTCATGCCAAATATTGGCTCATTTTGGATTTCATGAGAGCTACACATTACGAAAAAATTTGGGACAGGTCGCAATAAAGGGGCCGGAAAATTTAAATGTACATATAAGGAACAGCTGAAGGGGGACCAATGTTTAGGAATAGGAATGTTGTCTTATTCTTGTCTAAAACAGGCTTCTAGTTGCTCAACTGTCTTAGGTCTTCTTTATCGCATCTTCCTCTTTATGATGCGCCAAATATTTTCTGTGGGTGACAGATCTGGACTGCAGGCTGGCCATTTCAGTACTCAGAGCCTTCTTCTACGCAGTCTTGACGTTGTTAATGATGCAGTATGTGGTCTGGCATTATCATGTTGGAAAATGCAAGGTCTTCCCTGAAAGAGACGATATCTGAATGGGAGCATATGTTGCTCTAAAACTTGGATAAACCTTGTGTAAGCTGCTCATGCCACACACACTCACGCAACCCCAAACCATCAGAGATGCAGGTTTCTGAACTGAGCGCAGAACAGTTTTCCACTTTGCCAACGTCCATTTTAAATGAGCCTTGGCCCAGAGAAAACGCCTGCGCTTCTGGGTCATGTTTAGATATGGCTTCTTGTTTGACCTATAGAGTTTTAACCAGCAAAGGCGAATGGTACGGTGGATTGTGTTCACTGACAATGTTTTCTGGAAGTATTCCAGAGCCCATGTTATGATTTCCATTACAGTAGCATTCCTGTATGTGATGCAGTGCCGTCTACGAGCCCGAAGATCACAGGCATTCAATATGGTTTTCCAGCCTTGACCCTTACGCACAAAGATTGCGCCAGATTCTCTGAATCTTTAGATGATATTATGCACTGTAGATGATGATAACTTCAAACTCTTTAAAATTTTTCTCTGAGAAACTCAGAAAACTATTTTTCACCGCAGCGTTGGGGGAATTGGTGATTCTCTGCCCATCTTGACTTCTGAGAGACACTGCCACTCTGACAGGCTTTATTATACCCAATCATGTTGCCAATTGACCTAATACGTTGCAAATTGGTCCTTCAACTGTTCCTTATATGTACATTTAAATTTTCCGGCCTCTTATTGCTACCTGTCCCAACTTTTTTTGGAATGTGTAGCTCTCATGAAATCCAAAATGAGCCAATATTTGGCATGACATTTCAAAATGTCTCACTTTTAACATTTGATATGTTATTTATATTCTATTTTAAATAAAATATAAGTTTATGAGATTTGTAAATTATTCCATTCCTTTTTTACTCACAATCTCTACAGTGTCCCAACTTTTCTGATTTGGGGTTATAAAATAAACTGAAATCTACAGTAAGTTACTGGCAAACAGCTACATAACTACAGCTATTTTCTTTTACAGTGGATGCAAACCCAGTTTGACGCCATCCAGTCTTATGCTTCATCACTTCACATCTACACAAGGCAGATTAAAGATTCATATGGAGAATTATATCACTAACTGCAGTTCAGATAGCCAAAGCGATATGAGAAAACTGCATATGAGCAGTCAATCGTCGGATCATTCTTAGGGCCATAAATAAAAGTGTCAATGCTGAGAATTGCAAACAATGAACAGAAAACATGCACTTTTATTGAATAAAGATTGAATGGAAACAGTAAAACAGAGCCGATGCAAGCACTGTATATGCGAGCCAATAGCTTTAATGGGACTGAAGATATTTTGTTTCCTTTTTAGTTGATGGAGAAGGAGCAAGTTGGCAAAAATGACCCAAACCGGGCGCACAAGCACTTAGCCAATTTAAATTATGCATGTCATGCCTCCACTGTCCAAATAAACCCGCATGCTTGTTCTTTTAAAGTGTATCAATCTAAGTCAAAACAGACACTCCTCGGGGAGATAACTCCAGCTTGGGCTTTGTCTGGAAAGTACATACGTCAGGCCGTTGCACTCGGCTTCTACACCAGTGCAAATAAAGGCCTTTTTTCAGCAGTCTGGGGGCAAAGAGGCATGTCACTGTTGGCAGAGAAGATATAGCTCTTTTGTAAAGCTTTTAGTGTTTTAGAGGTGGTTTGTTTATTCCAGCAGTCAGGCCGAGAGCAGTCACTGAGCGAATGTGGCGTGTACGTGTGCATAGTACTGTATATTCTGTAGTAGGGTGAACAGTTGTCACGTCGGGAAGTTGTCACGGTGGCTCACGCTACAAATTGGACAAATGCTTGTTTTTATTATAGTGGTGGTTTTGACCAAAAAGATTTCGTGTTCCAATTATCTCCTCTAAATGAAAATTTTAATGTTTTTGCAATAGCTGTTGGGTAAACAAGAACCACAATAAAACCACACAAGCATACATTCATTAGGAAGTCAATATGAATTGTTTCTAAATTGTTTTTGTGCTTGTTGTTTTACTATTTACACATTAAGCTAAAAAGTTGTTTAATAGCAGGTTTTATTGAGACGGCTCATCTCATATAACATCACAAAAGGGATCAATATGTGCATTTTTTTTTCTCTGGCGGAAATGTTCATTGACTTTTTGTAGCTTAAATTAAAGTGTCAACTAGACCCCTTTGAATATATGTGTCTCTGACTGTGTCTTTCCCGTTTCTCTCTCAGCCTTGAAATCTTGGTATCAAAATAGAAAGGTGCAAAATGAATTGCTCCAAGCTATGGGTGCACCACATATTACCAAGCCTCCTAACAGGTGCTTCAGGAAGATGTGCTGAAAATGAAGACTCGAGTGAATGTGATGATACAGTATGTCTGAGCCAGTCCTCTCATGATATGAATATAGCAGTGACTCAATCAGATGTCTGGCAAAGCTCCTTGCCCTTTGGTCAAGAGTATCACGAGACAATAAAAGTTATTTCCTCTGCCCACAGATGTCCAAATCGGTGGCATATTGGTGCTAGAATGATAAATTAATATCTTTAGGCTGTGTTACTTCTAGAATAAAAAATCCAAAAGCAAATGATTTACCTATTTCTATGTATGATTAGTCTGCCTTTGCAATACTGTATAATTTCTCCAGCACCTCTCATTTTTCATCAGAAATTATGAATGTTTAGTTTGAAGCGATGCAATACGTTAAGGTAATTTATTTAAACTATACTATATAAACACACAACCGATCAAGTAACAAAACACTACAAATTATATAATATAATCTGTAAACAACCCCAAACAGAAACCAGACTACACTGTAAAAAAATCTTGATTATTTTATTTAAACAAATGCATTGAAATAATGTTAAATTGTTCCATGATATCTACATAGACAGCTTGATCTCATGGAAAGTCATGTTATAGCCACGAAAAATTTGATTAATTTATTTGTGTCTATGGCACAAAATTCAGCTTTTTCGTGCACGAATTTCTATAAATAGTTTTTTGTGTCCGTGGCACAACTTTCTTTTTCGTGTCATTTTATGAATTGTTTTCTCATTTTTTCTATTTTTAAATTATTGTCGGTTGGGGTTAGATTTGGTGTTTGGGTTAGGATGTACTTTTATGCATTGGTTTCTACAGGTTTTTCTTCCACTTTTAAAACTATTCTTGCCTGGAGTTGGGGTTAGAGTTGGGGTTTGGGTTAGTATGAAAGTGATTCTAACCCAAACCCCAAGCGACAATGGTAAGAAAACAGGAAAAAACAATGAGAAAACCATACATAAAATTACACAAAAAAAAATCATGCAAAAACTATTTATAGAAATTCATGTGAGTGACAAAGAAAAGACATTTGTGCTCAAGGCACAAAAAAGCTGAATTTTTGCATGTACATTTACAACCCTAAGATTTGTTTTCAGAATTAAATGGTCTATTATTACTTTTTTTGAAAGGGTCATGAATAAAAATGTTGAGCTCAGCTCTGATTGGCTGTTTCTCAGAGGAGCTCATTTCAGTAGCTCTATGTGTGTGTAAACATACCTTATATGTTTGAGCCTGTATCAGATAAAGACACAGAATTTAAGGAATAATCAATGGTTTTGAGATTGTTAATGGACGTTTCTGAGTGGTAAGTTTGTGTTTATTTTTCAATATAGACCTTCAAAACGTAACTGTAAAGTCAATAGTAGAACTTCAGCCTAACATTAGCATATAGCACCAACTAGCATATAGCGCTAACTCAGCAGTCACAACTTTGTTTTTAGCATTGTAACATCATTGTACTTAATTTAATGTGTAATTTAATGTTGGGGGTGTACATCACGTCAAAGTCGGTGTCATGTTGAGATTGGCCTGTTTTCCAGCTGTCTTTTGCATGCACAAGGTTTACATAAGAAGGAGGAAACAATAGTGCTTGAGGCTCACGATATGTCATTACCACATACAGAGCTTGTATTATTAATCTATGCCTAAGTAATCTCTATTTAACCAGGAACAGTAATATTTCAGTATTCATCTGGTAAATATACTTATGCCGCAATAGTTAGCTTGTCCAGTACCAAGCAGATATTCAACCATATACTGTATGACACCTGCATTACATGCGAGCTCATAACACAATTGATCTACTGGCCTTCATCAACATGATGCCCAGCCGATGTCTGCCTGACCACCGACCGCTTTCCATTTAATCTACTAAATATATATTTATCTTTTAAATGTTCTAATTCCCATAACATTTTATAATAAAGTATCTTATATATTATATCCTCTATAGAATCAGCTATCTGGCTCTATCTCTATCTCAAGGGTTTTTTTCTCAGCAGGACTTTTTCCGTGGTTTTTTCAACCCCTAGGGAGTCAGCTGACATTGGCTTAACTTAGAACTCTCTTATTTCATTATTAGCCTACTCCACTCACTAGTACGGTTTAAGTTTAGCCGTTATACTTGAATTGTGATAAATTGACTTAACTTATAAAAACAAGTTGTTTAACTTAATTTGTTGTAAGAGTAACTAAAGTAAAGATATGTTGATGTGATATCATTTTTTTACAGTGTAGTATAGTTCGTGCTATGAGTTTATTTCTAAAGCTCCCTTTATGAATTTTTAATCAAAGCACAAAATGGCCCAACTGTGAGATTCGACAAGTGGATAAGCTACACCAATTTACACAGAGATTTGTACTTAACAGTTTCAAAAGAAGCACAGGCTGAGCCAACCTTGTCCAGTGTCACTGCATATTCAGATCTATGCAAATGCGACTCCTACGTAATGAACTGCTGTTACCTCAAACAGTGAAATCAGCATGTTTATGTAAATGACAGCACATCACACCGCAAAAGACCACTCTGGAAAGGTTTCTCTTTCCTGTTGTTGAAACAAAACGCAATTTACAGAGTACATTTTTTTAAAAGTAAGGCTGTTGCTTTTGATTTACGTCTATAGACACAATAACCTAGCTATGTACTTGTTAGCAAAAGCCTTGATTTTTTAATCTTCTTGCTGTGACATGCTTCTTGTCGCACTCTCACAGTTTCGCCGACGTTAGGAAATTATGTACGGCTTGCAATTACAAGGAATCTTACGTATTCACCATCGTATATTCCACCTTAACTGTTTTGCAGGCTGTCATACTGTTGCATTATTCATGAGACATTTAAATCCGGAGGGAGTGGCACGACAAACCACTTATCAAAGGCAACTCACAATTTTTCACATGGTTATTTTGAATACAATGGCTGGGAATGGGAAGCACTTTGGAGTAATATGAACATGTATAAGACCTTCAACCTACTGAATGCTGTAGCATATTGTAGTTGGAGTCTAAACATTTGCCTAATGCAATTTTGTCAATAATACCTGAAACATAAAGTAATAATAATGCAGATATGTAGATATTACAGTGTCTTTTTTACCTGTTACGTGTAATTACTAGTAAATTATGCATTATTACACGCAACTAACCCTAAACCTAACCCTATAAGTACATGTTGTTAATCATTATTACTCAGTCCTTAAATTTATAATTACACTGTAACCAGGACACCGTAAAATAAAGTGTAACCCTCCGAAAGACTAATTTTAATAGATAACATATGGAAATTATTATGAAATTTCCCCATATAAAAAACCAACAGGAAAAATCCCATATGGTAGAGAAATCTGTAATCAATGACTATGACACTAACCACTAACGGCAATCACCCACATCTGCTATGAAGGAAAAATGTTGAGGCACTTAAACAAATGGCTTACCATTGGGCACTTAAAGCAGGCATTTGAAAATAAAAAACCTAGACCTAATAGTATCTCATCTTTCTGAAAGAGCCCGTCCAATAGGACGATTGCTGCAGGCATCTGTCCCGCAGTCCAGATGTTAAGATGGATCTGCCGTGTTCAGGGGTGGCAGATGCTCCATTATATCGACTGCCACCAAACATTTCCTCTTCAGAATTATAACTAGCCTCCTCTTTCTCCCTGCCATTTAATAGGCTTAGCAAATAAATGGGGGATTTGAATAAATCACAGCAAATAATTCACCTCACAGACTGTCTTCTCGTCTCCGCAAAACCCATTTACAGACATTAGAATCCCCTCTCGATAATACGGACAGCTACTTAAAATATTTAGGCTCGGTTTAGAAAGCTCAGCGCCAATTTAATACAATTTCATATTTATTATTTGTAGACTGATTATTGGTGAATGGGCAATTTACTGTCTGTCTATGTGCATATTATCCCTCCCACATTGGCATCAGTTTTAATCAGTCAGTTTTATCTGACTTGCCATTTCTAGTTTTAAAAAGCTACCTGAGGTTTCCAATCTGTGTCGAACTGATTTAAGGCTTTTAGTTAGCCGTGTAATATGTTTATGCTTTAAAATCCCACCACGTAGCATCTAAAATGCATTTACACTGTTTTAAAGATTCTGATTCTATACAGAAATGCTACCAGTAAGTTTTATTTTACAACTTTTTTGCCTTTAATTCCACATACTGCAAAAAAATGCCTAAGCTGCCTATAGGGCAGTACCATTAAAATATACTTATATGTACTATTTAGGTACAGATATGGCAACCCAGTATCATGAAATATAGTCACGTAAATTTTTGATTCTTTACTGTGACACATTTTTCCGCATTTATATATGGACCGTATCACGCATTTCTGTTTACGTCTCCCTGTCATGTCTTGGTTACTGAACTGTTTTGTCATAATTTCTTACCATTGTAGCTTCTGTTTAGGGTTAGATTTACATAAAATGACATCCTTACTCAAACCCAACTCTAACCCTAACGCCAGGCGACAATGGTTTAAAAATTAAAAAATATAAAAAAATAAATCTGAATAAATCAGACAATGCGACAATGGTTTGAAAATAGGAAAAAGCAGTTGAGTAACCAATACGTGACAGGGACACGTAAACAGAAATGTGTGATACGGTCACATATACAGTACACACGGAAAAACGTGAAAGTGTCACGGAAAAGAATCAAAAATTTACGTGACTATATGTACATAATTTTGTGATACAGGGTTGGATATGTATAACATTCGGTACCAATATGTACCTTTCAGGTACTAATGTGAACCCTTTGGTACCAATATGTACCTCGGAGGTACTAAAATTTACTTTTTTTTGGTACAAAGGTGTATTTTTGAATGGGGTAAGGCCCTAATGACAGGAAAAAGGACTCAGTGACTCAGGTAAAACCCCGTTTTAAAGTTTTACCAAGCATTTACCAATTCATTGGCACAAATACAAATGATAGGCTTGATAACCTTCCTAAACATTGGAGTAAAGTAACATTCACTTACAGAATATTTTGAAATCAAATTCGCATTTTAACCAAAGTCCAAAATTGTATGACTCGAAACACAGCTTAACTGATTCTCTGCGACATTTACAGTGTTGCACTTCACTAAGGGATCAATTCTCCATTGCAATCCCCCTTCCTGTCCCCCGTTTGATTTTGCATGATTGACTGCTATCTGCAACAGGAATAGCAAGCGTTTAACCTTGCAACGTCACATCAGCGTGCCCACTCTAATGAGCATTCAGTGCTGACAGCCCCAGCCCCGCAGCTGTGCGACCGGTGATCCTCAGCAGGCTTCCTGCTTCACAGCACTCAGAGGCAAACGCACAAACCGGCCGCTCTACCAGCACCTCTCTACAGACTGATGCCCACTCAATGCCTGCATGCCTCTTTATGAGTGCTGCTGTAGGGAACCTCAGCCTCCACAATGCATCTATCCTGTGCCAAACACTTAGGCAGCAGCCCACAGCTCTCTCCTGGACCCCTGCCCCCTTCTCCGAGTGCTGCCTCCAGAGAGACAAGCTTACAAAGTATGAAGAATGGTTGTCAATCGTACCTCAAAAAGTTTACCAGCTTTAAATTGTGACTGAGTGCATCCGGAGGATGCAGTGGATGTCTGTTGTTCCCAAGTGTGTGGAAAGTCAATATCAAATGTTGCCAGACTTGTTTTCCTTTTTCTACTTCTAAACCTGCATGGTTCAAGCAGAGAATCTTAAAATGATATTTCTGCAATGATGCACATACATGTAATTGTCATTTGCCATATACTTGAAGGTTTTTTAGCAAATCAATTGTATTTTTTATAACATAACTACATTTCACATTAGATTTATGCATTTTATCCAATGCAATTTTTTATCAGTATTTGTGTTCCTTCACTCTAAATTTGGTTTATTTTTAAACCAATGCTGGGTAAATATTAAATAAACCTATGCTGGGTTGAGTTAACAACAACCCAGCATACATTTATTTATAACCCAAAATGTGTTCTGTCCAATATCCCCCCAGCATTGAGTTAAAAATAAACAAACAAACCCATAACCTTTCATTTAAGCTACAGGAATACCACGCAAAAAGGAAAGAAAGTGACAGGTTAAGTTGTTTACAGTATACTGTGACGTGTTAACATTTTACATATTGAACTACAGAGTCCCCTCACGTGGCACACAACCCTCTTGCCCTCCGTGTTGAACCCACACCATTTATAGCCTCGCAGTAACCAGCAATCTTATTATGAGATTTAACTTTGCTCCAGCCGGACTCGTGCACGAGCGGTGCTCCACTCCATAACCCAACTCTTAAATCGCGGGCAACAGTTATAACTTGCTGTGGGCTCGCGTTATAACAGACAGTACTGTGGTGTAGGGGAACTTCAGCCATGTGCTCTGTCTGTCTGTGCGGAATACATAAAGGCTCTGCCTTGAATTAATCACTCGCTCTTTAATGGATCTTTGAGGATCGCGCTTGACGCAGTGAGGAGCTGCAGCTCTTTGTATTCCCGGGCCAAGAGGAACCTTGTGTTTTCCCCGTCCGATATCTACTGTCTCTTACAAAATGTCAAAGGGTTCATGGTGACATAGGGACCCCGGTTTTGCTTACGGAGAGACTACAGGGCTCTTGCTTCGACAGAGGTAAGTGGATAAAATGCTTCGGAATGTAGCTCTGTCGTATCCACGGAAAGACGTCGATAAATGTAAGGTTGATGTTGTTAGACGAGATTTGAAAGGATCGGAAGTGTAGTATGAAACTGAATTTGTTGTCAATGCAAGTGGCTATTGCAACAAATGCCTCGGTGTGCTTCTGTCGGACTTGTCTAACTTATAAGCGGATCGTTTAATGTGTGGAGTTTAACCATAAACGGACTTTAAATGCGTAGTATACGTTTAATGAAAAACTAAACGGGAAAGAGAGGTTTGGAAGCGCGTTTCTTTTTTTAATAATCGGATGTTTTGCGTAAAAGAAATTGATACGCGTTTGTGCAATAATATAGGCTACGCTATCAAAGTAAGCACTTGGTTGACGAATAAATATCTCTATTAACACTTAGTTAAGGGATTTGTTAAACTGTGAAGCGTGTCAGTAAGAGATGTTACTGGATTTAACGTGTCTTTCTTGCGATGTGAGACTTCCCGGCACCGCCAACATCCCCGGAATATCGCCAAAGGTTTCAGGACCATGGACAGCGGACAGGTCGCGTTTGCCGCTAGAGTTCGCCTTCAGCCATACAAATGACAACTGATAGACTCCTTCACATCTCCAATCGTGAGGATTTTCGTAAACAGCCTGTACGATATGTGCATACACTTACATAGCTTGTCATGTCCGTTTACACCGGCTAAGCTCCCAAAGTTTTCCAGCGTATATATTCATCACAAATTCTGTGTAGTGTTGAATAAGCACAGCGCGTTCGTCTTTGAGAGCAAGACGTTATGGATTGCTAAATTAAGAAATCATTCGAAGTCTCTGAAGCGGGATAAATTATTCAGAGACATAATAATTGAGTTGGAATCAAAGCTCAGATTGAATATATAACGCAGATCCTCACAACCTTCTTTCAAACACGTCATAAAAATTAAATATTTGCTTATTTAAGTAAGCTGGAGTGCGTAAGAAAAACTTTGAGGCTGAATTGTTTACATCTTTATTTATTTGATTAAATATTTGTATTTATTTAATTCGACCCGAATGCAAGAGCGTGCATCCAACATGACTGCGTCATAATGACTAGTTGTAAAGTTTTATCATTTGACTAACAAAATTCTACATTTGTTATCTTTTAACACCACATTATTTCAGGTTATTTAATGCACTTGCAATGACGAAGAAATAGTTTTCGTTCATCTTTCTAAAAGTGAATCAGCACCGGAGCGACGGTACCACAGCATGTAAAGCGCGTATTCCTCTCCAAAGACGCACACATTTAGCCAGTCAACCACGCACGTAAAAGTTTAAACATTGGTATTTAAAAGCTCTTGGAGACATAGATCGTTAGATTCAAAGAAATTTCTTTTTTATTATTATTTAACAAAGTATTGTGAAAGCCCAAAGCATCCTCTTAATGCGTGTTTTCATTGCTAAAAGATCGATTACAAGAAGATCGACACCGATTAACCACCTGCAGGCATTCTTCAGAAACAGACTGAGAATCTTCAACCTGTCTTTAGTGAGAACAGGATCCATCTCAGTCGTTTCAGAGAGATATACTACCTACACATAACCTATGGTTTAATAAAGAGCACGTTGATTAGGGGAAAAACTAAAACACGGTCTGTTCTTCTCTCTCCATCTCTTATCTTGATTATGCAGCCTGAAGATTGAGTCAGCTGTTTTGTATGCAAGGTGTCTGAACCAGGCTCTTTGTGGAGGAGAGAGCAATCGTGCGGCGGATACAGAGAGAGAGAGAGAGAGAGAGAGAGAGAGAGAGAGAGAGAGAGAGAGAGAGAGAGAGAGAGAGAGATGTGGACAGATAGACAGACATAGAGGGAGATGCATGGCAAGAAGGGTGTAAAGAGAACATACGACTCTTGCATTTTCGATATAACATTTGACCATAGAGCAAAGCGTTGTTTATAGTAATGCAATACCTTGCTTTATGTATATGCATGCAGCACTTTCATAAGACATACATAATAAATTGTGCCTACTCAATACAGAGACTCATAAAACACAAGTGCAGTTGTTGGTGATATCTGATGTGGAAGGCTTTTACGGCACCACTAACGTTTTGATAGATGCAGGAATGGATGGCAATCCAGTAAAAGTGAACACAGATGACAATTCAAAAAAAAAGTTATACATATCACAGATTTTTCTGCAAGAAGAATAAGAAGTCTGGGTGTGACGGGAGTTTTGTGTTGCTGTGCCCATTCTGACTCTTGTTCAGTTTTGTAAATAAACCACTGTAATAATTTAAGCAGGAAATTTTGGATTCCCTTTTGGCAAGTGTCCTGCAGAATAATGTGCACTCGTAACGGACATCAGGTGTGTCAGAATGGTTTATAAGCATTTTTTTTTTCGAGACATGCCATTTATGTGATTGATGTATAAATTCAAAACCCATCGAGAAGTCATATAAAAGTTATATGGTGACGTCCTTCATGTCTAGATTCATATAAAACATGCATCTGAAAGCAATGATTCACTTTTAAGATGCATGTTGCTACACTTTATGTTACATTACTGAGATAAAAATGTTTGTATATTATAATCCGCCACAGATCAGTGGGTATTACAATGTGCAGATTCGTGTCATGTCTAGATACTAGAAGGGCCTTATTTCTATTCAAACACTATTCCCTTACTAAGGCAGACAGTGTTGAATGGGAGAAAAGGGGCTGTCTGTGCTTCTGAAAACCTTTGGAGAGGCTGTTGGACTAAAGTGGCACATGGCTTTGATTTCATTGTGATATGAAGTGTGTACTTTTGTTTCTTGTTTACAATTTCGAATGGCAGCCTTTTGATTGCATATTGATGCAGATGTTGTAACCTTCACCGTTGCCATGCCCTGCGTATGTGCCCACATCTTAATGCTGTAGTGAACATGAAAGTTTGAGTACAATACCTGGGGTATTATTTCACTTTTTTATCCGGTGCATAATAAGTCTTGGCTGGAAGTATTAGCACTGCCGGGAAGATAGGCTGTGAATGTATCCTGACCGTAAGTGTTAAACCCCTGGGAAGGCTTGCAATCGACAAGTAATTAAAATCTGAAACGCATGTTCAGAAAGTAGAAAATGGAGGTTTGGGCGAGCATCCGGAGGTCTCAACACAGCTTTAAATAAGTGGCTGGAGCTCACCGATAAGACTGGAATAACAGAACTGATGTCCTCAGAGCCTTCGCCCTTGAGTGCTGTTTTATTTCAATTTAGCAAAGCAAAGATTGCACAGTTGTTGCGATTGTATCTCTTGGAAAGCATACAAATGGCATTAACAGCTTCACCTTGAATCAGCAGCTTGTAGGAGTCATTATCTGTACGGCTAGCGATTACCAAACGGGTATATGGCCCACTCTCAAGCGTGGCTCGGCTTGCCGTGCAACGGAGGCCATGTCAGTTTCAGGTGCATTAAACACAACTAAAGCACTGTGGAAAATGTTAACATTCACCGAGTTCGCGACGCTTGGCTGGTACTGTGGGTGAATAACACAGTCAGACATGTTGAGGTTGCTTAATGCAAATCTGTACTCCATTAGATACTATTAGAATCTTATGCACAGCATGAACTAACCTCGAGTTGAATTTCTTGCTAACATTGCCCTATTAATCTCCATTGCAAGAAATTACCTAATGAAAGTTATATGTAGGTTGCTGCTGGCACTGTTATTATGAGCGAAATCCTTTAGTGATAAGGCATTCAGGAGTAGAAGGGATATTGAACGTCACCCCTCCTCTTACCCCGACATCCCTTGTGCAAAGTAATTAGAGGTTGGGATACTGAATGGGATGGATGTATATACCTTCAGGCCTGAGTCCAGACTTGATGAATATCCCATGCATGCGAATTCATTAAAGTTGCTGATGCACAATGGTTTTGTCCATGCTACCTGCCATCATTTCTCTCTTTCTCTCTCTCTCTCTTTCTGTCTCTCTCTCTCTCTCTCTCATTTGGCCTTATCTATTTGTTCTCAGGATATGTATACAGTGCAAATAGCGATTAAATTGCGGTGCTGTCGGGGTTACAGGGTCAATAAAATCCTACCGCTGCATAAACCATAGCATCGGTCAATCAATACAATGAAAGGATGCCGTGATATAAAATAGAGACGGGACCAAGTGTACTTGTTCTGCTGCCAAGGTATGGATATTAAGAAATAGCATTAATACAATGGATGCATGGACTGTGGGTTTTGAATGAATCAGCCACTTCAATTGAATTTTCAACATTTTATCATTTTCGTTCCATTAGATTTGAAGAAAAAAAAATTATAATAATTTACAGAGAATTTGAAGGGATGACAAGTAGTGTCTTTGTATTTAACAGAATCAATATTGATCACCCTGGATGCCATTTTTACACGTCACTCACATACACAACAAAATGTCCACATACAACATTTCTGTTTTAATATAAGCACCAAAGTCCATCACACCTTACACTGTCAGAAAAATATGGTCAAAAATAGACCCTACCTGTCTAAGGGGCAGTACCCTTTAATAAGGTCTGACTCCTAATTAGGGATGTCAAAAGATTAATCATGATTAATCACATACAAAATAAAAGTATTTTGCGCATTATATATTTGTGAGTGTATTGTGTGTAATTATCATCTATATATAAATACACACATACATGTATACATTTATAAAAATTGTTTTTATGTATATATTTATTTATATATAATATATAATATTATTTAAATCTAAATAAATATTTATATAAATGTAAATGTTTCTTAAATACATACAGTATATGTATGTGTGTGTATTTATATATACAAAATAATTACACACAGTGCATACATATATATTATGCAAAAACAAACTTTTATTTTGTATGCGATTAATTGCGATTAATATTTTGACAGCCTTAGTTCAAATATAGGTAGACATCAGTGGCGGCTCGTGACTGCTCATCTGAGGGCCGCAAATTCAAAATATGTGTTCGGAGTGTCATGTGTGTTGCTTGTGTTTTCAAAATATGTTTGTGAATCATGTGCATCACGTGTTTTGTCAAAATAAGTGTCTGCTGCACAGGCGTCAAAACCGTTTATGATAAAAGAGACGCTCACGTTCACAAAATACACGCAAGACACTCCCTTAACAGTCAACTCTGATTACACATGAGATTATGAGAGTATCTGGCAACCGCGAGTGTTTCTTGTATCATAAACCCTTTAGACGCTTCTGCAGCAGACACTTATTTTGACAAAACATGTGATGCACACAGGATCTCTCGATGTGCAGAACACATATTTTGAAAAAAAGGAACCACACACTTGACGAACTAAATGCACGTTGTGACGAACTTCGCATCACACGTCCTCGAAAAAAGAAGTCACTGGCCGCCACTGATAGACAGTATTCATTTGGTACAAATATGTACCTCTAAGGAGTAAAATGAACTATTTAGGTACAAAGGTTTACTTTTTGAAAGAGTACCATCCCAGTCGCAGTTAGGGACCATTTTTTGACAGTGTATACTACTGTAGTCCAAGTGATTTTAGCCCAAGGTAAATTCTTAACACAAAGCATAAGACATAAAGATTTTAGCGGTGTGAAAGGTCTTATTAAGGGTTATGACTGGATATAAAACCTTTCATCCTCCTAAAGCTGGTTTCTCACTGAGACCAAGGGCACCAAACCTGTTTGACCATGATCAATGTTTTAACAGCTCTCACCTGTCTCATGATGAATTAAACTGAAAAAAACATTGTGACTTTAATGACATTAAACATTAAAGCTATGACTTGTTGCCTTGTAAGACGTAATAGAATGTGATGAGACAAAAAAGAAAAGGCAGAAATAAATTATGAGAAACAGGTGCAGGTACATCGAAACAGTCCGACTACCATCTGCTACAGAATGCTGCTGGACATTGGAAAAAAGGGACTGTCTCATACTTGGCGATCTGATTAATGTTTTCATCTGCTCAGCAAAGACAATTCTAACAGATTGAGAAATACTGTAAAACTGACAACATTCTCATGATCTCACCGAGGAAATCGCATGAAAAGGTGATATCATTCATTGTGTGGTGTTGTGCATATGGCTATAGAGGAGAAAAATGCAGAAACGCAAACACGACGTCTGTCGTCGTGTCGGCCGTGTCACTGTTTACCCTCTCCTGTGAAAAACCTCATTTATAATCTGACCGTGTGACTTCTTCATCACAGTAAATAATACTTCATGCCCACATGACAGCCACCCCTCCTCCCCAGAACCTCAATTGAATCTGCGGGGCAATCTAGCAGCGCACAGTCATATCAAGTACGAAGAACAAGATCTCAAGGAAAAGAACAGGGAGGGCCATCAAACACACCGTGTACTTTCCCAGCGACATTTAATAGTAGATAGCGAATCGTTTCCTTTCCTTTGAGGCAACATGCATTTGTTCTTTTCTTTGGATGCCACACAAACATTTTTACACAAAAGTTGAACTTTAAGTACGAAGACGGAGGCAGATGAAGAAATGTTAAGGAACAGTTGAAAGAGCAAGTGTGTGTGTGTGTGTGTGTGTGTGTGTGTGTTTTTCATGCAGAGTTGTGGACCGCAGGTGATTGCCATTGCCATATTTGTTGTTGCCATTGAGACCCTCTTGGTCAAGTGATAGGACACAATGGGGTTGATTAAATGACAACGTTCAGTCTATAAAAAGCGTACAGGTATCAGTGTTAAAGCGACGGATATCGGCACTGCAGAATGTGTCTACAGCCATCTGTTTCTTGGTTTAGCTTTGAGACTGAGCAGTTCTTCATCACACATTTGCTGTCCGTGATCCATGGTGCCACATTTAAATGCACCATCCACTCTTTTAACATTTTTTTTTATGTTTTTTTACATCATTAAGTAAGTAACAGAATGTGTTAACTGTTAGTGTGTCACTATAGGAGCAGTGGTAATTTTGCTCTTCCCTTAGCTCCACACTAAAACCTACCAAACATTGTAGCCATCTTAACAACATACAATATGTAGCATGTACAGTATGCCAAGCTAAACTACACTAATGTTTGTTTTTAGTGCATTAATATGTTTGTTTTGTGGCTTTTTGTTTTATGGCTAAAGTAAATAACCCCTGGCTAATTCTGTTGTGCACTGTCTACAGAGCCGGCGCCAGACCATAACTAACAGGGGGGCATTTGGCTTCCGACGGGGGGCACGCAATAGCAACAATAACTTGCAAAAACAAGACATTAAACAACAAATACAGTGCAAGCACACACTCATACAACTGGTACAGAGTGTCAGCTCATTTCCTGTATAAAGTGCAAAGACCACAAACTATGCGCAAAACTATTGAACTTCGACCGCGGGGTGAGCGCAAGCTGAGCTCTACTGCGCTCGCGCTTTGCTCTACGCAACAAAAAAACGCCCTCGCGCGGCGCAAGCCATTGAAATGAATTGTTTCATAGCGCAGCGCACACCGCGTCCTGGCTTGAAAAAAGCCGCTTTACCATAATCACGTCGTAATGCTGTTAACGGTCTATAGCCACACTTCACATTTAAGCTTACGTAATTTAAAACAACGCTAACTTACCTTTAAAATAGCTGAAGACGGCGTGTACGAACATAAACTTCATTAAAAGTGTCCTGTAGATTTGTAAATTCCACCTCGACCTCTAATCTTTGAGTTTGAGCCAGTCTGTGTTTGCATGAAGTCAGATGAAGCAGGCGGTGCTGATTCGTTCTAAATGTTCTAATATCCATGTTTTACACAATCCATAAAATGCCGCGAAAAAACACGTTGCTAGTATCAAGTCACAAATATGCTAAAGACGTAAGACGGGTGAAACGCGGCAATACATCCAATCAGAGAAACTGGTCTATTTTAATTAAAGAAAACATATATCAACTATATTTTCCTCATTTGATTACATTACAAGTCACGAAACATTCAATGTTTAATTTATTTTAATTATTCTTGATATATATTCAATTAATAAAAAAACTTTTTTAGGGGGGCACAACAACCTGTTTGGGGGGGCACTGCCCGCGAATGCCCCCCCTTGACGCCGGCCCTGACTGTCTATGTTAACTCTTTCCCTGCCATTGACGAGTTAACTAAATCTTTCCCCACCAGAGTTTTTTTTTTAAAGTTGCCTGCCAGCGCCAGCATTTTTTAAGATTTTCACAAAAGGTGGCGCTCTTACCCAACTTATAAAACCTGGAAGTATACGCTTAGGGCAAACAGTTCAAACCCCGCGTATGTTTTAATCATCACCACGGCTTTGAACCGGTTCACGGAACGAAAACGAAAACCAGAAACTTTTGATGTTTTGCAATGAACAGAAACGAAACCAGAAACTTTCCAAAAATATATATTCCGGAACAGATCCAATAGATTCCAGAAGTATCTCAAGATGTTTGCTTTTTTAATACTAATCAGTGGTGTAACGGATCGAAGTTGATCCGTGATCCGTTCAGATCACGACCCACGGTTTGGCTTGCATGCTATTCGCGGATTAATTAAACGTGATTATTCCTATGCCCTTCAAAGATCAGATCTCCGGATGTATAAAATGCATTTGTCGAATAAAGCAATGAAAAACAACGTAATTTTCACTTTATGTGGAGCGACTGTTTATGCTGCATCTTCTTCCCGAAGCGCTGTTTGGAATTCGTCCTCCGTCTGTGTGTGTGCGCTTGTTAAAGTGAACTCAACAAATGTAAGCATGTCAGAATACAGCTATGCCGCTTACATAATTTAGCCTTTTTCATGTTTGATGACAAGAAAGAGACTTAAGGAAAATTATGGAGACTAATAATTTAAGTTTAATGTCCTAATGATCAGCCTACTTATTTGTATGTCCCACAGCTGACATGGAACGTTATTAACTGGTTCGGGAACTTTATTTTTTTGTTCTAACCGGTTCAGGAACGCCAACTTTAGGGTTGAACCGAAAACCGGAAACGTTAAAATACTGTTTATGTTCGGAACGAACCAATTGGAAAAAAATTCTGGTTCAAAGCCCTGATCATCACTCTGAATCTGATCTCTATGGTCTCGTACACACTGCAAACTTTCGGGAGTGACAACCGCATTTAAATGTGCGAGTGAATCCCCTAAATGTTTGTTACATGTCTGTATGGAACAAGACTCACTCCCGAAAATGTGACTACACATTTGTCCACAGTAAATGTAGAAATGACAATAAAAATTCACATGCATTTGTTACTTGATACACAGTTGTAATGTTACTTTTAACGTTAAATGTACAGGTTTTTTTTAGCAGCATTTAGCGATGAGATTGCAAAATTGCAACCGGCAGCTCAGTCCACAGCTCACCCCTCGATTTCGAAACAAATATTGTAGCTGCCACAGGACAAACACGTCGCTCTTTCATACAAAGTAGGGACGAAATGCACTTTGTAAAGCAGTTGCTGGCGATTTCCATATTAGAGGACCCGTGGTGTATGTAAATGGCTCATTCTAAGGTAATAAAACTAATACAGTACAGTACACAACTGACAATATAGTTATATGTATATTATATTGCATTTTTGTCAAGAGATCCTTCTAAAAGTCCCACATTGCACCTTTAAAGAGGGTTTCCCCACACTAATGGCTCATATCACGTCACCAAAATGTGACCAGATCATGACGATCTAAAGCGCAGAGTTATAAACGGCAGTATCTGTGCTTTGGGTTGCTAATGTGCAACATTGATCCCTGTTTCCGGAATTCCATTAAGGACTCATATGGTTGTTCAAAGTTCAGGAGATAATTAAGTAAAATGTCTTTTAAATTCTATTGACTCCAGATTGCACCAGCTGCCAAGACGGTTTAATGAATTCACAGATTTTAAGGGCCTCTAAGCATTTTTACCATGATGGACCATAAATTTCAGTTTGGGCTCACGTGCGCATTGCACTTACCTCAGTGCAAGCATCTGTCCATAATTAAGAGCTGCGGTTTATTTTACGCGATTCCTCCAATGCCTGTTTAAGAGGTTGAATGATTACCGAGCATTATAGTTTGATTAGAAATAGTTGGAAAATAAACTGATATTCCCTTGCAGCCCTCGCAGAAACAGCACAGTTACCATAGAAACTATCCCCAAGTTGCCGAAAAACATACAGTACTAGCATCTACTTATTAAAAATGTGCCAGTATTCACACAGTTTGTTGGACACCGTGTGTGCTAACTGGCTCACAGCGTGGTGGATGGTGTTGGCTAGAAGGGATACAGCTATGGCATAAATCTCTTCAGATGTCAGGTTTGGGGTAGGATCAGAGACAGACACTACTCGAGTATTTTGAGTACATTTTCCAAGCATCTGTGCTTTATCAGAGTGTTTGTCTTGGGAAAATATTAACTTTGCTTTACTAAAAAATGTTCACTACATTCTAAAGCATATACTGTGTATTCGTTTTATATTGCTTATTAAAATTTATTTTATACCTAATTACATAAATAAATGTGTACTTTTACTTTCCTTGAGTAAAAGTACAAAAGTACTTTTTACTTAAGTAAAAGTAAAAAAAAATACTAGATGATTAATGTACTTAAATATTAAATATAAACCAAAATCTTGAAATTATGAAATGAAGTGGAGTAAAAATTATGATAATATGCTTTGGAATGTATGTTTTCCAAAGAAAAACACTGATAAAATATAAATACTTAAAAATGTACTTTTATGTAGAAAGTAAAAATAATTAAGTGTCCGCGTCTGGATAAGATTAGGATGAAAACATTGGTTCTGGCTGGATGGGTTAAAGCTATGGCCTACATCCTGTACAATGTTGGGTTTAGGGTTAGGTTTGGGGTATTAGGATAAAAACAGCGCTCATCCGGCAAGATTTCACAAGATTTTGGTCATTTCTGTATCCAGTGTTCGAATTATGTCAAAAATTATGCGGCGTCCCCTAACTAACCCCCCCTCCCATGGTCAAGCCCATCCCATCATAATACTGTAGGGTCGTCGTGATTTCGCAAAGTAAGATTTGTTAAAGTTTTGTTGGTCCTGGATCAACGTTTTAAAGAAAGAAACCTCAAATTACCCTTAACTCAAACCCTAACCATTTTTCAAAAGGCCCTAACCCAATCCTAAAACTTAACAATCTGCCAATTCCTCAAGAAGACAGCGTATGGGGGACTTGAGAGTTTACATTTATTTCAAATAATGGACAGAATCACTTTGAGACAGTGCAGCACAACAATTTTTGAATTAATGTAGTATTTTATTTTAATAAAAACAAGGGGACCCACCAAATGTATATTTTTGTGCTTTATGTGGGTCAAATGCTTTTAGGAGGTCCAGGACCACCCCAGCCAATTCAAACACTGGCTGTATCCCTTCTAGTTACAACCATGGTGGATGGGACCTTTGGTCATAAAATAATAATAAAGAAAGAGTAAAGATGACAACTAGATTCAAAATGAGATGATAACTTGATTTGAGCCTGATGGTGTGAGATTCTCCTGTAGTATCACCAGATTTGTACAGACGTGCGATGGCTCTTTGAAGAGGAGGTGGAAATCCTAATTGCCTTAATGACTGAGTAATTTGGTAAGCACAACGTACATTATACTGAAGTCCGTCCAAAGACATCCCAAAGGAAAATGTAATTGCTCAGTGTTTTTTTTGTCCAAGCTCTGTAGGCTTAATAAAGCTTTATTTAAGTATTTATTCTCAAAAATTCATTTATAGATATAAAAATCTAAAGATATATGAGATTATTACTTTTGCACAGATGATACCATTTTGGCCTGAAGGAAGAAAATATAGTTGAAATCTCCTTTGAAACTATGTAGCAGACACATGTGAGATTACAGAAAGAACTTCAACTTGCCTCCAGTTAATCCCATTTTCATCTAGCAGAAACAACTGAGGCATTAAAGAAGTCTCACTGGTTGTTTATCATTCCTACAGTTATATGGATGCGCAAGACCGTGTCCTTACCTGGATTATTTTGCAACCTTTTAAAAAAGTGTTTGTCACTTTTTGTTTTGCCGTGAGCTGCTTCAAGCATGTAGACATCTCTCTAGTCATTTTACAACTGTGTGTGCACGGCCGCTCCTATGATGATGGATTGCGGCGTAATGAAGGTGGACATAGCATTGGACTGTCAGGGCAACAGCTTTACAGAGCAACACCTACTGAATTAAATCAATTTAGCTCACTATATTTGCATGCCCCTAGCAATAAGTCAACTTTGGTCCGTGCCAAATCCGAAGAATGCCTTTACTCAGACCAGTTCTTTACAATCCCGATTACATTCTGAAATTCATTCATCCAACTTTCCTCCCCGTCCGTTGGCATGTTTAGCCAAATACCTGGTGGATTTCAATAATTACCTTGGCATGTTGCACAGAAACGGTAATGCGGCGAAATGATCAAAACCCGTCCCTCGTATTCACGTCAAAACATTCTACCCTTCACGGCAGCCTTGATGTGTTGAACGAGGATGATTTGCAGGCCTGAGGTTTTAATGATAATTATCAAGGCCCAACAGCTGTTAGAAACAGAAATGCCTTCCAGCTGCATTGCTTGAGACCCACGCTCCACCTGTTGTCTCCTTACCCACTGTCCTCCGCTTCTCATTAAACAGCTTTGCTTTTCAGAGCCAATCAGAATGATCCAGTTATTGTAAAGGAAAGGGAGATACGGGGACAGATAACAGAAAATCAAAATCACTTTCTCACTGTGAGACTAGAGATTGCAGTGCATGTGAGGTGTTATCCTGAAGATAAATATGGATATTACTGGAAGCTCGACGTGCCAATTATAGGTTCTCACTTCAATGATGGAGCACCTGAGCCAGGGTGAGTTAAAGACTTGAGAAGATGTCCTCTGGGCTGTGCTATATAAAAAAGTGCAGGGAAAAGTGTAATCTGAATGTGCCGTGGGTATTTACATTCACCCGATGCTATCGTCTTTACACAAGTGTGGAATAGGCTCTAAGTATACGTGCTGTTAAAATGTCTAGTAGATTTACACGGGTTTGCAGAGGGGCACTCTAGTTTTAAAGAGATCAGAGGTTTTAGATGCAAGTAAAACAGCTTATTCCCACCTGGCGATGTGTAATTTATTTCTTACAATAGGCCTACCATCTATCGAGTTGTATGGCATTGCTCCACCACCTGAGGCACCTGATTCAGTGTCTTAAAATGCAGAGCATGCACTTAACTATGATGCTTGCCCGGATATATGCCTGATTATAAAACATTTCATTTGGCTATCATTCATAAATGGCTGCATGCCTTGTTCAGTAGAAAATTGCCACAAACATTTCATATAAACAATGTAATGCAGCATTAACTTTTTTGTAGAAAATGCATTTTTTTTACAAATACTAAATTATGAAGTTATTCTGAGTTATATAGGCTTTTGAGAATCTGAATTGATTAGCAATCCAATATGCAACACAAAGCCTAGGGGCCCCTTGTGGGTCTTTTTATGAGAAAAATGAAATTTCACTAAAGCAAAAATGCATTAATAGGCTAGTGGCGAATCCGGAAATTTTAAACTGAGTGGACCTTGGTAAAACAGGGTGGACCTTAATGCCTACTCTCAAATTACATCATTTTACAATATAGTAGTGGTTAAACAGATTACATTACTCTTCATTGTTTATCAATAAATTAAAAAACAGATTACATTACGTTTTTTTGAGTCATGGATCAAATAATTTTCAGATCAGCAAAAAAGGAAACTAAAATAAAACAAAACAAGAAATTATAAGCCTATGTAAATAGAAAAGCATAAAGTAACATATAAAGTATAACAAAAATGTAATTAAATGAATAATAACACTTCTCACGTCTTCTTTATTCTATACATTAAATGTAATTAATGAATCTTTTTAAAGCTACAGAAGTGATTTTCATTTTTGTCTTCAAAATGACACAAATATAAGGCGATTTCTTGAGGGTGCTGCCACTTTAAGACCGAATAAGAACGGATACTTAAAACTTAAAACTTGCCAAGACTGTGGCATTTCGGGATGATTTTGTCTGTGTCCTGTAAAGCACATAGAGATTCTGTGTTTGCGTGCTTTTTGAAACATGCATCTCCATGCATCTCCGTGCACTTTAACATCTGCTTGAATTGTTTTAAATGGCTTAAATTTGCAAGGTTAAGAAACAAATTTCTATATAAATGCTTATTTATTTCTGAATGATGCATATTTAAGCGATTGTTTTTATTATTAAAAGAGATTATTATAATGTATGCATGATTTCTTCTGCTTTTCCACAAAAATATTTTGTGTCTCTTTTGACTGGGTGGGCCAGTCGTCAATGTGCGTTTTCCGAAAGCATCGTTAGCCAACTGCTGTCGTAAGTTTTGTCGTTACTGATAAAGTTCAACGCTTTGCTGTTTCCTGAAACCTTAGTCCAAACGAACATTCGCAAGCTGCATCGCAAACTTGTGTGGTTTGTACGACAGCTCTAAACCTGTCATTAGAAGTTTCTTATTATTATAATATGTAGACTTATGTTGATCATGCTTTTGAACAAAATAAGCAAAAAGTAGGAAGTACATTCTATATCAATCTTTCTAAATTTATAAAAAAAAAATATTTTATGTCTTTAAGTTTATAAACAGAATTAAAGCGCTGCATTTGAAAACTGTGCATGTGCGCAGTCATAGGATCTTTAAGACCCTGGGGAATCCCTGGGAGGAGTGATGTAAGAGCGAATTGCGCATGAATTGAATATCTTGAAAATAAACAACAGATAAATAAATCACGATAACAAAATCAGTTTTCCGATACAATATGTTATTTACAGCAATAATCTGACATTAAATCGATTTGCACAGATTAATAAGTACTTCACCTCCCACGTGACATCATCAACTATGGTTCAAACGACGAATGTGTGACAAAGTTACTATGCTTTCGGGAAACAGTCACAAGGTAGTTCGTTTCTACAACTATGCATTGTACTATGTTGGTTCAGCAGTGAGTTATGTCATTGTTCAGGAAACGCACCCCTGAGTGGGCCCTTATTTAGCCTCGCCAATGTAGGCCTAATAATAAAAAATTTAACTTGATAAAAATAAAGAGCATAATGTTTGCAGTTAGTAAAATATTATGTTGTATGTTAACAGCATGTGATTGTGTATACCAAAAAATATTTTAATATCTTGGTAACGTACCAATCAATTCAATTCAATTCAGTTCAATTCAATTCTATTTATATAGCGCTTTTCTCAATTGTTGCAAAGCAGCTTTACAAGAGTAGATGTAGAGGAGAACACTGAAAATCAATAGATAGGATAAGAAGTAGAATATAGCGGCTAAGGATAAACCGTACAAGCGAGCGTATTAATAATGTGTAACGTATACAGTAAAGTGCTAAGTTAAGCCAAAGTTGGCTGACTCTCCCTGGGACTAAAAAACCCCCTAGGAGAAAACCCAGTGGGAAAAACTCCTAGAAGGACAAAAAACCCTAGGGAGAAATTAATATTTATATATATAGACACGGTTGGGATAGGAAGCGGGTAAGCGGATTAAACTGGTTCAGCCGGTGGTCGTTGGTCGCGCATCGGCTGGGCATCATAGCTAAATATGTAAATGGGGGTCCCTGCTCGTCCTCTCATTCTTTAAGGGATCCTTTGCTTGGAAATGGTTGAAGACCTCTGATTCTAGAGCTCACAAAATAGAAAGAAGATATATCTCTTAGGTCCCATACACACTGCATATTAATTTGGTTGTCACTTCACCTTTTAATGCTTAATCCTGTTCTGTACACACACACTTCAGTAATTTACGGGACTGACAACCGCATTCGAACATCAAATTAACTCCCGCAAAAGGCAGGTAGTGACAATCGCATTTACAGAAACTCTGCATAGTGTGTACATAAACGAACTGAACAACTAGTAGTTAATAAAGTGTTTAAACGTGCATCATAAACGTGTCTCTTCTGAAAAAAAAAATGCCTAGAAGGGCAAAAAAAGTCTTCTGTATGTGCGATTCAGAAAATGACAGAGGAATGAGCGTTTGCTGAGCAGTGTTGTCAGATCTTGCACTAAAAATACAGCGAACAAGAAAAATCCAATAATAAACCGAAATAAAACTAAATGCTTTACCTCAAAGATCAAAATATTGGGACCGGCACCTTCACACTTTATTAACACCAAAAACTTGATCGCTTCATGAGTCAAAAGCCATGAACGGTTAAGCTCCTAAATGGTATTTACGTACAAAAAAGATGAGGACCTGGCAACACTGCAAGACCGCGTGCTGTGAAGCAGCCTCACAAAAGCGTACAATACACAACGCCAAGACGGAGGTTTATTGCAAAACACAATGCTGTTAGATTATTTTGGTCAAAGCTGTGAGTGATAAGCACGCGAGACGGCAGAACGTTGCTATGGTTATTTCTGTGTCAATCATCACATTTTCGGGAGTGAGTCTTGTTCCGTACAGACATGAAATGAACATTAACATCCCGCATTTAAATGCTGTTGTCACTCCCGAAAGTTTGCAGTGTGTACGAGACCACTATAAATTCTCTTTTCAAAGGCCCTCAATTTTGAATAGAAAAAATAAACGTGTGGTGAAAAATGCAATGTCTTTAATTGTTGGCTTGCAATAGTTAAATCTGCAAAAGAGCTGTGGATATATTTGGATAATTGCTCTAGTTGTGGATTGTTTGCTGTGTTAATATTTGTCGTTTTCTTTCTTGTTCAATTTTCCCTTGCAAATATCTTCAAATTGCACCAAAACTTACCAATTTTGTTTACCTGCATACAGAAATTGTTTTTTTTTTTGCACACATTCCTTCCCTCTCAAAATATCAAAAGACTTGTCCATATTGTACCAACCCTCAACACAGTTCATTTTTTTTCTTCTTTTCTTTCTTTCTTTCTTTTTTTCTTTCATCTCAAACTTTCTAATATAATCAGTGAATCTATGAAGCTCTCAAAGGATGTGACCAGGTAATAGCCCAAGCAATAACAGAAGTGTGTGCCTTCCCGAGGCAAACCAAACCCGATCTTATTTGATTAACGTTACGCAATTCTCCAGATTAGCTATGACTTATGACCTTTAAATTAATCAACCCACTCGGTTCATACACTGTCAACCTTATTTGTTATGAGTATGACTTTTATTGCTACTCTCCACCCGTGAGAGTCAAGCGGGAGCTGGTGGAAACATAACTGAGAGGGCTGAGACTCCCAGCTGCTTAAAACGATGAGGTTGGCAACATTAATCAGGTTCTAAAAAGGCCGAAAATCCAATTAATTCTATTTGATATTCCAATAAGATCCTGGCCTGATTAAAAAATCTAATAATGTCTGACCACCATATAAATCCGCATTACCCAGAAAGAGAGAGAGAGAGAATGTTTTATTTCAGCCAAACAACTGTATCCCTAGCTGTCAGATGGTGTTTTCACAGTCAAATGCTTAAATCTGGTGGTTTGCGCTCTTTTGGCATGTACTTTTAATTAGGGCGCTTTTGTCTTTCAGCTCTCATTACTCTCACAAATCCAAAGACCTCCGATATCATGAGCTTCCTGCAAGTGTTGGTATAGTATTATAATAAGTATATATAAAATAAAACACAAACATTCTTTTCAAAACCAGTCGTATAGGAGAATGGAGAAACCGGGAATGTTCATCAGCGAAGCACAGCCCTGTTTAATTATACAGGAAGTCATGCTGTTAAGATTCTCCCTGAGGATGTGAACCTTCTCCTCTAACCTGCCAGGAAAAGACAAATTCACTCCAGACACTCTCTCACTGCACATAGAGTAGCTTATGCCTATCATCCATGTTTACCCCGAATCATCTGGGCAGAAAATGAAGCGGCGTTGAGTAGCATATAAAACTTTTATCACATGCTTTGCTGTCTTGTACGCCATTTCACATTCGCAATTCTCTCTGGACTGAAGCTGTAATGCAGCCTTGAAATTCATATCAGGCTACAATGTGTGAAAATGTTTTTGCAATTGTCGGGGTCACGGCCTGAAATCTTTCCGTATAGCCCGTATCGGAAAGTGCATATTTGATCAATATCAGTATTGCTTTTATTGCTGGTTTAATTCAGTGCATTCACTGCTGTTTGAAATGGCAATCAATACAGTCCAGTGCTCACGCCGGGACATCATTAATACACTTAATGGAAATGTTAATTCATAACACAAAATGCTCTTGCATTGACAAAACAGCATTAAGCCTGGAGAGAAAAATGCTAAATCCAATTCAACTAAAAACTAAAAGTGTACTGTAGTTCGTTACTGTCGTAAAGAAATATTCACACCAAAGCTATTCAGACTATTTGGTGCTGGTCTAACTGGTGGTTTGTGGTTTTGCTCATTGTATTTATAGTTAATCTAGTTAAAAAGCCTTGTGGGGACACCAGGGAGCTAGTATTAAAAACACATCATATCCTTGTGACCATCTCTTGCTGATGCGTTTTTGTGTTTTGGTGTGAAAGCATCTTTATGTTAAAAATCTGTAACTGTCCCAACACCGTAAATATCATTTTGTAATGTATGTAAAATATAGGGCATCTTTCATTTGTGTACATTTGTGTAGGCAACACATTTTGGCAGCAGGTGTGCAGTTACAGTGAAAAATTCTGGCAGTGAGCCACCTCATGTTTGTGTTGAAGTGCATCTGTGTTCACTCCTCTATTGAAGACCTTTGATCTGCTCAGAGGTAACATTACTGTATGAGACAAGGAAAATACCCATGGGTTTGACCTCCAGAGTTCATCTCTCCCTGCTTGGTCTATTTGGAACATAGAAAGAATGCTCATATGAATAAAATGGCCTGTTTTCAAGTATTGCCTGAAGAACTGGTTTGCCTTGGCTGAGACTAAAAAACGGAGAAAAACCGTACTGGCCAGTGGTAATAGAGGCGGGCTTGTGTATTCCAGGTCTCAATTCTCCAAGCGGAAGTGAATCCGGTTTTAAAGGGCTTACTTGACATCAAATGCAAACAAATGTCCTGTGACCCCTGGTAGGAGTTTTGGAACTAACTTGGCACAGCTGGGGGAAATGAAGGGCAGCAGTCAGAAGACTTATGGGAAAAGACTATGCCCGCGGAAAAGCAGTACACTGTTTGCTTTACTCCTGCTTAGTGAGCCTGGGGATCATTTAACCATGCCATAGCTCATTGAATTGTAAACTTCATATTTCCAGCATTTCAAAGTTTTGGACAAAAGCCATGCAAAAGCAATTTGGGGAGCTTTTAAGTATGCACAAAGTTTGCACAAAGTATTTTGTTGCTATATTGACTAAACATTTGAAATAAGCATAAAAACATTTTAAACATGCTAAATGCACTGAAGTGGTTTTGTATTCTCCAGTATTGTGTTCATTGTCAGGAAAATAGTATAAAAAAGCTTCCAAGCCGTCAATTGGGCAGTACCCTTTAAAATAATCTTAATATGTACCATTTAAATACAGATATGTATACATTTGGTACCATTATGAACTTTTAAGGTACTAATTTGCACTCTACTGATAACTCTGAGGTACTAATATGACCTCTTTATGTGCACAGGTATACTTTTTGAACGGGTATTGTCCAACCCTTCTGAAAAATCCAGCTAAGACCAGCATAACTGGTGAGCTGGTTTTAGCTGGTCTCCCAGCTTGATTTTAGCGGGTTTAGCTTTGTTTCTCTCACTTTTTAAGCTGGTCTAGCTGGACTTAACTGGTCAGGTTGGAAGACCAGCTGATCCACCACAGCTTTGCCATGCTGGGAAGACCATCTTGGACCAGCTTAAACCAGCTGCTGCCACCTTAAACCAGCTAAAACCAGCTACCAGCTTATGCTGGTCGTAGCTGGATTTTTCAGTACCAGTCAAATAATAATAAGTCAATGTCATCCTTCTGAGAGCAAAACATCATGGCAGCAGTTTTGCGTCAAATTATGATCAAATAATGGAGAAGAGTGTTATAGTCTGGCATGTATCCAGATGTGCGGTGTAGTCTGCATTTAAAGTGAGCGTGGTTTATGGATCACAGCGAAGAGATGTTTTATAGCGGTGGTCTTGGGAATTGTTCTGTGCAAATTGCACTCAGCACTGATTTTGTGGGCACCTTTGCGACGTTACTTGATTTGCATAATTCCTTTAGTGAATCGGATGCTAAAACAATGTGGATAGCACATCTGAAAAGCTATCAGTGGCCGCAATTCATTCATAAGCAATGAGGTATGAGAGGATGTGCGTGCAATGTTAATTAATTGTTTTGGCAACACTTTAAAATAAAGTAGTATTTGTTAATATTAGTAAAGGCGTTAACATGAACTAACAATGAAGAATACTTCAACAGCATTTAGTAATCTTACTGTAGTTTAAAATGATGGGTTATTTAATGCTGGATTAAAACAACACAGCATTTTGGGTCGAAACAACCCAGCATGGGTTAAATTATACAACCCAGTGTGCTGGCCTCGTTCCTTTTTGACCCCATGCTTATTTGAAAACAACCCAGCATTTTTTAAGAGTGTAGTTTCAGCATTTACTGCTCTTTTTTTAAATAAAAAGTTGTAAATGTAAACATTAGGTAATGCATAAGATTAATAAATAATAAAAACAAAATCAGAAAAACTATATTACTCATAGTAACTTCTTATGTTTTAACCCATATTAAATTGTACAGCCTTAATAATAATAATAATAATTATTATTATTATTATTATTAATATTATTAATATTATTATTATTATTATTAATATTAATTAAATACATTTGAAGAGATCAGATGCAAAACCCTCTATAAGTGCGTCTGACATGTTTTTTTTTTTTTTTGCATTTTTATCAGGCTCTTATATTTAGGTTCAGTAATTTCACTTTAATGGCAATGAAAGTATTAGTCAGTAATTGAAATGAATTTTTTTTTTTTACAAATGTCACTTTAGTCATTTCATTTTTTTTTTTTTTTACAAATTACATCTTAGGTCTTTTGCTGCAAAACCCTATAAGTAAAAATATCCACTTCTAAAAAAGTCTCCAATCACTCTTCACTGTTCTATCTAAAGGTAAAATGCTCAAAAATTCAGTCAATATCCTGATATATTCCTCTTAATTGGGTATAAACCTCTTTTAACTGGGTAAAAAAACCTCCTTTATATTCGAATGCTGTCATGCACCCAATCTTCTTTCGTGCACTTTGCTGAAAAATCGATGTTTAACGGATTCTGCCAACAAAGTGGTACTTCTGAATGGCCTGAGGGTGGGATTAAGCGGATTTGAAGCAAAAGTATTTAATGAAAGTATAATAAGTGCCTAAAGCAGTGGGCTCCAACATGGTGCCCGCAGAGAGTCCCTGAGTTGCCCCAAAGCACATTCTATTAATATCCTAAATTTTAATATTTAAAGAGTTTGATTCCAAAACGCAATAAATGCATTTTGACTAAAAACGTGTTTTCTATATCAAGAAAGCAACTAGATGAAGACCACTATCCCTCCAGATTGTTTTATCCATTGTGGTAGCCCTTGCTCACAAAAAGGTTGGAGACCCCTGGCCTGGAGCATTCGGTCAGTATCATTATCTCATTTTTGACGCAGGTGATATTTAGCATTAAAGCATTATTAGTATTATAGCATCTAAGCTCTTCATTTATTTGATTTCATTTTTTCAAGTGCCGTCCTTCTGCTAGAGGATAGAAACCCTGACATAAAAGAATTGTGAATAACCGTGAATTTCAGAAATAACATTCTGCTGTAGATGTCATGCCGTATTAAGGTAAACGTTTCACACTATAGCTGTTTCTGTGTTGTTCATCTTAGCATGGCTGGAACTCTCAATTGTTGCAAAACCATTTATTCAGTTGCAGCTTTATTCCTTTATGTTACATTCGAGAGTGTGAGATTACATCAGCACTGATGTGCTCTGCATACGGCACCAGCTGGTCAATACTGAAGTAAAGGTTGGAAAAAAGCCAGCACCAGGTGAGAAAGCCCAGGCCGAGCCCCTCCAAACAGCGGCGCCGGCCCACGCAGCTACAGTAAAGCACCTGCTTGCTCCGCAGCTGATGGCCATAATAGAGAGATACTGTATGCTGATGACTCATCTAGTGGCATTCAGGCCGTGCGCATCCAGTGCCCACAGCCAGAAACAAATATGCTTGTTTTCCTTTCATTTGGAAGGGAATTCACTTACGAATCCTCCCTAAATGGTTTTAGCTCTTTTGAGTCATTCTTGGTTTTCGGCTGCGCATGCCAGAGATCCGTTGTTGTGTTTCCTCAAGGTCTCGCTTTTGAGATCTCTGGCAGGTTAGGACAATTAGACGGTAAATATGGGGGTATTTAAACACTGTTCTGCTCATCACTTCATGTTATTAGTAATCTCAGCCTTGGCTTCTGTGGATGATTATGTTACATAATACCTGTTGTTACTGCCCGCTCTAAGTGCATTTGATTAAATTGCTGCGTGTATGGACGACGTGTGTGCCTGATGGTTGCCATGCAGCAGCTCTGAAAGCAGCAAGCTCTCGCCGGCTCTCATCTGAATTACCTGTCCACATTGATTAGAGAGACTATGTGTGAATAGGATCTTAGATTTTCTAGCCTTCAGTATTAAGATAAGCTTCACTATAGCTGTGTAAGCTACACCCTGTTGACTCTCCTTCATAGTGCTTTGTGAGTGGTACTGTCTAGATATGAAGCTTTGGGCCTTTTAGACCCATACATCACCAAGAGTCTTGAAGGATTTAGATCTATGCTTCCTTTTCCATTTGTGTCTTTGATTTTGTTTGTCAGATACAAGTCTGATGTAATAAAAGCCAAAGCAAGACTTTGACTTAATAGTTTTTAATGCCAGACTGTGTGATACACATCTCACGTCACAATTAACAAATTTTGATTGGACAATCAATCGAATCACAATATGACATTCTCATTGACATGTATGATTAAATTGATCGCTTTTTAAAGTGAACTTTTGAAAGTATGACCATAATATAAAGGGGAAAGCTGAATAACATAATATTTATGTTGAATATAACATGAATAAATTTTTAAAATGAATGTCTCACTAGTTTTCTGTAGCTATCTCTCTCACTGTCAGATCTTCTTTCGAGGCTAATGTTCATTGCAAAGAAACTTTCCCGTTGGCGAACGCGTCAAACTAAATGATCAAAGACTGCTGATTTTGCCTGCAACAAAATAAAACATTCATGGCTCTAAAAAATACTGTTAGATAGTTAAATGTGGGTCATAATCATACAGTTTGTGTGGACTGTATGAGAAAGAGCTGGTCTTCTCATTTCTACTAATTATTTTTCTTATAACGTATTAACATTTCAAAAACATTAGTATAAGAAGTGTTACACAAAGTTACTTTCAGCTTACAAAGTTGTTTAAAGGGAAACTCCACTTTTTTTGAAAATATGCTCATTTTCCAGCTCCCCTAAAGTTAAACATTTGATTCATACCATTTTGAAATCCATTCAGCTGATCTTCGGGTCTGGCTGTACCACTTTTAGCATAGCTTAGCATAATCCATTGAATCTAATTAGACCATTAGTATTGTGCTCAAAAATAACCAAAGAGTTTATTTACAACATTTTATTTATTTTAAACTTGACTCTTCTGTAGTTACATCATGTACTAAGACCGACGGAAAATTAAAAGTTTCGATTTTCTAGATATCGCGAGAAGCAGGATCACTTTATGGCAAACAACACAGACGCGGGCGAACAAAACACGGCTAGCGATTGTTGCAAATGGTAGAGCCGGGGAAGAAGCAGCGAAAACCCTTGACCGAAGATTCCAAGAAACAAAAAAGAGCTTCAGACCTAATGTATATATATATAAGGGTGACCATACGTGCCATTCTTCCCGGATGCGTCCTGGCAAGGATTTCGGGTGCGTCTTCCGAAAGTCATATTTGTCGACCGCATACGTCATTGAGGATTATTATTATTATTATTACAGAAAAGCAACCATTACATTTTAAGGTAAGAATGAAACTATGATTGCCTGTCTTATGTTTTTAACTGAATGGCGTATGCGGTCATGTTACAACCTTGTTGTAGTTCTTGATTTCTTTTTGTAGGAAACGCTTGGTGTTGTCTCTGTTCTGTCCAGGAGAAACCTGATTGCTCTGGCTTTTCGATTGGACATCCTGCCATCTGCCGCCCTTAAAAGGACTTCCGGTTCACGTCCACGGGAGCAAGCTGGGTTGCTCATCGCTGTTGTGTGTTTGGTTACCATATTGTTGTTCTCGAAAGACTTTGATTCATTGACCCTGTTATTAGACCCCTGCCTGATTATTGACACTGAGTTTTGCTTAGCCCTTCTGAGTTGTTAGCTCATTTAATGTATATATTGTAAATAATTGGGAAGTAGGGAGTTTGACGCCACCAATCCTTTACTCTCGTTTAAACACTGTTTTTTTGTTAAGGAGTTAGGGAAGCCGACTGTATCTTTTTGTTTGGGTATTTAATCCTAGGTAAGGCAGTTTAAAGAACTTTATTGTTTAGTTATTTTTAATTATTTGTTCTTTTGGCATATGTCAACTCCCGAAGAGATTCCCTTTATTTTTCTTATATTCTGAGTTTTCTATTAAAAGACATTTATTTATTCCGAGCGTTTTGCTGTTATTTCACTATTTTACTATGTATCGCCTTTTACCCCTAGACCGGGCGTAACATAGAAGTGGGGACTCGTCCTAAAAAAAAAAAGGCTCGTCCTTTGTAGTTGTCAGGGTCGTATAGGGTCTATAAATGTTTGCCTGGGATTTTCTCTTTTTGTATTGGAGGTAGTGTATTATGGCGACAAAATTTGAATTGGACAGATTTGCGATCGAACCCACACAAGAGCAATTTGACGCGTGCCGCAAGGATGATTTATTATTGATCGCAAATTTCTTTGATATCGCTGTTCCTCGTGGCGCACTAAAGAGGGATGTCAAAAAGGTGTTGTACACGGAGCTTGTGAAGCAAAAGATATTGCCAGGAGAGAGTACGGTGTCGGGGGATGAGGCGGATCTCGAGCGGTCTGAAGGTTCAGAGACTGGTGAAGCAGAGCTCAAATCTGAAGACGCTGTAGATCCCGTTTGTCCAACCCAACCGCAGGAGCAATTGTTGGCCATCCGACTGAAAGAGTTGGAGGTGGAGCTTAGCCAACAAAACTATCAGAGTCAGCTGTTGCATGTGCGAACGCTGGAGCTCGAATCACACCGTGATATACGGATTAAGGAGTTGGAATTGCAGTTATTGCAAGCTCAGAGTGCTGCAAACACACCAGGGGATCACATCCCTGTTTTAGTGCCTGCAGCGACGTCGTCTCCTCACCGATTATCGGTAAGTCAACCTGAATTTGACATTAGTAAACAGATTTTGTTAGTGCCGTCATTCAAAGAGAGCGAAGTCGATACATACTTCACTGTCTTTGAACGAATCGCGGCTACACTAAAGTGGCCTAAAAATATTTGGCCGTTACTTTTGCAATGCAAATTAGTGGGTAAAGCACAAGAGATATGCTCTGCATTGACGCTAGAACAAAGTTTGGATTATGACGTCGTTAAGGCTGCCGTGTTACGCGCATATGAGTTAGTTCCGGAGGCTTATCGCCAAAAGTTTCGTAAATATGTGAAGATACCCAGCCAGACATTTGTGGAATTTGCTCATGAAAAGACAGTTTTGTTTGAGAAGTGGTGTATTGCTAGCAAAGTTACAAAGTTTGAGGATTTGAAGGAGTTATTGTTGTTGGAAGAGTTTAAAAGTTGCCTCCCTGAAAAAGTGGTAGTTTATTTAAATGAGCAAAAGGTGGCGTCTTTGTCTGAAGCTGCCATTTTTGCAGATGAGTTTGTGCTCACTCACAAAGTGGTGTTTTCCCCACCACGTCTTTCGCGTCGTACTCCTGTAGAGCAAAATTCTAAACAAGTAGTAGTCACTCGAAAAGAGGAGCAAGCGGTTGATCATTCTCTAGCTGCTAGAGAATGTTTTTATTGTCATGAGAGAGGGCATTTAATTAATAATTGCCCCGCGCTGTATCGCAAGAACCAGCGTAAAGCCCAAAGTACTGCTAGGAAAGTAGTTTTTGTACGCGCACACACTCCTGAGTCTGTAGCATCTGTGGATCCCACGTTCGAACCGTTTGTATGTAGTGGTGCGGTCGCTTTTTCTGACTGTGACACAGAGCTTAAACCTGTACGTATCCTGAGAGATACTGGTGCTGCTCAATCGTTTATTCTGGCAAGCACCCTCCCATTTTCCTCGGAATCTAGTTGTGGATCGGATGTGTTGGTTCAAGGAATCGAATTGGGTGTTTTGAGAGTTCCTTTACACACGATTTACCTACGTTCTGATCTTGTGACCGGTATGGTTAAGATAGCCGTACAACCCCAACTACCATTGAAAGGTATCTCCCTTATCCTTGGTAATGACTTAGCCGGGAGTAAAGTTAACAGGTTACCTGAAGTTACTGATGTACCCGTTGAATCTGGGAAAGATGATGTGTTATTGGAAGAATTTCCAAATGTATTTCAGTCATGTGTAGTCACTCGTGCACAGTCTCGTAAGCGTGAGGATGAAATGGCTATTGATGACTCTTTTATGTGTGTGGATGTCAATGCTAGTGTCAATGCTGAAGTTAAGTCTGATGTCCAGAATGAGAGTGTGCAGAAGGTGATCATCGGACCAGATTTTAATTTTCCTTTTGACAGAGCTCAGTTAATGGTTGCTCAAAATGCTGACGAAACACTGAAGATAAGCATTTCTTCTGTAATTGATAAATCTGAATTATCTAACCATACAGTTGCTTATTTTTTAGAAGATGGTGTTCTCATGAGAAAGTGGAGCCCTGAAAAGGTTCAAAATGACTGGAGTACAGTATTTCAGGTAGTCCTCCCACAGTCTTACCGTGGGTATGTACTAAAGTTAGCCCATGACCATGAACTCGCCGGTCATTTAGGGATTAGAAAAACCTACCACAACCTTTTGAAGCATTTCTTTTGGCCAGGTATGAAATCTACCGTATCACAGCATTGTCGTTCATGTCACCTTTGTCAAATTGCAGGCAAACCAAACCAAGTGGTGTCACCAGCCCCATTAAAGCCAGTCCCCGTGATGAACGAACCATTTGAAAAGCTGGTAGTGGATTGCGTAGGTCCCCTACCTAAGACTAAGTCTGGTCATATGTACTTGCTAACCATGATGTGTTCTTCAACTAGATTTCCGGAAGCCGTGCCTTTGAGATCACTAAAGACTCCCAATGTGGTGAAGGCGCTGGTTAAGTTCTGTAGTACGTTCGGGTTACCCAAAGTCATTCAATCGGATCAAGGAACAAACTTTACGTCTCGATTATTTAGAAAGGTAATGAAGGGGTTAAATGTAACTCACGCGGTGTCTAGTGCATATCATCCCCAGTCACAAGGAGTTATTGAAAGGTTTCATCAGACTTTAAAATCTATGCTCCGCACTTTCTGTTTGCAAAATCAGAAAGAATGGGATGAAGAGTTACCACTCTTGTTGTTTGCTATACGTAATACGGTACAAGAATCACTTGGATTTACACCAGCCGAGTTAGTGTTTGGACACACATTACGTGGTCCATTGAAATTGTTGCAGGAACATTTGCTGTCAAAAACTCCCTCATCGAAGTCTCCCCCTAATGTATTAGATTATGTTAGCTCGTTCAGAGAGCGATTGCATTCAGTTTGGAAACTTGCACAACAGTCGTTGTCTTTATCGCAAACTCGCATGAAAGATAGGTTTGACTGTAAAGCTGTTAAACGTTCATTCGAGGTGGGAGATAAGGTCCTTGTGTTGTTACCCGTGCCTGGCTCCTCCCTACAGGCAAAATTTGAAGGCCCTTATGAAGTGGAGAAGAAGTTGAGTGATACAGACTATGTGGTCCATACGCCTGAGAGACATAGGAAGAGTCGTGTTTGCCATATTAATATGTTGAAGCTATATGTTACCCGTACAGGCTATGGAAATCCTAATCCAACAGTATCTGTTCCGACTGTAGTTGCTCCTGTTGAGGTAGTCTACTCTGAAGAGGTCGTTCTAGATCCTCTTAATTTAGGGAGTGTTGGTGTATCACATGCCCGTTTGCAAAATTCTAAAACCCTTGAAACATTGGACTCTAAACTTTCTCATTTACCCCCATGGAGCCAAACTGAACTGTTACATCTAATTGAGAAGTTCCCCTCACTGTTCTCAGATGTTCCTACTGTAACTAACGTTATAACCCATGATATTGATGTTGCTGATCATCGCCCAATAAAACAGAATGCTTACAGAGTTAACCCTGTTAAACGTGATATAATGAAGCAGGAAACTCGCTACCTTGTAGAGCATGGTTTAGCCATAGCCAGCTCTAGCCCATGGTGTTCACCTTGTTTACTGGTTCCTAAATCTGATGGTTCATCACGATTCTGTACTGATTATCGCAAGGTTAATCAGGTGACTAAAGCAGATTCTTTTCCTCTTCCACGTATGGAAGACTGCATTGATCATATTGGAAAGTCTAGGTATGTAACTAAGTTAGACTTGCTTAAAGGGTACTGGCAAGTACCGTTAACTGAACGTGCCTCAGAGATTTCTGCTTTTGCCACACCGGATGCCTTTCTACAGTATAAAGTTTTACCTTTTGGTCTCAAAAATGCAGCTGCTACATTTCAGCGTTTAATGAGTATTGTGTTATCTAGTGTGGAAAATTGTGATGCATACCTGGATGACGTTGTGTGTTACTCAGAGACATGGGAAAGTCATCTGAAAACCCTGAAGGAAGTGTTTAGCAGGTTCCGTGAAGCTAATCTTACACTGAATCTGGCTAAGTGTGAATTTGGTCATGCTACTGTAAGGTATTTAGGCAAGGAAGTTGGCCAAGGTACAGTTCGTCCACTACAGGAAAAGATAACTGCTATCGTTAGTTTTCCAAGCCCCAAATCTAAGAGAGAGCTTAGGCGATTTCTTGGTATGACTGGATACTACAGAAGTTTCTGTAGGAATTTTTCTGATGTAGTCAAGCCCCTTACTGATACCCTCAGGAAAGATGTAAAATTTCTGTGGACTCCAGAGTGTCAGATTGCTTTTGCCGCTTTAAAGAACCTGTTGTGTAGTGCTCCGGTCTTGGCTGCTCCTGATTTTAAGAAACCCTTTAAACTGGAAGTTGATGCTAGTGGTACTGGTGCAGGTGCAGTACTCATACAAGAAGATGGTCATGGCCTTGAACATCCTGTATGTTTCTACTCAAAAAAAATTCAATCGCTACCAGAGTAATTATAGCACGATAGAGAAAGAAGCTTTGGCACTTATACTAGCTTTGCAACAGTTTGAAGTTTACATTGGTTCTAGTTCACAGCCTGTTGAGGTATTCACTGACCATAACCCACTTGTTTTTCTACAAAGGATGTGTAATAAAAACCAAAGACTCATGCATTGGTCATTGATTTGTCAAGACTTTAATTTAGAAATTAAGTATAAGAAAGGCATTCAAAACATTGTTGCGGACACCCTGTCCAGATCTTGTGTATAAACAGGGTATGTTTATTCTTATGTGTGTGGGTGTTACAACCTTGTTGTAGTTCTTGATTTCTTTTTGTAGGAAACGCTTGGTGTTGTCTCTGTTCTGTCCAGGAGAAACCTGATTGCTCTGGCTTTTCGATTGGACATCCTGCCATCTGCCGCCCTTAAAAGGACTTCCGGTTCACGTCCACGGGAGCAAGCTGGGTTGCTCATCGCTGTTGTGTGTTTGGTTACCATATTGTTGTTCTCGAAAGACTTTGATTCATTGACCCTGTTATTAGACCCCTGCCTGATTATTGACACTGAGTTTTGCTTAGCCCTTCTGAGTTGTTAGCTCATTTAATGTATATATTGTAAATAATTGGGAAGTAGGGAGTTTGACGCCACCAATCCTTTACTCTCGTTTAAACACTGTTTTTTTGTTAAGGAGTTAGGGAAGCCGACTGTATCTTTTTGTTTGGGTATTTAATCCTAGGTAAGGCAGTTTAAAGAACTTTATTGTTTAGTTATTTTTAATTATTTGTTCTTTTGGCATATGTCAACTCCCGAAGAGATTCCCTTTATTTTTCTTATATTCTGAGTTTTCTATTAAAAGACATTTATTTATTCCGAGCGTTTTGCTGTTATTTCACTATTTTACTATGTATCGCCTTTTACCCCTAGACCGGGCGTAACAGGTCAACAAATATGACTTCCGGAAGATGCACCGAAATCCTGGCCAGGACGCGTTAGATAGATAGATAGATTAGATAGATAGATGTAGAAGGATAATATTTGTCTAAAGTTATATTAGTAAGGTCTATAAGTTCATCTGGTCGAAAGACGTTTTCCATTTGCTTGTCTATATTTATTTATTTATAATTATATTATTCTCATGCCCACTCTCCCAAAAAACAAAACACGAAAACAGTAGTTTGCCTCGTTCATATCGGTTGTTCACAGTAAAAAATACTATTATGCATGACAACACACACACAAAAAAATCAGTTGGAAAGGAAATTTTACTTACCTTGATAGACATAACTGGATTGGAAATAGCCGGTTCCTCTGCTCAGATGGGTTGACAGCTGATAAGCTAAATTGCGAGGGGGGGAGGGACAACAGTTCGTTTTTACGACAGTGTGTTTGAAAGCATTTACTTCCAGACACTGGGGGAAGCTCGTAGAGAAATAACACTCAGACTTGCCTGGTGTCCCTTTAAGCCCAACTAGCCGTTTAAACACTGCCCAGACGTCCAGGCAAATTTTGGGCTGTCAGTGAAGATTTAATATGTAATGTCTAACCATAGCCTAAAAATAAATGAAATAAAATAAATAAAACAAAACCAAATCTATTGGGATTACTGTTGACTATTATACAACTCACAAGTTATTTTAGCAAAAACTAAAAAAAAACAAATTCATGTTTATTTTTGCTAGAAGTGTGTTAGTCATAGCTGGAATATATAATGACTAGAGATGCATTGATATAATTTTTTTCCCACTGATACCGATAGACGATTATTCGGACTGATATCGGCTGATACCTGCATTCGGCCGATACCAATGTTATTAATTCATATAATGACCATTAATATTGAACATTAAACCAGTGATGTTTCTTAACATTTTCTATACACAAAGCTCAAATTCATTGCATTTCATGTACTTTTTTGCTTGACCATATATTTCACTATGACTGTCGGCTGTTTTAAACTATTGTCTGATAGTCAATGTTCAAATTAACTTTTATTGAACGATACCGGTTATTGGCCGATATATCGGTGCATTTCTAATCATGGTGGCTTTTGCTCACTGGGAGGAAAGAGGAAAGCTACACACACACTTTATACATATACTTTATTGTACTTTGACAGTGAAACATTTGCCATTTTGGCTGATGTGTTTTTTCTATGCTCCAACTATACGGATACACAATCTAAATACATAACTATATATAATAGTGGTGTATAAAGACCTAACATAAGGAACGGTATTGTTTTTTTACTTTAAAATGAGCTGTTTTTATCTACATACACCGTGGGTCTCCTTTAATTGTAAGTCGCCATTACGTTTCTACAGTAGCCCTAAATAGTCACATTTTTTACAGAGCGCATTTCATCCCTTCATTTTCTCAGACAATGACATGTTTGTCCTGTGGCGACTACAGTAGCCTCAATATGCGTTTTAAAATTGGGGGTAAGGTGTGGACTGAGCTGTTGTTTGCAATCCGCAATTTCACCGCTAGATGCCTCTAAAAAACCCACACTGGACCTTTAAACCACCAAAAGTGTATCATTGGTTTAATGAGATGAAGGTGGTTTACATACAGTAGAGTCTGGCTAATGTGTGATTAATGTGCTTATCCTATTCTACGCTATCCTGCTATTCTTCATATTCTTTATTCTCTGTTTGCTATCTTTCTCCTTTCACTTTCCAATGCTTTGCACATGATTACTTCAGTCAAGACAATCCATATTTGAGCAATCCCACAGTGGGTGGTATTCTAGCGCCGTATTTCTGCTCTCATAAAATAAGTAGGCACTGGAAGAGACTGAGTGGGTTTAAACATGCGTATGACAGTGTGGCCACTGGAGGCAGATGGCAGGAAGAACATCACCGCTCTATTTCACATTCTCTCAGGAGGAGAGGAGTCAATGCTATTGTTCTCCATCCTCTTCCTGCTAATCAGAGGCCTGCAGTGGCCACTTCTTCCGCTATTATTCTCTGCCTATAACCCACTCGTTCCCACCGGGCTTCGACTGAGAGGTTTATTGTCTGCCTTCAAACTTGGCACAGTGAAATTAAAGTGTCGTTTTAAAGTGGTTTTGTTACTGCACTTATCGCTTCTTAATCTCTGGATAATCCCATCGTTTTCCCCCTGCCAGTCCAGCGAGGGTTTGTCGACTTGGGTTGTCCATCTTTCGCGCCAGACCCTCCTAAAGTAGGAACCTTGATTTGCAGGCATATGTTTGTATTAAAACAGGGCGGAAGGGTCATTCTGTCAGTGTTTTTTTTTTTTGTTTCCAGGGTGACCAAATGTCCCTGAAGAATACACGGAGATTCATGAGGGCTGCGAATAACAGCTTCTTAATTGGATTCATTTAGCGTGATCACCGTCCTCATTAGCGTCATTTGTGCATAGCGATGTCGACTCATTCTTTCATTGCTGTGACTGCACGTACCCTTCCCTCTGGAAATATACAATTATCTCTCGTAAATTAATTCCAGCCTCACGCCGAAGCGTGCCTGACCGCCAACCGGTGCATGGACATGGCGACCGGTGCCACCTTCTCTCGGCTGGCCGTATAATTGCGCCTGGCAACGTGCACACATGAGCTGGTTTATCTCTCGCCCGCATACACATACATCTAGGTCAGGAGGAGGTTCAAAACATATGGCTCTTCTCAGGTTCATTTGCCTCTAATCCCCGTAATCCATTATTTGTCATGCTCCAAGTGCAGGGTTTGTATTGGAAGTTTAGGGGGAAATGAGGGTCAGGGCAGGTCTGGGAACAGTGCTGGAGGCCTCAGGGGCTTCAGCTATCTGATCAGAGATGACGGAATCTTTTGCACGTACCTCTTAGCCTGAGATCGACTCCCCAGGGCTGTCACTGCTACTCTTAAGGCATAACTTACTCATGGTGATGTGCTTGCCCTGTTCTGTTTAAAACTGTCAAAGGCTATGACTCTAAGTCTTGGCTGTTTATAAGCGCATATGTGTTGGATGGAAATGTGATTCCTCTAATAAAACCATTCGAGTGGTTGTGCTGTATTGCATTACTGCGAGGTGTTCTCAAAGGTTAATTCAATGGGTACCATCAACTGTGTGGTAACCATCATTTATTAAAATATCTTCTTTTTTTTAACAGAGTAAACAAAGTTATGTAGGTACAACATGAAGGCGGGTAAACATTGACAGAATTTTCCTTTTTGGGTGAACTATCCTTTTAAGAGCGTCTTTATTTAAGCCATGATATCATTTTCATTTTGTTAGCATTGCTCCTGTAGTTAGTAACTCATGTTGAAGTAAGGATATTGTAGCCATGTACTCAGTTCTTTTAAAATAGGTATTGATTCCTATAGCCAGAATACATCAATGGAATGATGTCTTGTATGTTGTAAAAGATAATATGAGAGCAAGTGTTTGTGATGTGCAAGCTGTGTGTGATTTACACAGTACAGCGTGAAGCAGGCCCAGCTGAGAGCTGCATTGAGAGGACGCAAGAGCTCTTTGCTGTTAGCAAACACCCTATCCTGTCCCTGCTGCCACAGACTCATGTCAGCGCAAAGTTCCTGTCTGACTGTGTCGCGCAGTTGATTTTAACGCCCTGTGCTGTTTACACCAGGATGAGTGAGATGGGGGATTTGGAGCACAGTACACAAATAAGACCATAACTCAACCGAGCGGCAGTCCGGGCATTTTCTTTACGTGGATGATTCAACAACTGTTAGATCCACGGCCCCTTTCAAGACTCGAGTCGGGTCCCCATCGCTGCAGGAGCAACAGTCAATCACACCGGGGGCATCAGACATCTCTTGATATCTCTCCATTGAGAGCTTTACTTTGACAGACGTCTGTCAGACAAGTGCGTATCAGCGGAGTGACACGAGGGTAATTTGCTACCTTACGTTCCAGCTGCTTAATGGAATGGAGAGGCAGGAGATCAAACTGAGAGGGAGAGACACTTTACTCATTGGCACTGTTTGAACCCAGCACCACCTTACTGTTTACCTGCAAACTGTGCATAACATGCTGCTCTCCTCGCTATTACAGTACACTGAGGGAAGAATGTGAAGTGCACTCTTAAAAGCAAAGGTTCTTTAAAGGTTGTTGTATGGTTTAATAAAGAACCTTTAACATTCACAGAAGGTTTCTGTTGTATAACTGTGCGTTCACACCGGCGAAAGCGGCCTGAAGTCATTAATTTTCAATGAGAGCCGGCCGCGAGCTCCGGCAATCAGTGGCGCGTCATGTACGGTATGAGCGTCATGTTGAAATCATCCTAACGTTATGGTAATGAGCTGTGATGCACTTCGGCGGCAACCAATCGGAAGGCGGAAACCTTGAGAGGATTCCATATAATGCATTCGAGCGTCAGAGCCTCCACTACTCTTTTTCTATAGCGTCTTTTTTGACGCTGTTGCCGGCGGTAGTGTGAACGCACAGTAAGGTTCTTTGTAGACTATAAAAAAAGGTAAGACAATTTGGGGAACCAAAAATGGCATTTACTGTGAGAATCCTTTATTTTTACAGGTATTGTGGAGGATTTTCTTTTTCCACGTGGATCATCAATACTATTGGTCCTCCTAGTTGTCAATCAGGAGTGTTGCGCAATTGCATTTTTTAAAAAAGTGGAGAAGCCGGTTCTTTTCTAAAATTCGAGAAAATCCTTCGCTACACCTTTAAATAAAAGTGTTTGGCTAAAAGTATACAGTATATGGAGACCAGCTTCTAAAGTATATTACAACTTGAAAAAACAATCTTATTTAATTAAAAGGCAAAATGAATACTACATCATAGGGTGCGTTCACACAACAAAATTTCGGGAGTGACAACCGTATTTACTTACAGGTGTGAGTCTGGAAGTTTCCTGTTCACACAGCAAATTAAAGACACAAATAGAACACTGCCTGTATGAACGAGCAACCGACCTCAAACCCGTATGCTAGTTACACGCGGGGCCTGTAACCATAGTGACGGACGTAAATATAAAAAAAAACTATTATTTATGCAATGGGCAAAAGTTTATTTATGTAATTAACAAAAACAGCTGGCTTGTGTAAGGCTTATCATTGTGCAGAGAAAGGGTTGTTTCTTATTAAAGATTTAATTTCCAAAATGAATGAACATAAAATCAGTGTCAGCAACTGCATGTTTTACCAAAGCAGATATATTCAAAACAAAAATAATCATAATGACTTGTAAAGCAAATCGATCCGTTTTTGCAAGAAATTGAACTTTATTTAAAGCATTAACGCAGCCAAACAGGAAGTGCGCTTACGCTCCCGTTCTGTAGGTGGCGCAGGGAGTATGGTTTACCAACCGCATGCAAAACCTCTTAGCGCCACCTAGAGAGTGGGAGCGTAAAAGCGCACTTTATAGGTTGCAAGGTTCTGTTTGGACGCTAATAATGTTGTAAATAACGTTCAATATCCTGCAAAATCCGACCGATTTGCTTTACAAGCAGCAAAAAATGTCACAAGGAGTCAAGGGATTGCTTTTGTATCGGATATATCTGCTTTTTGAGCTCTCAAAGGGACGGATATTTTGCCTTGAATTATATGAATCACAGATGGGTTTTTTTTGCAAAATATCTTCTTTATTGCTTCACTGAAGATAAAAGGTGAGTAAATAAACAGCTAATTTGTATATTTCTTTTATTATACACTTAACATTATATTAATCGTCCACTTTTAAGGTTTAAACTTTATATATCCCACTTACTGGGCTGCACGCGATTCTATGCGTTATGTAATATGTTCTGTGGCGTCTATGAAGTTAATATAATATCACATTAACCTTATGGAGAAATTCTGCTGCGTAGTTTGCAGTCATTTTCATGCACTGTAACGTTATCTTAACACAGAGAGCAACGAATGACGTGACAGACAACTGGTTGTCTAGTGCGATTCCGTTCACACGGCACAGCTTCTCTGTAAATACGGTTGTGAAACCCGAAAGTTACGGGTGTGAGGTCGGTTATAGTATGCGGTTGTCAAACCGTATTATGGTACCGTGTGAACGCAGCCTTAGTGTCATACTAGATAACTGTGTGCTGCCAGTTTTTTCTGTTCCTGAATTTACAAAAAGTGAGGTCATTGCGGAAATTTATGACTGTAGTGTAGAAACTTTTCCCAGACCTGAACCTGAACTGTGAGTCAGACCCATTACCCAAAATCAGTGGCTGGTTGTGTCTAAATCCAGGCGGCCATGTTACAGTATCCTGTGTGTGTTCTCTGGGTATTCACACATGTCTGACTGTATAGTATAGTGCATTATCTTATTTTGATTTAAAGGTGCAGTGTGTAACTTTAAGAAAAAAATCTCTTGACAGAAATGCAATATAATATATATAACTATATTATCAGTGGTGTATAAAACCTTACATAATGAACTGTATTGTTTTTATTACCTTAAAATTAGCCATTTTTATCTACATACACAGCAGGTCCCCATACATAAAAGTCGCCATCATGTTTCTACAGTATCCCTGAATGGACAAACTGTTTTATACAGTAGAGTGCATTTTGTGCCATGTTGTCTCAGATGGCAACATGTTTGTCTTGTGCTACCGTAGCTTCTCATTGCGTTTTGAAATTGAGGTTGGTTGCAATTCGCAATATCAGGACTAAATGCCCTTAAAAAAAAAAACACATTACACATACATTTCAGGTTAACGCAAGTGATTTGTTGGACTGTTTCTAGTGATGCATGCCAGGCATGTCTTAAGGAAGAGGGGACTGTGGTGACTTTGCAAAGTTTGAAAGTCTTTGTTTTGGAAGAAAAAGCTGAGCTGACAAATCTTTTGTTCATCCAAACCGCAACATCGCCATAGGACTTATCAGTTAAAAAGGCAGATGTCTTTTGTTGTTCTCAAAAGGCTCCCCTGCGTTACATCACATATATACTATTGTGCCCAATAAAAAAGAAAGGGACCCATAGCAAAAAGAAGCAGGGGAGAAATAAATGTATAAACATCACCCCAAGCATTTTAAGAAGGCTCATTTCAAGTAGAGATACAGGGCTTTGGACAGGCTTATGGTAACATTTTGTTTTCAAATATACCTGTATCAAATGAATTTAATACTTTATCATTTTTGCATGCAAATTTTTTAGCAATGTGCAATAATATCAGTTTATTCCGCATAATGCAAGGTCAACAAAAAATGAGATTTTGCAAATTCTTAATACATATTCCTGGATTAGAGTGACTATTCCAGTATGTGATGCCCACTTTTGCACCCCAAATAAACAACGCTCAGTATCACTCTGAAATACATCAGGATACGGAAATAAAATGCAACGTAAATGGATTTTAACGTCGACTTTAAATGAGATGTAAATGAAGGGATGCATCAGCTATAAAAGTTCAAGAAGAAAAATAGCAGAGATCCAATCCATTTCTAACAGCCAACGACGAGATAACTTGAAGGGGACATTTAAAGCATCATTAGTCGGGTGTGTAAATTTCAAACTTATTTACTGACTGAAGGCATGGAAAACTAATTAAATGAAAGACACTGAACGGGCGCTCATTAGGCAAGCGAGCCATTTGGGCGTGCAAGCGTCCTGCTGGCTCCTACTGGAATAGCTCGCTCGTGGATTCATTGTTCTAATGAAGTTGGCAAAAGCCACCCGGTGCCAGTATAGTGACAAATCATTGTCGGGCTCCAACCAAGTGAGACATTCTCAAAGCAAACAATAAAAAGTCAAACACATTCATTACTGAAGGCACCAATGTGACAGGATATCACTGATTCCCATTAGATCTAGAGGAAAAATGGGCATGTGTGGTGCTCCAAAATCCATCAAAGATTTTATAGTCGAACGAAGGAAGGCATGTATTGTATAAACTAAATTCAAAGTAATCTTACATAACTGTTGTAAAGGATTTCATATTTTTTCATGGCAATTCGTACATATTTTACGAAGTGGCTAATTCGTATTCATTTGGAGTTAGTGGTTGGGTTTTATTATTGAATTAGCCGTACATTTTCTGTATGATTCACTTCGTATGAATTAGTTTAGATAGTAATTTTTTTATTAAGACTAATGTTATTTTATAAATAATTTTATTTTTATACAAGAATAATGTTAATTGTGAAACTTACATAAGAGTATATTTTTCATCTTTCGACTTTGGCAGGAGAAATCCTCAAAGTCATACATAGCAATAAAAAAAAATGAAATCTCGGTTTTATGACAGCTGGCAGCCGAATGGAGATAATGATACCATCTAATACTCGACTCTGCCATGTGTGCTACCTTCAAAAGCTTTTGGTGTATCGAAATAACATCACGTCACATGAGACAGATTTCTAAACCTCTGTCTAACCCACAGGAGCTGTCTGGGTGATTGACCTGTCCACATATGTGCACAAATGACTTCTCCATTTCCTGGCTTCTTTTGTGCTCTTCCTCGGACCGTACCCTTTGGCATCTGTATCGCATGGATTTTCTGGGAGCATTCCTGATAGAATGTAATTTCATGTACAATGAGCTGTGGCTCTTCATCAAACGCCAGAGTTCAAAGGCACGCTGGAGGACAAAGTTTCTAAGTTCATTTGCTGATGCCATTTGAAAGGCTCTCTCTTAAAATGGAGAAATCAATAGTGGTATTAAATCCTTAGAGCTGGAGAGAGACAGATCCTTCACTGTGATCTTGCATCACACGCAATCTGGCTGCCATTCAAGTCTTATCTAAAGCCATATAGTGCAGAGGACCTAACGCCATACTTCACAGTAGCCGTGCAACACCGCTTTCGCTGGCTGTATCTGAAATCGGTCCAAGTCTGTTGCGATTTTCAAGAGTGTTGGAGAGAAGGGGGTATTTGTCACCGTGAGAGGATGTGTGATGTTAAACAGCATGACTGTGGAAGCGCTGAGCTTCATACAGTACCGCACTTAGGTGCACACAGTCTCTACCATGGCTTTTAAAGACTCAATGAATAATATATATTGTGCAAAAACATTCGGATTACTCAAGAGCAAAGACAAATAGCTTTTAAGTTCCATGTGATATGACTTGCTCATATAAATAATTCATTCTCTGAGAGATTCATTCTGACAAATGTTATGTTCCAAGTACACTACACAGGTATGGGCCTGCTTGTGCCTTTTTCTGCCACTACAAGTATGAAATGTACTTTTTTCTGATGATAAAACTTGAGATGCAGTCACAACATGTATGTAGCCCGTCATGTGTGTAGTTCGTAATTTTAAAAGGGTTTATGATAAAAGAGACGCTCGCGTTTGCCAGATACTCGCATAATCTCATACGTAATCAGAGTTGACTGTTAAGGGAGTGTCTTGCATGCATTTTGTGAACTTGTGTGCACCAGGCACTTATTTTGACAAAACTCGTGATGCACATGGTTCACATGACGCAACACATATTTTGCTCGGATGAGCAGGCACGTGCCGCCACTGTTGAGATGAGTGTTTCATGCATTAAACACAAATTTAATAGTTAAGATTTGTTTTAGAATGGGAATTTGGCAGATATTGTATAAAAATTATCACTTCAGGAAAAAATTGTACAAAAGCTGCCAGTAGCTTGGTTTCCATTCAAATGTGAAGTAAATCTTTTCAAAATTTGCACAAAAAAAAAAATTTATGCGTTTCCATCAAGTTGTTAGAGCGAATGATGGTGATATTGCTAACCTAGTAACCAACAGTAAACAAACCAAGGCATGCTTGGAAAATGGAGACAGGACTGCATGTACGATGGGGCAAGTCATTCATTTATTAGCAGTGCAGCTTGTAATTGCCAAACTGAATGCTGTGCACAGAAGAAGGAATGCAGCATTTTTGATGAAGGTACTAGCAGCAAGAGCATTGCAATGATGTTGAGACACATATAAAGTAAAGACAACTACAAAACAGCTAAATGGTTAATCAAGTGGGATGTTTGCTAGCCTGGCTCCGCCCTCCTACGTTCTTCCGCTTAATTTTCATTTCGCTTCAGAACAACGTCTGGGACTGCTGTGTAGAGTTTCGTTTTCTCCGGCAAAAATCTGCAGGTCCAATCAGCGAACAGCGGGGAGTGGCTAAGAACACAGACGTTGAGGTCTTGCGCCAGACTGGGTGACATACGTCACGACCAAACGATAGCGATTGGTTATGGCAGATTCAGAGTGACTCTGGGCAGATCCAATAGTTTTAAACTTCAACAGAGGACCCTCATTAACGGAAGTAACGCTTTGCAATGGAGCGTGGCCAGACTCTCTGTACAAATGAAATGAATGTACGAGAGTCTGGTTGCACCAGGCTAGATGTTTGCTACGTCAGAATTAATTTAGCAAATTCGTTTCCATCCCACATTATTTTGCATTTACTGTTTTCCCCTAAATCAAAAACCACCTCAAGCGAGCGTTAAAACGGTTTTTTTTTTTTCAATCGACGTTTTTTAATCAAAATTTGGCATTTCCATAACTTGTTTTTGATGTGATATTTGAAAATGTGCATATAATCATGGTGATGGAAACATGGCTCCTGAGACGATACCCTTTTAAAAAGACCTTACATGACAATTTACTTACAGATACATTTGGTATATAAACTAATATGCACGCTTTAGGTTCAAGGGGTACTTTTCGAAAAGGGTACTTGGCACAGGATGCCTCCAAGCAGGGGCATCATGCACTTATTTTTTTTGTAAAAAAAAAAATTATCGAGAATTTAAGCTATAAATATTACAAAATTGCATCTTAAATAATTACTTTTTAAAGGCTCAAAATGAAAATGAATACACCAAACCAATGAGTCCTCTGAATTAAACAAGACCAACATGAACCAGATAAAGTGCATGTCAAGATATATAGCAGAATAAAAAAGCTTGTGTTAATACATTCTCATTATTAAGCACATATGAAGATAATTTTCTTTATTTGTAATGTAAAGAGAGTCAAGTGAGATCCGCCTAACGTGGTAAGTTTTATTTCATCTCAAATATCAAATGGTCCGTGCTCTCTATCATTAAAAACAATCACAGCAAACAGCAGACGCAGGGCTTATGTGCTTGTCAATGCCGCTCACAAACGCGCAAGATAGTCCATGTATATGTGCTTGTCAATAACGGGCATTGAATCCGTGGAAATCTGCAAGCGCGATTCCGTTTGGGCCTGATAATGGCTTAGACTAAAACAAGCAGAAAGGTTTTTTTTTTTAAGATAATTTAAGATATTGACATGATAGTGTAATTAACTTTAGCTTACACGGAAACCTAGGATAAAATCTGTAATTTAATACATTTTTTAAGAATTGTTTTATTATTTTTCTTTTAAAAAAATCCCCTAATAACTATCCTTTTTAGTCTAAATGGACATGATGCTTCTGCCCGCAAGAGAGCAAAAAAAAAAACCCAGTGATTTGCACACCCATGCAAAATTGCATACGAATAATCATTTGAGAAAATGAGAGTGAAACCAGAGTTAAAAAGAAAACAAAATTGTGTTTCTGCCAATGGTTGATGAATAGCAGTGAGTAGATAAGACTGTCTAATGATGTGTAAATGGCAGAATGACTTTTTGACAAGCGGCGGTTCTGAATACATATTACACGTGTCACTCTGCATGGCAGCTGTCCAACCTGCTTTGGTAAAAAGCACATTTGAAGGGAAATAAGCTCCTTACATTCACCCTCACAGATGTACTGCGGTTTCACTGCCCCTCATCACATAACCAACGTGCTAAATGAAGAGACATCATGTGGTGTGGCTCCCTGTGACTTTGGCTGATGCCCATTTATTCAGTCCGAGTATTTCTCATTTTTTTACACTTGTGTAATGAATCGCTTTAATAATACAAGGCTCAGAATTACAGACTGAATCTCATGTTGTGAGTGGATCAGGCCTCGGTCTCCTCTAAAATGTTTTGTTAGCTTTGAGTCTTGCCTCATCAATCTGTGCTGAAGGATTGATTGGCATGTCATTGCTGTCAGATAGCTGGAGTACTGGGCATGATGGACAAGGCGGGAATCCCTGCTGGGCGCTGCCTCTATTGACATAGCAGGCCCGTTTAATGAGGAGGACCCAACGTAGTGCCACGTAAACAACACGTCGATGGAGATTGCCGGCCGTAGGGGAGCTGGGGAACGTGCTGTCAACCAACAAGCAATGTAGAATAGTCTTATTTGTCAGACGACAAGCTATGCGGTTTCACAGCAGCTGAGAAATAGTGTGGTTACTTGGCTGCTGTTTCAAGGCTCATTTTCTTGTCACTATAATTATTTTTGTATTATTTTTAAAGGTAACTTGTTCAATAACAAGGCACGCATTTAAAAGTTTTGGTGTGCATGAATTTTGTATTGTTAAAAACCAGAATAAAGTATTTTGATAAAAACTACATAAGCAACTTAAAGTGTAGGAAGCAGCAGATAATTGTATGTAATTGACTTCTAAAGCATTTGCAATTTGTCCAAAACAATGAAAATTAGCTTTTATGTTGTGCACTAGAATGATGTGGCGGTTGAACAAGGTGTTTTAAAAACTGTAATTTCTGATCTGAGAAATGCTCCAAAGAAAAACTGTAAAAAACACAGTGTTTTTATGTTTCTTGAGATGTATTCTGTCTGACACAGGCTTAATCGACAAGCGTTAATTGCTCATCCTCCTTTTGGAAGTCGTTTGGAAATTATATTCATTGTGCCATAATCCATTTCGAGTGATTTAAATGATTTAAATGAAATGAAGTAGCATAGACTGAACTAAATGAAGTAGACTGATTGCCACCAGCAATTATGGTTTATTAAGTCAAATAGAAAATGCAAAGATAAGAGTTAAGACTAAGGCTAGTATGACGGCATAAGACAGTCATTGCCCTGTAATGAATATTTTATATTATTCTTAGTAAAATTGAACTATTTTGTGCAGTATATGCCTTTGAAATTAGCATCACAGTGACCAAAATCAGCAATGCCTGAGCACAAAATGAAAACGTGGAGACGTTCATAGATCTGCAGAGTGTAAAAGCAGGCTAGCGTGTTTAACGTTTTGCTGCGTGTCAGCATTGTGACTTTATCTGATCCACAAGTGCATTACTAGTTCCTCTAGTTCCCTTTAATGAATCAACTGTGGCAAGACCCGTCAATACCCAGACGTTCACTAATGCCTTGAGTGCAAACACTTCGCAAGTGAATCTTTTCATTATTGAATGTTCTCCCAGTAAACGGCCCAAACAGTCTGCGTGACTCCTGCATGCAATTATCCCAGTATCGATCTGGGAATTCCATCAGTCGTGGGCGTTTTCTGCTGTTTTTAGTCCCATATTTTGTTAAGATGGTACATGCCCTCCTAGAAGGCATTGGAAGGCAATCCATTTACCAGAAGACGCTTGTAAAAATGTCTGCCCCGTGACCAAAAACGAGTTGGACTATGACTCAGGATTCCTTAATTTCTGCCTATTAAAGGTGAAGTGTGTAATTTGTGCACCAATAGCAGCACAAAATAGAATTGCAATGTGTTTGTCTAGCCAAGGAGGTCTATAATTTCTGTAGAGAGCTATCCGTTAGCGTTCTCATTCATCACTATGGCAGCTCAGTGCTCTGCTGGCACAAGCTTCCAGAAAGTACGCGACCTGCATGCTGCCATCTTTGCTCGTGGGCGCTCGGTTTAACGGGCAGATTTTTTTTGCCAGTCCCCTGAGCCGTAAATGTCATGTGACTTATGGCATTAACAATTTATTTTGCTATCCTTTGGACAAGTTTTACGCTTTAATTAGTGGGGTCTTATCCCACCCCCAAACACACACAACCCTATAAAGGATGAGAGAAAAGCTAATAGCAAAAGTGGGTGTGCGTCCATGTGTGTTCACCAGGCCTCCCATCAGCCATTTAGCTGCACAGGCACAATGTGCTCTGATGGAAGAAACAGGCTTGCAAGGGGCTTAATGAGCAGCCAGCGGATGAGATTCAACACCGGCAAATTGATTTTCCACATTTATCAATGGCGAATTTTATGGGTAGGATTAATGCATGAAAGAGGTGGGAGATGGCTTTTTCTCACGCTATACTCTCAGACCCGTAACCGTAGAGATGAGGAGTGAGCTGCCTTGTGCCGGTATACAGCAGGGCGACGGCAGGTGAGAGAAAGCTTGTTAAACACTCACTAGAACGCCTTGCTTTGCAGTTTCACTCCCATCATGCCTCCTGCAGGGAAGAGCAAAATGTTCTCCGTGCTAAACAACCAACCGGGGCCATGTCCTCTCCCCATGAACAAACTACAGCAGTACTGTTACTGAGGGTGACCCTGTGCATCTAAAATTTCCCTTTTATAGGTTTTCATGGATGGAGTTTATCTTCCTGCCTTTCAGGTGACACTCGTAGGCCTGTGACACTTTTAAACCTGTTAAAACTTTACCCCATCCTCCCCAAAGAGCGACCAACTTTAAAGGGGGGCCTTATGACAAGCTTTTGTGACTTGTTAGAAGCTGTCATACGCATTGAAACAGAAAGCACCCTCGTAAATTGAATTTGACTGACAGCACTGATAGCAAAATGAACTACTGTGTTAATCATAAATTCCTCAATGGCATGCCAAAGTAGTCTTTTGTCATAGGCAGTATTCTCCGTTTGTCAGTCGAGAGGAGAAAAATGTTTAAAATGTGCAAACGTTCCGTCTCCTCCGCTCAATATTATTTCGTGCAGAAGTTGATATTATGAAACGTCAGCGCTAATTTATTAAAAGGCGCTTTATTGTTCTCCGAAGTTGAGCATTGTGCGCTAGATGTGAATAGAGTCTGGATGTTCAGATCTTATCATGTAAAAAGATGGTCTCAGCAGCGCAGTGTTATTCAACAGAGCTTTAGTGGTGTTACTCATTGTCTGTGGAATTACCTCAGCTGAATTAGAGTCCAGCCACACTAATGGTCCTGATGACAATACTTATCCCTCATCCATTCCTGGCAGGCTGTCAGTCGGCTGATTGGACACACTGCAGGCCTTCATTTCATTCCCAGCCAGAGATTATCAGAACGATTGATTCGGAGCCGTGCAAAACGAAAAGATGCATTAAGGATTCCCAGCTCTCTGCCCTCGCTCAAAGACTGCGGCACGGTTAACTGATGTCTTTCTAAGCCGCCGTAGTGTTAAATGCTTCAGGTGTTCTTCCCTGAAACCTTCAGCATCGATGTAATGATAGTTGAATCAAACTGAATGCAAATTGAACTTTTAAAAAATAGTATTTGTACTTTTTTGAAGTTGAACAAGTATTGCTGTAAGAAATGTTTATGTAAAATGCAGAAGAAATCACTGTTTACCATTCAAGTCTAAATTTCTCCAGCACCTTTTACAGATAATTTGCTATGAATTGAAAATTCAATCAGCCACCCAACTTCTGTTGTTTTAAAGGTGTATACACAATTCAAAAGGGCTTATTATCAAAATGTCAAAGCTGCTATTTTCCATACAAAGAAAATTCATGCTGATCCCCGGCTGTCAAATTCATCCATTTTAATTACTGAAAAATAAATATTTATAAAGGGGAAACTGCTGCATCTGACACTAGTCCCTTTCACACATACTTTTACTGGTAAAATGCAGTTAACAGGTCATATGTGAACAGAACCTTTCTGGTAAATCAGTGCTGCAGATTTACCAGTAAGAGAGGTTGTAGATTACCAGTAATTTACCGGTAAGCGCTATGTGTGAACAAAAAAATTGAGTACCGACATTTAGAACGGACGACGTCACTGACAGCTTCGGGCCAATTATAATGTTTTGATACAGATGACATGTTTACCTCCACACTGTTTACAGACGTTTCCACAGACGCTGCTTAACTCTTTCCCCGCCATTGACGAGATATCTCGTCAATCTGCAATACCGCCCTTTTCCACAACTTACATATTGCCCTAGGGCAAACAGCTTTATGTCCGTGTATGTTTTAAAGATCGCTCTGCATCTGATCTCTATCAAAAGTCCTTCACAAAAGTGGAATTATCTCAAAATTTGGTGTTTTGATGAAACCTACACATATTTGAGAGGTGATAAAAACAGAACACAAGAAGGTAGGATGAAACGGATTTTTTTTGTTTGAAAGCAGAGGGTCTGTTCTTTTATTTCATATATTATATGTTTATATATTTAAACTTTTGTGAAAATCATGAAAAATGCTGGCGGTGAAAGAGTTAAACATCGAGCACACCTGAAGTTAACATCCGCATTTCTTCACCAAAGTTGTTTAAAACAGCTTACCATCTATTTGCCCAATTGCTGAAGTCCTAAGCACACCCTCTGTGAAGCCTATATTGCTGTTTAAGAGGCAGGTTTCGTTTGACGTTGCCCTAATGCAATGTTGTTTGGTCACGAGCAACTTCCCGACCGTCAGCGTTTGCCACAGATGTGAAAACGTCTCGGTTACGGATGTAACCCTCGTTCCCTGAAGGAGGGAACGGAGACATTGGGAACTCGCTTAGAGAGACCAATCTGCTTCGTATACTACTAAAACGCCAATGAACTTGGCATTGAGATATTTGCATAATGCTGGCGCCGCCCCGCCAGGTGCCTTTATAAGCAGCAGGTGCAAATAGGGAAATTAGCTTCTTTTCGCTGAGAAAGCCGGGAAAATGAGACCGGCCGATAAACAGCAGGTGGCAGCACCTGTGGCGACGGGACGTGACGTCTCCGTTCCCTCCTTCAGGGAACGATGGTTACATCCGTAACCGAGACGTTCCCTTTCAGTCGGTCACTACGACGTCACGTCGTGACCGACGAATTGGGAATCCCTACCAAAACGCCACTAGGGGCTGACCTCTTCCAGTGTCTGCGTAAAGCCCTCCGGTTCCACTTAAGGAGGAGGAGATAGGTTTTAAGGCAGAAGGCCGGGCACTAGATGTTCCTTTAACCCCACAGAAGTGCCAGCGACTGGGAAGCGCCCTACCTGAGCGGGATAGGAACGCTGCGGAAGCCACCGCCCGTCTTAAGGGCTAATGGTGGGCGAAGTCAACCGTAGTTGAGGAATAAAGACAGCCGTGGCTGTGTAAGCAAAGCAGTGCTCTGCTAAGGGAAACGTGGGCTGGTAGGATTAACCCCACGGAAAAATACTCACAAAGGAACCCGGTGGGACACAATGTGGAGCCCGAGCCAGACACGTAGGTTCGCGAGGATACAGCTAGTGAAAGGCTGACAGCCAATGCTCCGCAACAAAGGCTGCCAAGGCAGCGGAGGAAGAACAATTCAAACCATTACGCATTTTTGTTCTGAAGGCCTTCCATACTGACACAGTTATGAAGCATCAGTTGGAGGCTGCAAGCCGACCTGCGAGACTGCTCTCCGTGCTCCCCCTGATGAGGAAAGAACACGAGAGGATACAGGCTCGATACGAACACTGTAAAATCTAGTGAACGTATTAGGTGTTGCCCAACCAGCAGCTCTACAGATGTCTGTTAGCGAGGAACCACGAGCTAAAGCCCAAGATGAGGCAACCTCCGTGTGGAGTGCGCTCTCAAATTAAAGGGGCAAGGAATACCCTGAAGATTATAAGCCAGGGCGATAGTATCAACTATCCAATGAGACATCCTCTGCTTAGTGACAGCTTTCCCTTTCTGCTGGCCACCATAACAAACAAAGAGCTGGTCTGAGGTCCTGAGGCTTTGCGTGCGATCCACGTAGAGTCGCAGTGCGCGTACGGGGCACAACAAAGCCATGGTTGGGTCTGCGTCCTCCGGGGGCAGCGCTTGCAAGCTCACCACCTTATCTCTGAAGGGAGTGGTGGGAACTTTGGGCACGTAGCCTGGTCTGGGTCTCAGTGAGACAGCAGGACCAAACTAAAAGCACGAATCGTCAACAGAGAATGCATGTAAATCCCCTACTCTCTTCATGGAGGCCAATGCTATCAGGGTCAGAGTTTTCATTGATAAAAACATCAGACTCGTAGACTGCAAAGGCTCAAAAGGGAGACCTGAAGGCTTCAGCACCATGGACAGGTCTCAGGAGGAAAGAGGGGGGGCGCGAGGGGTTTAGTCTGCGAGCGCCTCTTAAAATTAAATAATTAAATCATGCCGGCCAACTGATCTGCCGTTGATAAGAGAGTGATGAGCAGAAATAGCGGCGATATCAACTTTAATGGCGGAGGGACAGCCTACCATCTAACCTATGTTAAAGATATAAAAGCACAATGTTAATGGGCATTCTCTGGGGTCCTCGCGTTGCGAAGAGCACCGGGTGACGAAAAAGGTTTCTTTAAGCGCGTAAGCCCGTCTTGTGGACGGTGCTCGAACCGCGTCGATGGTGTTAGATACCGCTTGCGATAAATCACCTAAACCTTGCGCGCGCTCAACGACCATACATGGAAATCCCACAGGTCGGGGCGCGGGTGCCATAATGTGCCCCTTCCTAAAGAAAGAAAGTCTTTCCTCAGGGGAAATCGTCAGGGAGGGGCTGTCGCGAGGAGCATTAACTCTGAAAACCAATCCAGTACGGGGCGACTAATAAAAGGCTCTCCTCGTCCTGCCTGACTTTGCACAGTGTCTGCGCAATAAAGCTCACTGGAAGGAATGCGTATTTACGCACCCCCCGCGGCCAGCTGTGTGCCAACGCATCCACGCCGAGGCTGCCCTCGGTTAGTGAATAAAATAGGCGACAGTGGGTATCGTCCGGCGACGCAAACAGATCTATCTACGCACAACCGAACTTCTTCCAAATTAGCTGGACCGTCTGGAGGTGGAGTCGCCATTCGCCGGGGGCGCAGCTCGGGAAGCGCGTCTGCCGCTGTATTGAGCGAACCCGGGATGTAAATGGCACGAAGGGACCTCAGATGCTTCTGACTCCAAAGGAGGAGATGACGAGCGAGATGCGACAGGTGACGAGAGCGCAAAACCGCCTTAACGGTAAATAACGCAACAGTCGCAATGTTATTGGTGTCGGCTAATACATCCTTCCCTCGCATCTCCATAGCGGAGCGTACAAGTCCCAGATATACAGCGCACCGCTCGCGGCAGTTGGGGTGCTATGCACACCCCTGAGACTGCAAGCCCGTCATACGTGGCTGATCATCCCGTGCTGAGGGCATTGCAATATACAGAATGCCAGGAGACCCCTCAGGGGCATATCTTCTATCGAAAATGCCGGGTCTACCACGGGGAAAAATTTAAATGACACGCAGGTGCAATGTTTACACGGTGTATGTCGGTGTGCCACGCTCTCCTCGAGACTCGATCGTAAGCCAACGCTGAAGCGGTCTCATATGAAGCAGCTCGGGCGGCGTCACAGCCGCAGCATGCTGTCATATGTCCAGGAGCTTCTGAAATTGTTTCAGAGGGACCGCGTACTTCCCTCGAATTAAACCGAGGCAAGTCAGAACTGACTGGTTGCGCGCTCTTGTAAAACACGCCAATTAGTCGATCGAGTCTTATTTCCATACTGAGAAAAGGATCCTCTGCACGGGGCAAAGTTGCGCTTTCCCAGTCGACCTGAAGACTTAAACGAGCGAGATGCCAAAGCATTAACTCTCTGTGTTCGCGCACGTCTGCCAAGAACGGGCTATTATAAGTCGACGTAGAAAAAAGCAGAATGCGAACAACGCTCTCTCTCTGACATTTTAATGCCGTGACTAGCACATGGAGACACGGAGAGAGAGAGACAGCTCGAATGGTGTACTTCGTATTAATATGCCCACCCCACGACGCAGAGCGAAAAACGGTCTAAAGCGAGGGGAGATGGACACATAAAGTACACGTCTACAGGTCTAAGGCTGCAAACCGATCTGAATATTGAAATACGAGCCTCGGCGTTATCATCCAAAAAGAACACCTTCGTAGAGCCGGTGCGTAAATCAAATCGATCGTAACCCGCCGCGTATTTTGGGTACTATGAGATAAAGGCTGGAAAAACCCTATCATCATCATCTCGGTAAGAGGGACCGGCTCGAACATCCTTCGCCAACAGGATATCGACTTTTGCACGCAGTACATGTGCATCGGACGCTTCACTACAGTGAAACGAAAGCCCGAATTTTGGGGTGTGCCGGATTCGTAACCGAGGCGGATCGTGCGTAAAACCCAACGAAACGGGCTGGGAACTGAAGCCAAGCACCCAGGCACCGTACGAGGAGAAATAACGACACTACCGAAGTACCCGCGGTGGGGCAGCGAAGCGAGACAGGTGGGACTGCCGGTGCGTCTGCTGTGACAGCATAAACATCTACAGTATGTGTGTGTGACACTGACCTGAGCCCGCTGAGGGTGACGGTCGTCTGGTCTCCTCTGCGGAGAGCGCAGACTCCGATAAGGGTGCTGGTGGTCCGGTCTCCTCAGCGGAGAGCTCGGACTCCTCAGGTCACCCGCTGGCGATAGAGGAGAGGTAGGGTGAGCTGGTGTGTGCCCGCTCACGGCACTCTCGATCCTCTGGAGACCTGGAGAGGGAAGAGGAATGCACTCTATGTGTGGTTAGTGGGTACCGGCTAAACAGCCGGTGGAACATATGCAAACCAAGGATTTTCCACCCGACCCTCTATCGGGGGAAGGAGCTCCATCTCCTGAAGAGTGATCCTCTGCCAATCCGGGTCGCCCTTCACTGGCCACTTAAACTCCCGATTTTCACGGGAAGCGGCTAAGCGGGCGGGGCGAGCTGCTGACGACCGGTTCCCCTGCGCTGCCGAGATGGGGTCCGAGGAGGGGAACGGAGGTGGTCGCCGCAGGACGCCGACGGCGAGAGGCAGACTGAGGAGCCGGCGTGGTGGACCAAGGGCAGCTCTGTTCCGCCGGGGCATGACCTAGGAGATCGCCTCAGTCTGTGCAGCGGAGCTGTACGACTCCCCTGGCTCGCCGAAGAGGCCGGTCTGTGAGACAGGAGCATTTCAAGTTGTTCTCGTCTGCGTCCGTCATGTCAGCCAGACACAGCCAAAGGTGGCGATCTTGAACCACTGAGGTGGACATCGCACGACTGAAGGTCGCGGCCTCCCTGGTAAATCCTTTGTGAGCCTGCAGCAACGTTATTACGTGCAGGGCTGAAGCCGCCTCTCCGGCATGCCTGATGGGCAGCGTCCGTAACCGGACGACTGTCTACAAACACGGGAGGGAAGGGTTGGGTGGTCCCTCCAGGAACGCATCCCGCTCCACTGAAGGGGTCCCCGCCCTTAGCGGCTCCATTGGTGAGGGAGGTGAGGGGTGAAAGCTGAACGGCCGGACGGCCGCAAATCACGTCAGCTCTTCGTGCCGTCGGGGAAGAAAGGCACAGGAGGAGAGGACCGAGAGGCCCGAGCAGCTCCGAAGTACCAATCATGTGGGCGGGACGGTTCGGGCGGAGAGGGGTTAACCTTTCCAACTCTACCGTCTCCGCCGCTCGCGGGCACGGCCGCCATCTCCGGAACGACTCTGCCTCGGAGGAAAAATGGACACCCCTCTGATGCTGCAGAAGTGACAGGACCAGAAGGAGGTCCAATGGATTCGGCAGACATCGTAGAACACGACTCTGCAGTCTCCACCGGAGCCTCAACCGGCTGAGGATGAGAAGGCCGGTAGGTGGAGGACGCATCCTCCGTCCTACTCAGCGTAGTGACGCGAAGGGCGCCCTGCGAGCGCTTGACAGCCGCACCATGGCGGCGTCAGCACTGCAAAGGCGCGGACAGCGTTCCCGTAGAAACGACAGTCGTCTCCGCAATCCAAGAGGGTTATGCTCTCACAGAGAGAACAGAAACTCTCCACGAACGCAGCCCCGGAGTGCTCGATGCCTGAGCACGAAGACAGCGCTCGTGACCGTCACTGGAACCCTTATACTTCTCGCATCCAAGATCGCACGGGCGAAAAGCTATCCTGAAAAGGACGCTGATCCCCGCATATACGAGAGAGTGGCTGCCTTTAACAAGGCACAAAGCTCTCTCGTATCACTCTTTTAGGGAAATTCACTCAGATGCTTAGTTGATGAGCGCACAGGAAGGCAACGCACACACTAAACTCAAAACAATAAACAGATGTAGAGCCGTGGAATAAGCGAAGCGTCCGCTGTGATACTGCTAGTTCAACCAACTTCAGCAATCAAATCCCAACAGAGTAAAGTAGCTTCTCAGTAGCAGATAAAGCCGGCTTTCGAAGCGAAAAAGCTAATTTCCCTATTTGCACCTGCTGCTTATAAAGGCACCTGGCGGGGCGGCGCCAGCATTATGCAAATATCTCAATGCCAAGTTCATTGGCGTTTTAGTAGTATACGAAGCAGATTGGTCTCTCTAAGCGAGTTCCCAATTCGTCGGTCACGACGTGACGTCGTAGTGACCGACTGAAAGGGAACAACAAAATATGGACCGTGGATATGAAGTCATACCCCGCCATTGTTAACAAATACAACACTGAGCTCGCCGAGTGGGACAGGTAACTTCCGCTTTCTCTCTGAGGTTACCGGTATTTTGATACTGATGTGTGAATGATATCTTACTGGTAAAAAGATGGAATGTCACTGCGTGTGTGAACAGCACATTTTTGTATTTACTGGTAAATTCATAGTGGTAAATGTATGGTAATTTACTGAAATTACTGTGTGAAAGAGGCTACTCTTTACCAATGGCAGCCGGTGACTTCTTTTTTCGAGGGCGCTCGATGCGAAGTTTCGTCACAACATGTATGTAGCCCGTCATGTGTGTGGTTCCTTTTGAGTGATAGAATGTGCATCATGTGTTTTGTCAAAATTTTCGTGCTGCAGACACGTCTACAGGGTTTATGATAAAAGAGACTTGCGTTTGCCATATACTCGTATAATTTCATGCGTAATTAGAGTTGACTGTTAAGGGAGTGTCTTGCGTGTATTTTGTGAACGAGAGCATCACTTTTATCATAAACGGTTTTGACGCGTGTGCACCAGGCACTTATTTTGACCAAACATGTGATTCACATGACGCAACAAACACATATTTTGAAAAAGCAAGCAACACACATGACACTCCGAACACTTATTTTGTATCAGCACCCCTCGGATGAGCAGTCACGAGCCGCCACTGCTGTTTACTCCAGTGAATATTTCCAAAGGAATTGGATATACCAGATTGAGCACTCCTATTATTATGAATAGGTGACAATTGGGTTGCAATGGCTGCCCTGGCGACGGAAGACCTGCATTCAAGTTAAAAGAACAAAATTAATATTAATAAAGACTGACAATTGTTTGTAGAACTTTATAGGGCTTCAGGGCTTTATTTAAGAGATAATGTATAAGCAGCAGTTTTTTAATCTCAGAAATAAGCCCCAACATTGTGATCAGGACCCGGCACGAAGTATCACACCAAAGGGGCTTATTTCGTGATATTTAATCACATAGTTGCTGGAATATTTACCTAACATCCTTATGTGGAAACTACACCGTGTCATTTTTACAGAACATATTAAACCGGGATTAAAACATGGGTCCCATTGCACTCTGTAAATAAATCGAATCACAAAATGAAAATGTATCACTAAATAAACAAACATCTCACACTTTAATAAAATTTTTACCCTTTGTTCTATCTCACGAAAAGCACAGAGTGAGCCAGACTTGTGACGCCAAAAGATGCATGACGCCCCTGGAAATAACAGTAACTAAATTAAAAGCCGCAACCAGTGGCCCATGTTTGCAAAAAGGAGAAGCATCTATCTTTGGTTAAGAGGTAATCACAGTAGTTCACCGTTCCCGGCTACTTGCGCTCTGAGAAACGCAAGTCCCCGAGCAATGCTGGATCATGGAGGACCGGGGAAAATCAGTTTTCCTTTTGTTTTCGGTTTTCTGAATAAAGTCCAAAACGCTGCACCTCTCCTTTTCAGAACCGTAAGGGAGCCCAGAGGAAATTAATCTTCTGTGTAGCACATTACATACTACAAATGATACGCGGCCATGTTTAATTAATAGCCAGCCGAACATCAAGAGCTGTTTTGATCCAAAAATAGATAGTACGGCATCAAACTGTGCTCGCTCTCACGTTTATTAAGTAATTGTTGATCTTTAAAGCCTGTGGTTTATCTGTTTGTTGCATGCTGTGTTATCGGAAAAGTGAATTACGACAATACACAGGATATGCTTGTTTCATTAACACTTGAAAAGTTTAACTTGGAATGAGAAGAGATGAAAAATCTGCCTTTGATGTTTTTGAGCTCAATGGTTAATCGATCTTGTTGTGAACACCATGCTTTTCTACTTTTAATACTGTATCATGTCACATTGATGTACTGCAGTGTGTGTTGGGATGCTCTTTACGATGTTTTCAGGCATGGGTCTTATATAAGAGCCTCCTTAAATGTTAGCCATGAACAAGCAGATTCACTTTGTCATGCTCCAGAAAACAATCCTCGATTACTTATTTATCATAGGCTGAATACATTTCATAGCTCTACAGTATATGCTCTGAATAGACAGTGCTCACAGCCATGACCAAACTCAAGAACCTGTTTTGATGAACGGGCCTGTTCATCCTTCCACCCTACATACTCGGTATAATAACTAATTACTGTCTGTGTCACTCAAGATATCTTCCATAGATTAGGCACAAAAGTCATTACAGAGCTTAAGTTGCCTCTATAAGAGCTCTGTTGTTGTATAATCCTTTGGGTCGTACATTAAATCTCAATGTCACAAATCTGTATTTCAGGCCATCCTTTGGAATAAATTACAATTCCAAATCTTTATAGTAGAACGTAGCCAACGAATGCATTATTTCCCTGGAGTAAGGTGTTCCACTAAACCCAAGGCAAGCCACAATAATGTCTCTATCTCTCTGCATTAAACAACACTTGCTTTTCTTTACACGGTTCTGTACTCTGCTTGTTTTTTGTTGTATTGAAGTGCCTGCCACAAAGGATGCCATTACAAATCTGCAACATGCATTTATAAGGCAAAAGCTCAACTTTAAAGTGCTGTATAGAGTTTGACATTTGTAATATTGACAGGTGACGGAATTAACTTTACATAATGGAATATTATATCTGAACTACCTGGACCTTACAGAATGACTAATTTTATTTAAGACTAAATGGATGCCTCCAGGTGTACTGTATGTAAATTACATTTTGTTTAGATAGGAAATAAATGGACTGTGGAAAAGTTGGAAACGGCTACTGATTTACATTCGAGAAAACACAAACACGCACACAGTTTGAGCTTTTCACAAAAGAAGATGGTGACACTTTAACAATCGAAAAATTGCTGCGGAAGCAATTAAAATAAATGTAAAGTGTATAAAAGAAATAAAATAAAATTGCCTATGGGAAGCAAGTACAATAATAGAAACTGACTTAACTGGATAAATACACTCTCAGAAATAACAGTACAAAAGTTGTCACTGGGACAGCCCTACTATGTACTATTTTGGGAAAGATATGTACCTTTAAGGTACCAATATGCACCTTTTAGGTACAAAAGTGTAAGGTACCGGCCCAGTGACAACTTTTACCTTCTAATACCTTTTTTTCTGAGAGTGTATTACATGTAAATCAAACATAACATTTCATTTTAAAATCATTGAAATAATATACATTTAACAACTGACAGAAAATTGTAGATTGTTTTAACCCATGGTTGGGAAAAATATGGACAAACCCAACCATTGGGTTATGAATAAAACTATTTTGGGTTGTGGTTTCCCAATCATGGAGTGGATTGAAACATCCCATCATAGATTTATTTTTAACCATGGGTTAAAACAGCCCAACTTTTTTTTTGTGAGTGTGTGTGTGTTTTATTTACTTCTGCTTTGAGAATCCAGGAACTTTACGCCCTTGCTTTTAAAGTGGGCAACCTTCCGATCTCTCTGATGAAGCCAATATGGAAGTGACTTAAACTGCAATTCATTGACTGGCCGCTTGAGGCTGGCTCCAATAGGGAGTCAATTCCCATAGACCTCCATGTTAAAATGGCCAACTTAACAGTAGAAAATAATTTGTTTACAATCTGATACAAAAAGTGTTTTTGGCCTATATAGGACATTTTGGCCTTCATGAGAACTGTAAGGGCGGTGAATTATTTTGTAACTCACCCGTTTAAATTATATTAATCCTTAAAGTTCTGCATAATTAAGGGCGTGGCCACTTGAGTGAAGGGTGAATAGCCACTGCTGTGGCTAGAATCAAGCTAGGCAGGCGTGGTTTCAGCAACCAGCCAGCTCAGCTTCACCCATGTCCTGCCTCTTAAGCAATTTTCAGTTATCCGTGAGTGATTCGCGGCCAAGATGGCGACAGCAGAAACCGCCTACTTTAAGCTTAAAAAATGCTCTTCACAAACCATTGGGTGACATCACGTCCATATTTTTTACAGTCTATGGTCTATATAAAGTATGTAAGACAAGGGGAACATTTTCCCATTTTTTTCTGCAATAGTTCAAAATGCCAAACCCCATCAAACGCCACCTGTCTCCTCTATAGTCCATGATCAATCAATTAGAATTGTGGATTTTTGAAACCCTGGTTAGTCAACCTGGAAATAGCCTCCACAGAGCACAATTTTAAATAATGAAATGTGTACATCTGCTCTGAGTAATACCCAGACGCAGCAGGTCTGTGGCCATATTTTGTGTCTGATGAGCTACAAATAACAAGAGATGAAATCCATTTCAGCATATGGTCGAAAAATCGGCATGATACATCACAATTACACTGATGCAGCGTTGGGTCCTAAGAGGCCAATTAGAACATCCAGAGCACAATGTCAGACATCATTGGTATTTTGAGGCAGATTATTCTAAGGTGTAACATTACTCCACTCGGTTATTATGAATAGTAAGGGTTCCCCTTAGAAGCAATTAAATTGACACAAATGAGACATTTGTTGACACACAGTAAGATCACAAAGTGCCATAAAATCAATGTTTATAGTATATTATCAGATAATAGTGTCTTGGAAGAATGTTTGAAGTTTATATTAAAATCTGTGACTTGATTATCACATCCCAAACATTGGGGGGACCCAAACATTTAGGGCTATATATATTTTTTCCATTGTGCCTTATTTTGATTGGTTGATCAGGAACAAGCATGCATTTTTTGTTTGTTTGAACCACTAAAATGTGATGCCCATTTCATTGGACGCAGGGTCTGAAGGGGTAAAAAAACTAATGTTTGGGCGGATGAATACAACCCAAAATCTATGAGGTGCTTGTATTGTGCAAAACTATCCAAATAGATGTTGCCATAATTGAATATGTTTTGGTCAACACTGATGTATGTAAAGGCTTCCCATCAGCGCTCACTGGTGAAAATCAATTCAGAAATGCAGTTATGTAGCAAATTGTATGTTTTATGCTTTTACTCCAGGGTTGAGTGATTTCTGGCTATTGGAGGTCCAGCAGTTTGAGCTTTTCTCTCTCCTCGTTCACTAGGGGAAACAAACAGTGTTTTTTGTTTGTCTACCTCCAGGCCTAAAGGAGACAAACTCACTCAGATGTGAAATCGCGTTTACAAAGAGCCCCCTCTGTTTTGCTCTCCATCTCCTATCGCACACCATAAAGAAATGAGATTGTGTTGAAATCACGCGGTCTTTTTTCATAATTCTCATGATGGCATTTGTGCGCATGATCCCACGAGTGCCGAAGATTGATGTCTCTCTGAATGACAACACAATACCACAATCCCTCTTTCACAAATTAAAGTCATATTTATTAAGTGGTCAGAATATTTCGTGGTGTGCTTCATCACTGACAGAGACAAATAGCTTGTTTAGCCTCTTGTGCTGAGGTACTGTGGCTTTCTCCACTATTATGTTAAAGGGGCCACACACATATCTGGACTCGTGCATCACATACCATGATTAAAGGGATTTTCAGAAATGCTCAAGAGATGAAAAAATAAATTTAAAATAACCTTAAAATCAGAATCAGGGGCCACTAGAGAAGAAGCCATCAGTCCTCGCCAAAGGCAGCTTTTCATTCAGACACCCCCATCATCCCTTGACACTTGCACATACTGTGAGGCTTCAAAGCCTCAACACTTCTGTGATTATTCTCTCTTCTTTTGACTCTTATCGCCAAGGATTCAAAGTTCAGGGATTGTCTTTCTGCTCGTATTAAGCTAATGTTGTTACTGGCCTACTTACATACCTGGTGCATGATTTTTGTAAAATGAGAAAAGGGGAAAAATGGCTTGAGTTTAACTTTTTGATTGTAAATGAAACAAGGAAACCAGCATCAAGGGTATTATCATTACCCAAAAGACTATTATAAAAGCAGCTGTGAAAATTAAATAAAAAACAAAGTTTGTGAAAACGGCATGAAAGAAATTACTAATTTAGCTGATCAAAACCCCTTAAATATATTTCTAAAATATTTTTTACTGTTAACTTTGGTAAGTCCACAAGCTAAGTGATCTGATATGAAATCTGAGCAGATTCAGTTAAGGCTGTTGAGTCATAAATGCCCTGGAGATGACAGAATGATGGTGCTCACTATTTCTTGCAAAATTCGGCATCAGCGGTACATTTGTAGAATATTTCATTATTCGTTCATAATAAACATAAAGTAAACAACGTAATAGAAAATAAAAACCAAAAGAAAAAATTGTGAATATACAAGGTTGAATGTTTTTATCCACAGTAAAATTGGAGAGTTAAGATGCAAAAGTTTTTATCAAGCTCTTAATCGGTTCAGTAATTTTGATTTAATGGCAATGAAAAGGTTATTAGTCAGTAATTGAAATGCTTTATTTGATCAAATGTCACTTTAGTCATTTCATTGGTATTTAACAAATTTTTATGTATTTCACAACAAAAAGTACATGCAAGCTTTTTTTGGAAAAAACCTCCACTCTGGACAAGACATAGTTAACAGTTGCAAAATCACTAAAGATGCAACATTGCCAATGATAAAATGCAAAATTCAAAAGGTAAAAATAAAAAAACTGAACCACACATAAGGGGGAACTGTGATGCATGTGGCTGCCACATTCAGGTTGTATTCAGGTCCAAGTATGAAAACGAGTTTTAATGTGATGCACAGTTTCACATTCGTCATCCGACTTTTTCTGAAACATCGATGTGGCGTTTAACGGATTCTGCAAACAAAGTGGTATTTCTGAATGGCCTGAGACTGAAATGAATTGGAATAGCGATTTGATAAAGACATAATATGTTCCAAGAGCATCATTGTTTTTTTACATTTTTGATGGAGGTGGCGTTTAGCGAATTTTGCTTTAATTTTAAAGGGGACATATCATGAAAATCTGACTTTTTCCATTGCTATTATTGGGCCCCCAGTGCTTCTATCAACCATGAAAATGTGAAAAATAAAAACCCAGTAACTTAGTTTTGGTAAAATATTCTCTACAAGTATGTGAAAAATTCGGTCATTGAAATTTTGCTCCCCTTGTGATGTCAGATGGGGGTATACCGCCCCTTAATCTGCACTATCCAACCACAACACAGCAATTAAGTGCAGAGATCAGCTTATTTGCATTTAAAAGACACACCCCAAAACAGCACATTTTTGCTCACACCTACAAATTGGCAATTTTAACATGCTGTAAAAAATTATCTATGGTTTTTTTTTTAGCTAATACTTCACATACACACTACATGGACACCAAAGATTTATTTTACTTCTATAAAAAGTCTTGTGTACCGAGCCCCTAAGGTGACATTGGAGTAAAAAAAATCTATAGTTTAGTTTCATGTGCTCACGTGAAATTTTCTATGTGCAGAATTTTTTTACATTTAGTTTTGCGTGCTCACGTGAAACTACCGCATGCTCGCGTAAAAACTATCGCATGCTCGCGTGAAACTATTGCGCGCGCACGTGAAACTTTCGCTGTCACATGCACGCGCGATAGTTTCAGGTGAACAAGCGATAGTTTCACGTGAGCATGCGAAACTAAACTTTAAAAAAAAATTCTGCACATGAAGGTTTTGTGTGAGCACATGAAAGTTTCACGTGAGCACATGAAACTAAACTTTATTTAAATTTTGCTCCATGTCCCCTTAGGGGCTCCGTACTTGTGAAATGTCTGCTTTAAAATTAAAATATTTTTCCAATGAAAGAAGTTCATGAATCATATTGAGTTATATTCCATTCACCCACAAATGTTTTTGGTCATGGATAGTTCTGTGCAAAAAAAAGGATTATGTTATAATGTTTACTCAGCTCTTCTGAGATGAATGAAATTAGCATCATTTTTATGTTTTCTAATGTTTTACTATTGTCGGCATAAACAGGCATTCTGTTTCCTATAACCACATGCAGCTCTAGATCACTGGAATGAACAGTGAAATCAATACAGCCCGACTGACAGTGTATTTCCTCTGCGTTGTTTGGATTCGTCTGGCTCCTTTTGGGAACAAATAGACTGACAGAGACTGACATCACAAAGGCCTTGTCAGTTCAGTCCAAACAAATGTCTCCTTCGTGGTGTCCTTTCGTTTCTAGTTTGCTTCATTCTTCTTCTGCTTCATGTTCTTTTATTTGTGGACCAAAGTTTTGTTTATACTGGGGAAGATGAACACAATGTACAGAAAAAAGCCAATGCTGCAGTATAGAGAGACTAAGTGTTTTAAAAGGGCACATATTGGTCAGTATATGGACTGGACTGGTTTTGCATCTACCAAACAAGTTCCAAATAGAAACAACTCGAAAGGTCAGAAGCAACAGGGTGCCGAGTATAATGAGATTGTTTAAAAATCATCCAAAATAATGTGACTAAATGCTTTACTTTGATTGTAAGGTAGGATAATATAAGTTATATACTGTATGTAATAAATGGCATGAATGTAAAGCAACATTATTATTATTATTATTTGCATTCACTGTACAACATGCCATTATTTCTATTTAACAATATTTATAAATGAATTCAAAGGCACACATAGTCACATAATAAAAAAAAAAAGATTGGTTCAAATATCTAATGAGAGGATGCTTGATGCCATTTGATACCACATAGGTCTTTAAAGACACATCTTGGTTACTTTCTTTCGTGAAACAGCTGCGGCTGAACCAAACGTGTATCTCGTCGAGGCTGTTTTTTGCCCACGTTCCCACGTGTAGCTTTCTTTAGCTGTCAGCAGCTGAGCACTGGCTATCAATCACCTGTGAGTGGAGGGAGTGGGATGCAAGGGACACGGTCAGTTTGCCGTTTATATGCTCTTCAGGACCATATGGGGTCTAAATCTCCTGTGGACATCGTCCCCTTTACGACTCACCCTGTCATGCTTACATCACATGTAGGTCAGGGTCCTGTCAAAACTATGGGTAGAGCATTTAGGATAGCTGTGAAGAAAAAGGGCTATTACTGTATATGAAGGTGCTTTTCATATAAATACAATAAACATTTATGAAGAAAAAATGTCCTGTATATTAGATAAGTGGCACATGGCGGTTGTCCGTAATGCAGGTTCCAGTTGGAGATGAATGTTAGTGATTAAAGACTAGGGGGTGGATGGATGGGTCATTTAGTGATGTTGGAGATGGGTCACAGTTTGGGTTAAAGGTAGCATACGCCAGGGCAGCTGCAAAATCTGCCCTGCCAAGGACGCAGTGCTTCCAAAGCCTGCTCTGTGCCATTAAATGGGTCATTGAACAGCTAAATGGAGTCATTATGATGACTAACTAAAAGAATAGGACACAAACCCATGAAGCTCGTCTCTGCTAAACTCTGGGTTCCGCCGCTTTTGGCCTTTCACAGGCTTGTGCTGTATGGCAGCTGTCTAAGGTCCTTTGACTATCACCTCTTTCACTGGAATGCAAATGACCAGATCACGAGACCAGATTATCAACAAATCCCTGCTTCACTGACATTCACACCATAGGAAACAACTTTGTATTTGAGGATAAACTTTTGGCATTATTGTAATCCTAATTATTGTAGTCATTCACGGACCACCCAATGTTTATTCATTCACAGTCTGATATACTGTATGGAAGGCATTATGCATTATTTGTTGTTCTAAACCGTATGAGTTTATATTCTACTTAACACAAAATAACAAATTTCAATAAATGTAAACATACAGTTGACAAAACCAAATAGTATTGGTTTTGGACCTACCATGGAAGCCAATGGGTACCAACAGTTCCCTTTCAATACGGTTCACTTCGCATTGCGTCAGTTAGCTGACGCTATGGGGGAAACTCCTGTTTACTCCGTGACTGAAGCCTATTGGTTAACGTCTGTACAAAGTACAGACCAATGACGTTTGAACCCGCGCGCGGGAGGAACGCGTCCTTATATAAGCGCGGTTCAATCGTCAGGAGCTCATATTATTTCTCCTTCAGCGCGAACCTCTCGCTGCTCCGAAGAAAAAGAAGAAGCCTTACCTCGCCGTTGACAAAAGCCCTGCAGCGGAGTCCAGGCCTAGCGTCTTCCCCTGCCGTTTTCCGGCTGAGAACCGAAGATAGCAGAGTCCAGGTCTAGCGTCTTCCCCTGCCGCTTTCCGGCCGAGAACCGAAGATAGCCTTCGCTTGCCGTGGTACGAGCCCTGTGCAGCGGACACACGCCTGACGAGGTCTCCCCTGCGGCCGCCCGGTAAGATCAATACTTTTAATAAAGCTATAAGCTAAAAGAGCAGGCGCTGTTGTAATAGCGTCCAGCACAGCGGCTCGGTGAGCCTCTCTGCTATGAATTTCCTCCGAGCGCGTTACCGGTCTGGCACCTCCCACGCCGGGACCGCGCTTATGCTTTGGTTGTCTTATCCATGTTTCGTGCTCCCCCTGCTGTTCCTCTCTCGCCGGGATGAACACACGGCGAGCCATGAGACTAGATGGATGCATAGACAAGCACACACGGACTAACCCCCCCCTGTGTTCTGTCACACCGCAACCGTTCATGCTTACAGAGTCCCTTCGCTCCTCTCACATTCAGTGGCGAGATCTCTGGCACATATATTAATCCCCCGAGTGCATCGGGTGATACCGTCACGACGCATGGCTGTTCTGTCTGTGTTGCTGCTCCCCTCTGCCGTTCCTCTCTTGTTGAGATGAACAAGCGGGGAACCGTAGACCTGGATAGATGCATACGACAAGCAAACACGGGCGGTCTGCCCCTGTCTCTGTCATAGCACAGCCACTCGTGCTCCACGCTCGCGGAGTCCCTCGCTCCTTTCCCCACAGTGGTGAGGTCTCTTAACGGCTTAGCTAGCACGCGGTATTACGGCTCGCTGCCTCTAAATGCAGCTGTCCAGTGTTCAACGATTACAGAGCTTCATGCCCCTCCCCTCCTGGAGCGGCGCGATCTCATTCGTCTGCTTGATAGGGCCGATTCGCCGCTATTGGAGCACCAAGAACACTCATTATAAGAGAGCTTCATGCCCCTCCCCTCCTGGAGCGGCACGATCTCATTCGTCTGCTCGATAAGGCGGACACGCCTCTATTGGAGCGCTAAAACACTTATTATAGAGCTTTACTGGCCTGAGCCGATCTCACTTCAGATAGCTCATTTTTCGTCTGCCTGGTAATTTCTCTCTGGTTTAGACGGAATCAGAGGCAGAACGAATTTGTTTATAATATACTGAGGCCCGAATACCTCCCTTTATTCAGTCCCGTCCTATATCAGTGCGCTGAATATTGGTACATTCTTATATATATACCCGGTTTTTCTGCCCTTTTAATAAACGGCAAAACCGCGGGCCTCACGGCAGACTTCCTCTCTGCGATGGGTTCAGTCTGACATTAACCACCTAGACATACTACCCTGCTCCGTGAGCCGTTCGGTCACCGTCACTACTGAGGCTTGTGCACCTGAACGGCTGAGCTCTGGTCTCCGCAGCACAGCTGCATCAACAGAGAACGAAACTGTCTGGGAAAAAGGGGTTATGTCGCGCCTCGGCTGGACTGCCCTGAAATGTTTTCTGTGTGCTGTTTATCCAAACATACTGTGTAATACTGTCGGCTATGCGACCTCACTATAGTGGCGAACGGTATTTGATTCCTCTAAAAAGAGTAATTTCCGTGCTTACTATACTGTGTATTGACACCCACGGTTGTACGGTCTCTAAACACTTTATCGCCTTACTGACAAGCAATCAGTAATACGCACACACGGCCCGCTGTCCATAATTCTATCGACGCTAGCCGAAAAAACCCCGGTTTGGCCATATACTGTGTATTGACACCCCACGACTGTACGGTGTCTCTAACACCTTTCTGCCAAATTCGCTCGCAGCCCACCTCTGTTTCTCCGCTACGATGCTGATGGCGCAAACGAGCACGGTCTTACGACTGTTATTCTCTCTTCCTAGAGAAAGGACAGCCTCAGACTTTTGCATGGCTCCAAGCGTTTGAATCGCGCCCTCTCCGGACGGCCACTCAAAGGCTTACAGCCAAGCGGTTTATGACGTTTTTCGGCCATATAGCTGATTTATATTAGCGGATCCGAAGACGCTCACACCTCCGCTCCAATACTCGGAGATATTAAGGGTAATATCAACCTCAAGTGAGCTTGCTACCCGCCACAATAAGTTTCAAAGCTTAAAGCGCGCGCACAGTCAGACGCGCGCGGCATCTCGTTTAAGACGTTCGCACGTACCCCTCTAACGAGCCTCAGAAAGCTGAATATCGTGGCATTCTGTTCATAAGTCCACTTCAGTTTGACTAAGCAAAGGTCCCGCCCCGAGCTGACGGCCGGGAAGCTTGCTTAAGTTACACACTGCTGCATGAAGTGCTGTCATTACGAGCTAGCCCAGCATTTGCTGTGGGTTGAACACGCTTTACGACGGCAATCAGCCTTCGGCGCGTGGAACGCCGTTTGTCTCATATAAATCACCTTGTACTGTGAATACGGTACATTAAGAGGATGATTTAGCACTGCAGCACTCTCGACCGTGTTATTGTGATAATGCGGTCGGGCAATCTACGGTAGTTTCATTATTTACCGAACCAGACTGAGATCTCGCCCCCTGAACAAGCTGACGAGTCATCTCCTTTATAAACTCATTGCATCGCTTTATAAGCTATGTTCAATCAGAGTGATACGCATCTCATGCTTAAACTACCAATATTAACCCATTACGATGGGCGTGCGGAGATGGCATCCGTGGGACACGACCTACATTACGTGCCTTATGACACATTGACACAAGCTGCTAGGACCCCTTTCACGAGGCGTCCTTATGCAAAGTCTGATCCATTCTGTCTAGTGACATTTGAAAGTCAATACCCCCCGCGAATCGTGGGTGGAACACTTTTCTCCTCACTACAGAGGCACGGCGGCTCTCTCCCCTACCTATATCTATGTGGCCGTGATAACAGCGAACCACGCTTTTACGACCGACCATTCATTTAATTCACAAGCCTGTCATCTCTCAGATGCGGACGGCGGCGGTAACAGCGAACCATGCTTTTACGGCTGGCCATTCACTTTATTCATAAGCCTGTCATTTCTCAGATGCGGACGGTGCCCGAGGCACAGCGCTCTGGAACTGTCCAAGGTCCTGGATGACAGATACGTCTGACGTACATCAGACGATCAGCTGTTCATCTGCGTCACAGATCACTCACTAGAGCACCTGTCAATACAGGCTATTTATGGATCGTTGACGTTATCACCTCCCGTGACAATTATGCTCACTTGTCTTAGAGCATGGGCATGGTAGAGGTTTCTCATTTGACAATTGTGACACGGCCGGCTGGTCCCCGCCGTCCACGTTGTCAGTTTACAGCTTCGACATCCCTGCTTCGCGCACTACTGAGGTTTGTTGCATTAAAGGTGCGCCCATTAGCTCACCTGTATGCACAATATGGTTTTTAATTATATGCGTCCACCGTGCGCTTAGAGAAGCTCACATGTACACGCTATAACATTTTGGTATACAATAAGATGCGCTTGGGAAAGCTCACCTGTATACACAGCTGTGTTATGCTTTGTGACACATACATTGTTGTTCATCTGTGTACGTTCACGGTGCGTTGGGTGCCCACCGTTACGTTCATCAATCATATCTGTACACATTCACGGCGCGTTCTGTGCACTGATTTATCTATACGCATTCACGGTGCACTGAAGAGTTCACCCGTGTGCGCACAATTTATTATCAGAACACATGACGGCGCGCTCGAGAATCTTGCCGGCCTGTGCATTATAACACTCTGATATGCATTCACGATGTATTCAAGTGTTCACCTGTGCCCGTGCAATTTATAGTCAATACACATTTATGGCGCGCTTGGAAAGCTCACCGATCTGTGCACTATAATACTACCTACATGCATCCCGATGCGCTCGAGGGTGCACCTGGGTTCACACTATTGTGGTATCTGTATAATCCCACGCTACGAACCGTTCTGCCGCATATTATAGTCAGATCGGCCGTTCGTGAGCTTCGCAGATCACTCACTACGTATGTCTGTTGCTAACAGTGGTTATTTAGATGGATCGTTGAAACCATCGCACTGGCTCACGCCCCTCTATGAGCTATGTCCTATATAGAGCCCACTCTGTGCGAGTTTGGCTTCTTCATGAACTTGGTCTACAGGGGTATCTATATCTATATTTGATATCTGCTACGCGGCCGGCTGGTCTTCGCCGTCTACGTTGTCAGATTGTACAGCTTAGACGTCCCTGCCCTACGAGCGCAGGTTCTCTCGGCTCAATCATGCACGCTCATGCGTTTTATGTGTACACCACGGTGCGCTCAGCGAGCTCACCAACGTGACTCTGAATTTACTTATCTCGCACAGCCGCGGCGCGTACCTCGCCGTCTTGTGCTATGTTATGTGCCCCCGGTGCGTTTAAAACCCCACCGTGTGCGCGTCAACAATTTATATGGTGCTTACACATTTGCTTTTAAAGCTGTGAATATGCCGGGTATAGGGCCACACGCAGTGTCTCTCCGGTAAGGCACTTCAGTACGTTGTGTATGCACGGCGTGATGGGATTACGTTCCCCCATAGCGTCAGCTAACTGACGCAATGCGAAGTGAACCGTATTGAAAGGGAACGCTTAGGTTACTCACGTAACCCCGGTTCCCTGAAATAACGGGAACGAAGCATTGCGTCTCTTGCCGTGCTACAAACGTCTACGCAGCGAGTGTTATTCGGCTGCGCGCTTCAGTCGAATAATATGAGCTCCTGACGATTGAACCGCGCTTATATAAGGACGCGTTCCTCCCGCGCGCGGGTTCAAACGTCATTGGTCTGTACTTTGTACAGACGTTAACCAATAGGCTTCAGTCACGGAGTAAACAGGAGTTTCCCCCATAGCGTCAGCTAACTGACGCAATGCTTCGTTCCCGTTATTTCAGGGAACCGGGGTTACGTGAGTAACCTAAGCGTTTTGCTATCATTTTCAACCAAAATGAGGGTGAGTAAATTATGACAGAATTTTCTTTCTAACAAAAATCCAACTGTTACCCAGTACAAACAGGTCAGCAATCAACAATAAACATGCTAATGAAAAAGCACAGAGCAAATGTGGCTTACACGTCTGATAGTGGTGTGTTTTGCTAGTCTGATGCAAAGGACAGGCAGATGGCCATTAATATCCATTTGTCTTCATTTGCAATCGCGTTATATCATTCAGACTGATTGCAGAGTATTCTTTCTGTCCTATCAGCAGAAAGTGCTCGATTACTTGGTCTGACTCGCTTATCATTGACAGATCTGTCTCTTGAATCCTAAAACAATTTATGAAGATCAATGCACAGAGAAGACGTTTATATAGTGCTGTGCAGCAGCTGATACATGACAGGCAATGTTTGCAGGGACACCCATCTCTGATATGGCTCATTTAATAGCCTCCCGCTTAACAGTAAAGAACTTTAACGTTACAGAATATATTGAAATTTTCCATCTGAGTAAAAGCATTGAACATGAGCTGACAGCCAAATCCACTAATAACATCCCGCTCGATCTGTTGGCGTTGGTGAATTAAATGTCACATGTTTTATGTTTTCCATAGTAAATCTTTATAAACCATTACATGGCATAGACGTAAGGTATTTAGACAGTAGGGTGGCCATTCGTGCCAGTTCCGCCGGACACATCCCGAACATGTTTTCGGTTCAAGTCGGGTTGTTCGACTTCAGTTAAAATACATTAAAAAAATAAGATTTATTTATTTTAAGACATACAATCATTCTAGTGTCATTCTTACCTTGAAATGTAACGGTTGCTTTTCTGAAATTGAACCCGAAATATTAAACCTTGATGTCGAATGCAATTGACCAACGCGATTTCCGCAGAACGCACCCGAAAACATGTTCGTGATGTGTCCGGTGGAACGTGATATTGGTCTTTTAACAGTGATATTAAAAGATGAAATTCAGTACAAACCTTAAAATTAAGCATACTATATGTATAGGCAAGCAGATAAGGCCAGAATATAAAGGCAACACGCTTAAATACGTCAAGTGTTTCCTTCCCATATAAAATAATTTTCATCATCTCACAGGTTATAAAGTTTCCTGAAGCTATAAAGTTATGTGCGCACATGCTATAAGACCGTATTATCTAGAGTACTGTGCAAAGTTTTAGGCCACCACCACCAGCTTTATTGGTTTAGCAAAGTTTTAATGTCCATCCATATTTATTTTTTTACTCTTTTTTTTAAGATGCAAACAGAAAATACAGGAAATATGCACACAAAATTAAAAACAAAACAATTTTCAGAACTAAATGTCTTCTTTAGGCATCAGTCAGTATTTAGTGTGACCTCTCTTGGCAAGTCCTGAAGTCATTCGATTAGAATAAGAAATGATTTGATTTCATTTAGGTTTAAGAGATCCTGCAGCTGCCTGCTATTGCTCAAGTGGAAGGGGAGTTTACCCTAAATACTTGACACTTCAGCTTATACTTTTATACTGTTTTTAATACTACATACACATTTCCTGTATTTTCTGATAAAGACACTGAGATATAATTGTATATGATCACTATAACATTGCAAAAACAACAAACCTAATGGTAGCATGGTGGCTTAAGACTTTTGCACAGTACTGCATATCCGTGATTCACAACCTTTTTCACTTCAAGACCCCCTATTTGCCCACAACAATATTTGAAGGCCCCCCACTCACTCATTTTTTTCCCACATAAAATTAAATATAACTTGGAATAACTAGACAGATATTCGCTACTAAAATGGCAAAAAAAGAAACATCTTAATTTTTGATTGTTTTAGCTTATTTTAATGCTTGTTTTGTGCAATTTTTAATAATTTTAAGTCATCTTGAGGCTCCCTTGAAAATCTGATAAAGGCTCCCCTGTGGGCCAGATTAAAACACTTCTTGCTGTTCCTCAAATACATGAAACATTAGCCTTTAGTGTTTGTTGAGTACGATGCTGCACATATTTATAGAAGCAGTCCTTTATTTACCTTTGCATTACAAACATACAGAGATCACACATTTATGACAGAGATGCTCCAAAGTGTTCGTCACTTTATTCACTGTAAGCACGGGTTGGCGTTTCAATGTTTGACTGGCAATTTCAGGATCCAATGAGTTTTGCAAACCCACAGGCATACATAATGATTTACACAAAAAAATGACAAAAAATTGAGATAAAAGGTTTTCGTCAGACAATGACAATAAATATATATTTAATAATTAAAGCAGATTTTTTTGTTTTTTTTAGCCGCATTGTATATCAACATCTTGCATACATGTAGCATACATCAGCCCAACCTTGGCCTATAATTAAAACTGTGTAAAAATATAAGACTTCATTGAACGTGTTAAAATTTGAACATTGCTGTACAACAGCTGAACATTTATTAGTGCCCTCAGTAGATATGCATGAAGCTCCCAGAAAAAGACATACTGAATTAATGGAGTGTTAATAATCGGTAACTCATTAGTGTCATCTTATTTGCATAGCTTATCATTGCATCTTCTGAGTGGTGAATATTAATTTTGAAAGTATTGCAAGATAGCCTATAAATAGAGAAATTATAATTGGATAAAAACACTCGTCATGAAAAAGAGTCATTTTATTAGCAGTAGAGGTGAAATATTATTTGTCTCAAATGTCAGATGATTTATTTTTGTCATACAGTTTAGAAATGTTTCTAAATGGCTTAAAATCTAAAGTCCATTTTCCATTTTGTGAACTTTTTTCAACTGATGTACATTTTCAGTTCCATGTAATAATATGCATAATCTTTTGGTTGAAAAATGCTATATTTAGACCTTATAATATACTTTACATAAAGACACGTTTGTGGTACTGCATATGTGAAAAAAATCTTTCTCTAATTAATTGTTTCCTTTTTGCAGAGACAGGCCAGATACTGATGGTGGATCTCAGAGATGCATGTGATCACTGGACAGTTTAACCCGAACAGCCGGGGTAAGTCGTTTTTGGAATGACTCCATGACCTGAATAGTAGGGGTGTAAAGACCGCTGTGAATAGTGCAATGAGGACCACTCTAAAGCTCCAGTGTTCTCCTCTCTCATCAAATCTGACCCCTTTTCAATCAGTACCACGATGTGCTTCACATTCCGACATTTCAGGCGTTTAAATATATTCTGATCTTTGATCATTAAAAAATGCAAACAATAAATAGCAATTTTTAAACAAATGCATCATCTGTAATGCTATCAACAGGTGGTGATGGCGCAGTGGATAAGACACTTGCCTTTGGTGTGAGAGACTTGGGTGTTCAAATCCCCTGTGACACACCATTGTGTCCCTGTGCAAGACACTTAACCCCTAGTTGCTCCAGAGGCGTGCAACCTCTGACATATACAGCAAATGTAAAGCGCTTTGGATAAAAGTGTCAGCTAAATGAATGAATGTTTTGCTTTTCACTGAAATTTATGAGCTGGCATGAATTATCTGATTAATAGAAAGCCCATTAATTAAGATAAAACAGTTTCTGTGTTATAGCCATAGTGTCATCACAAATTCTCTTTAGAAGCCAATAGGGTTTTTTTCTATTACATTGAATTACCTTATCACAGGCCTACAGACCACAAGAAAGTGTTTAATAAGTTTGTTTGAGGCAGATTTAGTACTTATACTACACAACAAATTCTATCACCGCTATTTTTGTATACACTACTGTATACAGTACACACGAGTCAGCAAATGTTTTTTCAGCATCCTGCATCATGAGTACACGAGATAATGCATTGCAAAGGCCATTACATTCTGTTTAATTCTGTCAAGCTACTGTATATCAGGTGTCTTTGAATGAAGAAGCTTATGTGAGGAGTTTACAGTCCTGTGTTGCCTGTTGTTGATAAAGTAGGACTCTTATATTTTGTTTGGCTGTATGTGTTACCTGCAGCAGCCACTGGACTGGCAATTTATGAAATTATCATTGTATTTAAATAGAACTTGAAGCTTAAATTGCTCAGATGGTAGAAAACGTCCTTTTATTTGAATTTGCATTTTATTCAAAAACAAGAATTATTATTTGCATATTTTTTTATTTTTTTATTTATTAAACAATTATTTTATTTATGAGGGTTGTTCAAGTCAAACTGGATCTGTCTCTAAAGTTATGGGACAAAAGTCCCCGTTTTGCTCGAATGACCTTAGACTTAATCTTAATCTTACCAAATGATGTTTTAGGTTGATGGCTCTATTCGTTTATTATATTCAGATATAAGGTTGGCAACCTTGGGCAAGTGTGCCACCACTGACATGCACAGATGCAAAGATTTGCCAGAGAGATTAATGTTATGTTTGTAGTTTAAGCTGTTTATTTTACAACTCTTTAAGTCAGTTATGTGACCTAGCTTTTGTTCTAATCCATCACAACATCACACAGACTGTTTTATTCAGGAAACCATATAAGCGTGACGTCAAGTCAAGAGCTAGAAGCTGCAGTTTGCTCTGGTTTTCATCATGGTGCTTTTATCAGAAAAAAATCTTTAATAGAGGCGGAAAACTGAGAGAAGTTTGCTGGTAGATGTAGTTGTTGAAAACATGTCAAAAAGTTGCCAAGATGTTTTTTAAACGTAAACAAAGAAAAAACAACCTGAATGGATTTTTCTTTCTGCTAGCAATACTGTAAGCTATAGTCACTGACAGTCATTTCAAACAATTTAGTGATTCAACATTTGAAAATGTGTATGAATATGCAACCCAGTCTCACCCCATGTCGTCAATATTTGACGACACTTGACCATTCGTCATATGTTGACGCGAAGGGTATACCTTTCGCGTCATTTTTTGACGAACTGGGGACTTCAATACTATTACGTCCGTTGCATTCTCTTTCCTATTTTATTACCATTTCCGCGTCGGTTTAGGGTTAGATTTACATAATGACATCCCTACCCAAACCTAACTCTAACCCCAACGCCAGGTGACAACTGTTTCATTTCGAGTACACTGTTTAATTTTGCGTAATCTAACCCTAAACCGACGCGAAATTGGTAATAAAATAGGAAAGAGAATGCAACGGACGTAATAGTATTGAAGTCCCCAGTTCGTCAAAAAATGACGCGAAAGGTATACCCTTCGCGTCAACATATGACGAATGGTCAAGTGTCGTCAAATATTGACGACATGGGGTGAGACTGGGTTGGAATATGGCACACTTAACTGTACATAGGTAAAATGGATAAATCATTGAATTAAATAAGAAAATGGCTTTGTTTAAAATAATAGCCTACAACTCCAAACTCCATTTAATGTCGCATTTTTACATAATGATCATAATCAATATAAAATGAGGCACTGTACCTTTAAATTCAGCCTTTTGAGCCCCGGCTAGTTCAGGTGGCCTTTCTGTGTGGAGTTTGCATGTTCTCCCTGTGTCAATGTGGGTTTACTTCGGCTACTTCGATTTCCTCCCACATAAGCTTGGAGATACCTAATTGTCCCTCTCAACCTCTATATGGATTAACTTGTGTGGATCAACTTGTGTATGAATTAATCAATTCTCACTATAAATATATAGCCAGAGATGCTGGAACGGTGTGAAGAATACATAAAGAAAGAAAAAAAATCTCATAGCCTCAGTGAGAAATGTGCATGAATATATTCTGGAGCCTTCAGTGGAAAAACAATCCAATTTAACAGAATTTGCTTGTTTATTATTTTAGCTGTAATATAATTGGCAAAATAAGGTCTGCTCCAGACATGCCATAGGCTTCTGTGATTATCTTTTCACTGATGCGCCTGAATCCACTGTTGTCTTATTAGAACTTATTTTATTCATACAGACGATGAAAAATAACAGTTTATTTAACCATGCAACTTTTATGCAATTTATTTTTTTACGCATCTACACGCACACACGCACGCACATGCACTCGCGTGCACACACACACAATGATTAAAAAACTGTTAGAAATGGGAATGCATGTCAAACATCTAGCTGGTCGCCTAATTTAGACCAACATTTTGTAAAAAATTGCATACTTTGACAGTAGGGGAGAGCAGGGCACAAGCTAACGCTTTTTGGTTTTGGCTCAATCATTCAATCATTCAATCAGTTTGATTAATTATATTTTTACACAAGCAACATCTCTGCTACAAATGAACATTTGATGTTTGTTTTTAGTACTTACCATTCTTGGACAATTACAGGTGACAGAAGTGCAAACATTACAACTTACCCCATAGGTGGGGTTTATTGTTACAGGCAGGGGGGTTAGTTGTAAAACTTGCTAATTGATATGACATAGCATTGGATTTGGTATCTTACACACCCAACTTAGAAACGGAAAAAAAACATATGATGAAAAAATTTACTTACATGCCACCAAAACACTCGTTCATCAATAACTCTCTGGAAAAACATATTATAAATGTTTCAATAATTTGCGGGAGATCGTCTTTTGGCAGTGTGAAAAAAATACTTGAGAAAAAAACACTCAACCTTGTGCAACAATGTAAACAGTCCGTGTTACAACCCTGTGTTCGTTTTTGCCCTGCGCACCCCTACGTACCTAGATGTACACTCTCAGAATAAATGGTACAAAAATGTACATATTTGCACCAAAATGGTAGATTTTAGGATCTTTTTAAAAGGTACCCTGCCAGTAACAACTTTTGTGCCTTTTTTCGGAGAGTGTACCTACTGTAGTGCTGTTTTACTGTATATAGTATATATTGGTGCAATTTGGCTACATTTCGCACAAGCTGCATCTGCCATGTTTTCATTGTCATGTGACCCATATGTCATTTGGCATATGACATGATCACAGTATCCACGACTAAAATTTGCACATGCATATATGATAATCATATGCATAAATAAATCATGAGGAATACACTTGGTACCTAAATCACTTAAATAGCCGCCCAGCTCATAGATTTCCAGCACTTTTATTATACTCACCTTTTTGTTTTTGACAGCTCCTCAGTTCGAATGGCCTCATGGGATAGTAAAGCGACCCTCGACTTCACACTTAAAAATCTAGCCGGAACCAATAGGTCATGGTACTTTTCTTCTACTACTTTCCAATACTACTTGACCGTATGAATACAGACATACCACTCACCTTCCATGATGATTTTAACCTACTGTGTAATATGTAAGTATAGATGATTTTGACGCAGAGCAACTGATTATCCTAAGTTCTTCCCTAAATTCAGTGATTTTTGGTCGGTAGAGACTTCAGAAGTACATTAATGTAAATACCTGAACATAATATGTCATGCTTTTATACAAAAAAATCTAAGAAATTATCATTGGACGTTTGAATGCCTCACCTCAAATGTTCCAAATCTTTAATAAACTGAAATCCCGACCGTATGATTTTGCAAAGCCACATTGTACTGAAGAGGACTATAAAGGATGAAAACTCTCAGATCTATTCCTCATTCATGTTTTAATCTTCTTTGTCAGTTACACTTTAATTGTCATCTCAGTGTGGATCTACAGCTGACAGCCTATGTCCCGTCTACAGAACGATGCCGTGCACGACTGCAGAAACTATTATGACAACTTAATTTTAGTAAGAACCAGCCGGCCCTTTGATGTGTCCTTATAAATCACATTAAGCGTCGAATGTGTGAGCGCTTTAATATTTGATCACAGTGAATAGCCCAGACAGTTTAATTTGCTTAGTTCTTCTGGATATTCTTCTAGACACCGTGCATTCTCCACGTTTTGCCTCTAAGGCCATTCACTGACAGCAGCAGCCACGTGTGTTGACCGCTTGGCCGAATCTGTCCATTGAGTTTTGGTGCATTCATTCTAGTTCACACTGGCTGATGCAACACAGACTGTCAGTGGGGCAATGCCAAGAGATTAGATGCTGCTTTACTTGCTTGTCTTCAGAGGAGAGATCTAAGACAATCTGCATAGATATATTGCTTTATTAATGTGCACATTTAAGTACAGAATGAAAGACAATGGTAAACATAGAGTAGAGTGAAGTGAGATAGTATGGATTGTAAAGGTTAATAAAATGCTTTTCGAATGTAATCTTTTGGATCGATAACGGTGATGAGTCATCTTGCACTACACACGTTTGTCCAATTCAAATGCTTGCTAAAATGAGAATTTGAAAAGACATAAAACTCGACCTGTCAATCAATTTTATGGGGTTGTTAAATACGCTGAGAAAGACAAAATATGAAACAAAATTTTGCAAAATTGCAAGTTATAAATCCCAGTCATACTGTAGGCAATTTACTGATGATACCATTTTTTATATATGAGTAACTTGGAGACACAGCCCAATGTTAAAGCCGTTAAAATCCCATGATGAATGAGAACAGATTTTAAACTTTGCTGCCATCAGGCTTTGCTGTCGACAGCTTGTTTGAGTGAGTCTTAGCGGGTTACTCCAACACCCAACTGACTAGACAGTCTGATGGGAGAGAGATTTCAGAGATGTAGCATTGTTAAGCCACACAGCTTGATTTGATTGACAGTTCCCTGTATAATGCAAAGCATTTGAGATTCACTTTTTAGATATCTGGAATGCCTTGAATTATATTTGTAAACCTCAGGCTGATTCCAAATACAGACTTTTAAGGTTGTTTTCTAGCAGTCAAAATAATTGCGTTACTGATTCAGTAGTATACTGCTTGAATTCTTAATGTAGAAAAGAAAAACATTACATCTGTTTCCTGACATTCCATACAGTATGTAAATACGTTTATGCATTTATCAGACACTTTTATCGAAACAGTGCATCACAAGGTTTTACCAGTATGTGTGTTCCTTTGGAAGCGAACCCATGACTTCCATGCTGTTTACTGTCTACATACAGATGTTTTAAAAGGCATTCTTGTCATACATTTCATACATTCCCCAAGAATCAATGAGCTCGGTGTTACTACTGTTATGTTCTACCAGTTGAGCTACCAGGAAGCTTTGAATGCTGTATTATTTATGATAAAGTGTCTAACAAAAAACACAGTTTCCACTGTACATCTAGGTCTAACAAACAGCTACAAACCACATATGGGACAACAGTCAAATACTGAGGTACAGCATTCTGTAAGAGTTTTAGCAGATGGATTTAGCCTGTCTTTACTATTAACAAGGAATCTCAGTTTTTTATGTATAAACATTTACTTCATGGAATGTAAAATAATTTATTGTTATCTAAAGAGTAATCTGCAACATATAGATTACCGTATTTTTGTGATTATTGGATAAGCTGCATTAAAAAAAAAATGATGCATGTACTATAACTGTAACTACAGTGTGTGACCCTGGACCACAAAACTTTAAAACGCAACGTTTTAAAATACATCACCTGAATAAATAAGCTTTCTATTGATGTATGGTTTGGTAGGATAGGAAAATATCTGGTAGGGATACAACTATTAAAAATTTTGGAGTCTAAGGGTGCAAAAAATGTACATATTGAGAAAAGCGCCTTTAATTAAAGTCCATAGCAACACATATTACTACTAATAAATAATTTTTAATAAATTTACGGTAGGAAAATATCTTCATGGAACATGATCTTTACTTAATATCTGTCACGATCCTGGCAGCTTTCGTGTATTTTTGTGTCTTGTTTATTGTGACAGGATCGTGGCATTGCTACCTCTATGTTATGATGTCTTGTGGGGGAGCTATATTGACCTTAGGCTACGTTTATACGTGGGCGGATGTTTTCATAAACGGACATTTCAACCTCTCCGGTTTCAAAAATAATATTGTGCACACATGTCAGTTTTCAGAAAGTGTTAATTTACACGTACCCGTGCATATCTGCCGCCAAGAGCCCACGTAAGCCAATCACCGGCGGCGCTGGTGCTGACGCGGACTGGTTCTTTGTGTTGGAGGGAGGAGTTGTTGCAGTAGGTGTTCGATGACGTCAAAGTAGCGCGAGAGCGATTCGAAATTAGACCTCTACATGTGATTTCTCAACTCGCTCTCGCGGTACATTGACAGCATCCACCTGTAGGTTCTTGAAGCGCCGCATGAAGTCGAACATGTGTAAAATTGCTGTCCTCCGAGCACTCGTCTCTGCTCCTCGACATAATGGAGCAGCTGTATTTGCAAATACAAACACACGAAACGAGTTTGCACGAACATTAATGTGATCATGGAAGAGTTCAGAGTAGCAGTCGCATGTAAACATAGGTCGCACTTTTGACGTAGGTGCGAACTCTGGCGCATACTGTGACGTTGGCGACCTAAACATCCGTTTGTCTCAGTTTACATGCAAGCGTGCAAACGAAGGTTTTCAAAATATCCACTTTGGCCGGAGTTTTTAGAAAGAATCGGTTTCAGAGGCGAAATCTACGTTTACGTGTAAACGAAGGAAGAAAACTAAGGTAAATGTATCCGTTTTTAAGAAAAAAAACATGTACGTGTAAACGTAGCCTCAGTTGTGTGTGCTATGTGTTTCCCAATTTTGAGTTTGGCCCTGCCCCCTTGTTATCTAATGATTCATTATTAGTTACTCCTCTTACCTATTTATCTTGATTAGTTTCCCTATTTAATGTCCTTGTGTTTTCAGTCTTGGGCTTGTTCATTGTCTTCAATGTGTTTGGTATTTTGGTCATGTTAAGTTTTGTCTTGTTTGCTCCCCCAAGGGCTTTCTGTTATTTATTAAAACTCATTTTTGTTGAGAGCTGCCTGCGTTTGGGTTCTGTCTTTGAAAATCATGACAATATCCTAATGATTTTTGGGGGGGCTCTCTATTCTCACTCTCAATTTGGTGAGATTTTTGGTCAGGATGACCGATTTCATTTCCACATCTTATATTGCATGTATTGTGCATTTTACAGTGGAAATGATTGCGATGAAAATGACATTTTTGGAATAAAATGACAGCTAAAGCTATTTCCGAGCTAGTTCCTCAGTCCTAAATTCAAACAATTAAAATAATGCTTAGGCACTTTTGCATAATTTGACAAAATTACAGCTTGACTGAAGTGATAAACGTCACGTCTCATATTTCACATGCTTTTACCGACACTTTTGTCTCCATTATAAAGTAGCCTACACTACTTGAAAGTTATTTAAAAATATTTTCCAAAATCTTATTATAACAAAAAGAAACAAGTTAAAATCTCAAAAATCTAATAAAAATGAATTCCTGGGACATAAAAGTGCCCGTAGTTGAAGAAAAATCCATTAATGTGTCAAGTTGCTATGTTGCTTGGTAACCACATACCGCCTACAGTTAGGCTAATGAACTATGTTACTTGAGGGATAAATAGTTTATTACGACTTACGATGATTAATAAATGCAACACTTTATTGAACATCGTGATGTCTTTTTCATTTTGCTTCTGTTTTATGAAAGCAATAAGTCATTTGTGACTCTGTTAGGAGGCATTGCATCTTGCCCAATAACACCCCTCACCTGTGGTAAAATTACCGTAATGCACTGCCTTTCCTGGTTTATTGCCTTTGCAGATGTCTCCTTTAAAGTTTTCTCACACCTTTTCTTGCCTTCAAGACATCATAAACAGCATCATATCTTCACCTCATAAAGAACAAGAAACTCCAGAATGTTCCGCATCATTCCACTTCCTACGTGTTTTTGACTCTGCAATACACCAAACAGAAAAAGTCCATCCCTGTCGGCCCGTCGTGTGACTTTTCAAAACCCCTGAAGCCTAACGTCTCTTCCGAAATAGGTAAATATATTTCCGCTGCGCCACTAATGTTTCTCTTCTTCGCAAATCAGTCGGTCGCATTTCGTAAATGTCATCATTTTTATTTCCAGCTGAGGAGAGACACATCCCTCCCACAGCCATGGCCATTAGCTCCACCGTACAATCATTTCATCTATATGGGGCATGAAAAAGAGCTACAACGTGCTGCATCAGCGTAAAGCAATTGTTCATCTCTAATGACTTACATTTAGAAAACCAGCTGCAATGCTGAAAGCGGAGAGGATTAATACAAGCCAATTGCGCCTCCAAAACTGGCGGCGGACGTGATAGCTTATCAGCCCACATGCAATTCCAGCCTTCCGTACGGCAGAGAGCCCATTAGAAACGATTCTCCCAAAGAACCCCTCTGATGGGAAGTGTCTGATAAACCAGACTGATGAGATAAATAGTTCATGCATTATAAATAACATTTCTGGTAGATTTTTGTCCTCAAGAGAAAATCCCAGATCTCTACAGCCTCTGACATCAAATGTCCCAGAGTGATGCAAATAGTTGATTCTCTCATGCTACTGTGGGTGTCTTTACACAAATATGGTATATATATGGTAGCCTGGCTAACACCAGACCGGTCCCATAGAGAATGAGACATGGTCTGGGAACCCTATGCTCATTTTCTCGTATTTGAAGCGTGGTTTACGAATGCCCAGAGCCGTTTATTAGGCAAAACGAATGTCTATCAAATGCGTCTGTACGTAGCTCATAGCCAATCGTTTCAATTATACCAGATGACGTATGTAGAGCGACATAAATTCAAACGTAAACAACTTTAATCAATTTTAAACTTAGTGGCACTGTGACAACCACAGTACAGACATAATGACAATATGATATTAATAAATACCACTTACAATTATAAGTTAAATGGACTTCGTCGACGACAATACCTAGCAGGTTGGTCCTATAAAACTCAGTGGCTATCATGTCTCGCCATATCCAAACATCCTTCTTGGATATGAAATTGTTTAACGCCAAAAGTTGCTCTTTTTTAAATAATCTTGTATTCAAAACTACCTAAACACTATCTAAGGCTGCATCGAAAAGTAACTTTGTGTCTGCTGCCGTGTTGGATAAAAAAAAACTGTTTTGGTTTGTCGTGTAGACATCGTCATCGTCTTGCTGCCCCTTCCCCATTCTGTGATTGGTTCCCTATTTCAATGGAAAAATTGGTCCATAGTTTCCATGCTAGACTTGCAGCGTAAATAAATTTGGCTATATATATATGGAGCAACGTTCAAATTACTCACGGCTCGGTTTGTGTCACGATTTTTGGGTCATGATTTCAGTACAGTAGACGGGTCTTGCCACAGTGTTGATGTTTGTGAGACTGGGTGTCTAATGACTTGATCCCAAGGCTTATTTGAATGGATTACTGTAGTAAATCTAAGATTAGCCCTTGAAAACACAATCACTTTGTTTTGGTTTAACAAGGGCCCTGCTAAAACACAATAGTGTTATTTAAACTTGATTGCAAAGCAACTTTATTATTTAACATTACATTCAGGAATTAATGACACACTTTGCAAAGTGCAAAGTCATCTTTTGTAAAGACCAAAAACTCTCGCATGGCTCTGTTCCCCAGCAACAGTGAACGGTGTACCCAGAGCAAGGGCTGGAGGCCCTGAGCAGACTGAGCAGACGGCCCCACGATCTGCTGTCCATGCTAATGATAACATATAAGACCCGCAGTGGCCTGCATGCGCTGTGCAATCATTTGTAAGAGCTGGATATCATACAAAGAGATGCAGATCATCCATATGTACAGTCCATATGCAAAAGTCAAGCGTCTGCTTCCACTGCACTATTAATAATGAGTACAATTAGAGCTTGCTTGTTAATTGAAGTTCACTCGGGCTGAGAAAGGTAATGATGAAGAAGAAAAATGTGAGTGGAGGCTGAGGAGCAGCTGTCACATGTTCACTACAGCAAATGTGTTTTTTTCTCACCACTGATGCGCAGATGAAAAACACAGGGATACTACACAGAGCTCGAGCTCTCATATTTACGTTTTATCCAGCGACTTTGCAAGTGAATTGCAAGGTAAACATTTTTATCATCATGTGTGTTCCTTGGGTTTCAACCCATGACCTTTTGCACTGTTAATGCAAAACCACTGAGCTATAAAGTAAGGTGAGAAGATATTCCCGTTTCTGAGGAGAGACCTGTTTTTTGGAGTTCTGTTCTCCCACAACAGTAAAATGATGAAAACATTCAGAAAGATTTTTTTTTTATTTCATGAATAATAACAAATATGATTTCAAGGATATTTTAACCATTAAACTAGTACATGTCCCCACTTGTCGTTTTAAAAATCTGTTCACCTTACACTGTAAAAAATACTTTGCTGCCTTAAAATTTTTTGTTGAATCAACTCGGATTTACAAGTCATTTCAACTTACTATTATTTATCTTGACTAGAGATGAGTTGTTATAACTCCAGGTGAGTTGTTATAACTTATACATTTAAGTTGACTTTTCTCAACTATATTTTATAAGTTGTGACAACTAATTTCTGTTGACATGACTTGTAAATCTGAGTTGATTCAACAAAAAATTTTAAGGCAGCAAAGTTTTTTTTACAGTGTACTATAAAGGAGCACATGTGGGTGATTCTCAAGAAATCCAGATTTAGAAGGTGTCCAAAAAGCCATTAAAGACAATTTTTTGAGCATAAAAGATTAAGGTCTGAACTTCTTCTTCTTCCTTTATTTCTTAACGCCATTCCAGCATCTACGGCTATATTCCTGGCGAGAACAAGGTTATCCATACACAAGTTTTATTCAGACAAGTTGATTCATACACAAGTTGGGGGAGGGACAATTTTGTATCTCCAATTTGCCTAACTTGCGTGTTTTTGGCCTGTGGGAGGAAACCAGAGTACCCTGGAGTAAACCCACGCTGACACAGGGAGAACATGGAGAAAAGGTTTGTACTTACTATAACCATTATTTTTATGGGATTTAAAAAAATATTTCCTATAAAATTATTTACATTTTTTAGATTATCATTATAAAAAAATATCATTACCACAACATGATATTACATTAAATATATGCATTTACAAACTCATGTTTCGGTAATGAGAACTAAAAAGTTGTCTAGGTACTATGACAAACAAAATTTCAACTTCTCTATCTGAGAGAAAAAATAAGATCTGCTTACCTGGTAGCCATCATGAGTGTCACAGTCAATTATGTCCCATGCAACATTATTATTATTTTTTTAAATGTTAGTTCCTTGAGGGCTTAAACAATGATTGAAAATTGTTGAGGAGGAGTAGGTCTTGGACACATTTATATTCCTTATTATTGTCTTTATGATCACCAAATACCACATGTTTCTTTTCTGTAAATGTTTATAGTATAACATGCACTGAAACTTTCTACATTTTTAGATTTTTTATTTTATAAATATTTCCACGTCAAAGAACCTAAATCCAGTCATGGACAAGTTGCGGTAATGAAAATGTTCCCCTTAAATGTGGAAAAACAACAAAATTGGTTTGTATGATGTCATTTGAGATCATGTGCAAAATAGTACATGAAGATATGTTTGTAACTGTATGGTTCTTATTTTAAAAACAATGCATTATTTTTTTTATCAATTTTTTTCATGACACCTCACAAGTCTAATTTCACGAGAATCTCCCATGTGTGTCCATATCATTGCCTTCAGATTTCCACAAAAGCTTGAAGAATGTGAACCTACATTATTTACTGTATAGTGATTCACCCTTAAAGCTACATGCACACCTTTAAAAGTACACGCTTCACTTTTATTGCTATTGTAAGATGCTGTTTTAATGAATTCAAAAATCTGCTTAGACTTCATATTTGTCTAGTCAATAGATGCATATTTTAAATATGCTATACACACTGTCGACCTGGGACAATGAGCTGGTTTAAGGCTCAGGAGAACACATTGTGGTAGGCTACAAACACAACAAAGGTTTAAACCTGAAGGTCACTCACCTCTAAAGAGGGATGGCTGACCATCTGCCATTGTTTTTTGTCACGTCAAACTGTATATCTGGCATTGTTGTGGTCTAAACTCTAAATGAACTCTCATAGCGGTGTTTCTGTATCTCAACGGTGTTGTTTTAGCCGTGTAAAGGTAATGGATTGGACTCCCAAAGAACACACATACTGATAATATGTATGCAATAAAGTCTGTTTATATCAAATAATCGGCCAGATTGCTGATTTTATACGAGACACAAATCTCAAATGCACTATTGTTGTATGCTGGAACTGAGTACAAACAGTAAGAGGCAAAGTAGACAGACTTAAGCCATCCACACCGTAATCTCTTGTAATCCTCAAAGGGCGAGGTAACTTTGGCACACATACAACAAATACTTATCATGTGGTTTAAATCTGAGACAATATATTGAGAGAAAGGCAACGTGGACTAAAGGTGTTGTAATAAGACTGAATAAAAACTGAAGTGTTGAATATGTATATGAAACCATGACATAACTGAATGCAATGAATGAACACAATGTCCTGTCAATCATCACACAAGCCTATTAAAGGCTCAAATCTTCCTGCATCCTTCTTTCACCCAAATAAAATAAAATCTGAATCCGTATTGAGGCATTCCATCATGGACCACACTTTTTTTATAAAGTCCAGATGGACAAGTGATATCACGAATCGTTTTATACAGTAAATCGAACCAGATATCCGCATCCACATCAAACTTGAGACACACTCTGAAGAAACCTTCTCCATCGTACTATCATTTATTCATGCGGCACGCTTTTATGAGCTCATGAAAGGGTCTGGTATATGGCAATGCAGGTTTTTAGCTGAATGGTCTCACAGTCGACGTACCTTAGATGTGGATTAGAGAATGGGAATGCATTTGGGCAGCTCGGGTGCCGGGTACTTTCTTTCAGGCCTGAGATGAAATAGTAATGGCTATATAATGCCTACAGTAATCTCAGTGATGACATGAGATAGAGAGGTGTGAGAATAGCATGCTTTGTGCAAAGTGTTCAAAGTGCCATCTAGTGGCATTAAAGGCCTGCTCTTTCATCTTGCTTGGCACTTCATCATTCGCTTCATCTTTATAGCTTGAAAGGACTTTCTCACATGCATTTATCAAAAAACACATTATCGTGCACCGCTATCATTGCCGTATGTATAAAACAGTCACTTCGACAGTCACTGAGCATGATTACTGAAAAGTCAGTGCTGGGTATTTTAATTCACTATTTAATAGTAAATAATAATAGTGAACTTGAGTATACACAGCATGCATTTGGTGTCTGTGTGTGTCTGCCTAACTATATGTCTATCTGTCTAATCTTCTGATCCCACACTTCCTTTAAAATTTAACATTTCTCATGATTTTCTTTACAATTAACAGCAAATTTAGAAAAAAAGCAGTGGTGAACCATCTGTTATATCTATATATCTGTGACTGATTTCATATCTGTCTGTCTATTTACAATAGAAGTACAGCAAATTTAGAGAAAAATGCAGGGGTCCACTAATCTTTGTGTAACTGAAGATTTAGTTCAAATTGCTGTGAGGATTTAAAGCAGAGAAATGGAGTGTGGATGAGCTAATAAATGATATGGACGTTTTCATAATCTGAGCATCACTGACTGTTTGTGAATAAAAATAAGAGAATTATGAACACATTCAAGGAAAGCCAAAGGAATGACAGAGCATTTAAAGAACCCGTCATGGATAACAGATCTCTTATAAAGATGTCAGCATAAATTGCCCTCATGACAAACTGTCAACTCTCTTCATTGAGCAATAAAAGTAAAAAATATCTTTTTAAAGCACACATTGACTTTAAAAGCAAGATTGTTAGGTATTAAAGCGTAATCAAGTAATATAATATCCTGATTAAATAATATTTTTTGCCCTGTTTACAAATTGTTTTCTACCAAATTTAATCAGGCTTATGTTTGTAAAAAAAACACACTGCTTTTTTACATTACATTTAGGCATTTAGTTCACGCTTTTATCCAAAGTGACTTACAAAGACAAGGAAACAATCAAGCAATTTGTCATAAGGAGGCAAAAATACATGAGGTGTTTATACCAAATTATATGTTTTCACAATTCCGACACAATACTTTTTTTTTATTTGTTTGTTTTAGTCAAGTCAGATTCACTCGAGATAAGTACTTTTGTCTACATTTCTGCATAACATACATTTCTTCTGGTACATATCTCTGCATCTTTTGATGGAATTGTCCACTAGAGGAGTTTCGTTTCTGTCAGTTTTGAAGCAGGATTTTAAAAAATTAAATGGCCGACACGTACACATATTACAACCTGCTTGTCTTTGTTAAATATATTTGCTCTATTTGGGTACTTACAGTATGTATAGGGTAGTCAAAAGATGAATCGTGATTAATCGCATTTAAAATAAAAGTTTGTTTTTGCATAATACTGTATATGCGCTGTGTGTAATTATTTTATATATGTATGTATATAAATACACACACATGCATGTATGTATTTAAGAAACATATTTAGATTTTGATATTTTTTACATTATATGTAACTGTAAAAAATATACATAAATAAAAATGTATGTGTGTATTTATATAGGCCTATACATAATAATTACACACACTCTAAAAATGTCTAGGTTATTTTTGACCCATAATGGGTAAATATTGTACAGATGCCGGGGTAAAAATGGCCCAGCAGTGTCTTCTGTCCAGTATTTACCCATTATGGGTCAAAACACAAACTTTTATCTTGTATGCGTTTAATCGTGATTAATCTTTTGACAGCCCTACTAATTTATAATATGCATGCAAACGGGTGAAATTCCTAATGACTTTAATTAAATAATTAATTTTAATAAAACACAGTCGAGTAAAACATACATATGTATTATGTCACTGTATTATGATCATTCATTACTTTCCCTTTTGTAAGTCGGCACTAAGCTTCCCGTAAACAACAAGTTCTTGAAATGCCTCGGCCCGACACAATCAATCATGACAGTAACAACATCAGACGTTTATCCGCCACAGTTCACACAAGCATGAACTGAAGAATATATGGCAATAATGTTCAGTTTTGTCTGCTTTGTAACCTTGAATGAACTCGCATTAAAATGGATAAAAAAATGCGCCTCCAGTGCCTCTAGTGAACACTTCAACGCAAAGATGCAGCAATATTTACCAGAAAAAAAAAACATATTTCAGATTATGCAGAAATTTAGGCAAAGGTATATAATTCCATTAAGCCTATATAGGTTTCAGGATGTTTAGTTATTCACAGCAGTGGCGGCTGGTGACTGCTTTACCGAGGGGTGCAAATTCTAAATCTGTGTTTGGATTGTCATGTGTGTTGTTCGTGTTTTAAAAATATGTGTTTAAAGCGTCATGTAAACCATGTGCATCACGTGTTTTATCAAAACAAGTGCCTGCTGCAAACATGTCAAAACCGTTTATGATAAAAGAGAGACATTCACAAAATACACGTAAGATACTCCCTTAACAGTCAACTCTGATTACGCATGAGATTATGCGTGTATCTGGCAAACACAAGCATCTTTTTTATCATAAACCCTTTAGACGCGTCTGCAGCAGGCACTTATTTTGACAAAACACGTGATGCCCGCAGGTTCACTCGACGTGCCGAACACGAACTTTGCATTGTGCGACCTCGAAAAAAGAAGTCACCGGCCGGCACTGATTCATAGTGTTATGTATTTTTGTAAATTAGCAAATAAACCAACTCTTTATACTCTATTACTAACCCTCTTTAAAATAAAGTTCCTAAAATGTTTTTTTTTCAGGCTGTATGATTAAAAATAGCTTTAACATCCACAAAACGGTTAAACAGACTATAAGGTAGCATGCACACCAAATCGTTTACGCCGGTGGCTGGTGCATGTTTTCAATTACTTCCAGTAGAAGCACCACGCTTTAAAAAAAATCTTTATTGAAATGTTATTCTTAAATCCCAATCTTGTATCCTGTTTCTTGTCTTTGCAATTTTTAATTCTTTATCAAAATTTCTCTGATTTTGAATCGCACAGCTAATATATTTTTGTGAGTCCTCAGGAACCTGAACTTTAAGCTGTTTTTTCTCCATGTCTCTTTCATTAGATGTCTGATAATGTGAGAATGTGTGTATAAGCAAGACTTGTATGAGTATAAGAAGTGCCTGTGGAGGTAATGGTGCGAGCTCAGCTGGGCAGGAATGGCGACTGAGGTCTCCCGGGGAAGAGCAGAGACAGTGAAACAGCTGCGGTCTGTGAGGGGGGTTGGCTGACTCACACCTCTGCAGGAAGTTGAAACCTGGGGTTGGCTGCGGGGCGGTGGATGCGAGGAGGGGGCGGGCTGGCCAAGGAGCCCTGTCAGGGGCTCACTGATGGAAATTACCAAGGCCTGAAAGATGATTTCCCACAGATGGAAGACGGTGGCTGCCACATTTCAAAAAACATTTCGTACCTAATGAATAGCATGAGCGGTGCAAATTTTGTATTCATCAAGCTTCTCCTGGCTTTGAAGAGATTTTTCTCCTCACGCCCTATCTGATTTTAAAAAACATCAATAAGCAGCAGCAATAAAAATGCAAATTCTGAAGTTTTGTGAACAGCCGTTATGAAAATGTGTTAGAAACTGCTTGAATCATCTTCCCATTTTTCTTAGTACTTTTGTGACACTCTCTGACATCTTCTGCATTACAACTCCCCTGATACTAAAATCATAGACAGAGCTTCCTTAATTTACAAGCAGCCCAACCTCCAATAAATAACACACACATTATAAGTACTCACACATTATAAAGAATAACAATATAATAATATAAAATATAATTGAATAAAAACTGGTAATGCATTGTGTTAACAATGCAAAAGGTCATTCAAGCCCCAGGGATCACACATACTGACATAGGTTATAGTGTTGCGCAGATAACGGTTTTTCCCAAATCGCGGTTCCCGCTTTTATTAAATTATTGGCCCACCCCAGCCCACCCCCCAACACTTTATCTATTTTTATTACCCACACCACGACTATTAAATAGGCTTAATAGGCATTGTATAAAAATAAAAAAGGCTTTATTTCATCCTAAAAATGCTTGTAAACAGCCATTAGATTACATAGCCCCGTAAACTGGCAACAACATACGCTTATGAACCATAGAAACCAGCACAATCGTATTAATAACAAGATAGGATGATGATAAACATTTTCAACATTTGCACAGCAGCGTTTGTTGCAACAATTTCTGAGAACCGGTCCCAAACATTCGATTTAGCAGCTTGACTCTATTTTCTTTTATTGATGAAAATTCTTAACTTTATTTCTCCATTGGTTTTGTTGTAGTGGCTGCCAGCACGGATGCTTGGCGCTTTCGTAACGTAAGGCAAAAGGTTTGGGGACAACAGGCAAGTTACATTGCGATGTAGGCCTACATATTTAACTTTACAAAATAACTATTATGAAATATTAATATATATATGAAGAGTTTGGTTCCAAAATGAGATAACGCCGTTTTTTTTTTCAAAAATCTCGTTTTTGGTTTTTGCATTTAAATTAATATATATCAAACTGCAGTTATTTTGTTATGATTTATTCCTTCAAAAAATACAGCTAAGTAGCTAAATAAACACTAACATAATAATAAACATGTTTTGAAAAAAAAATTCAAATTTTTTAACCAAAACATTCCCAAATATTTTAAATAGCCTATAGGGAATTGCACACAACAAGTTTTTTTTTTGTATTTTAATGACCCGCCACAACACACTAGACGGCATCACTAATAAGCTATACAGTACAAATAGTTATGCACTGTAAGTCACTTTGAATAAAATGTGCTTAATGCACAAAACAACATTTGAATTTGTAGCTACTGTTAATACTGCAGCTGTAGTTTTTGCCCCATTTATAATGGCATTGTTGTTCATTTCTGATTTTAAATGTACTGGAATAAAACCTTGACTTACAGTTTGGCAGATTTTTATCTTTCCTCATTCAAGTTTATTAGAGAAGTAAATGCACTTGCATGACCAATAAATGGCCTTTACCAACATGCCTGCCAAGGACCAAATCCAAGGGCCTTCTTTAATAACAAAAATGTGCTTTTTTGGCAGTCATGTTGGTAAAGGCCATTTATTGGTCATGCAAGTGCATTTACTTCTCCAATAAACTTGAATGAGTAAAGATTAAAATCTGCAAAACATCCCCAAAGTCAAGGGTACATCCCTTTCTGGTGTTTTAGGTCTCTCGACTTTTCGTTACCATTTCTTCTCCTCTTCACTGCCCCCAGAATATGTCATGTGAAATGATTTCATCTCAAAACCGGAAGGGAAAAATACAACCTTATTTTTCCAAACGGCCATTTGACAGGACAGCTCTCAATGTTTGTATCCACCTCCATCCAATTTCCCATCCCGGTCTCCACAGTCGCTACGTCGCTGCGGATAGATCACACACGCAGGAGCTGGAATATTCTGACAGGCCCTATGTCCTCACTGCCTCCGAATTCTCTGCGTGATTGATTCCATTTCTCCATCCAACATCCCCCCCCCCAAGCCTTAGCATCATTCCTCCGCTCACCGCCGTCATTTGCTATTCATATTTCTTCCGCTCGGGGAAATGGTATTTTTGCTTATCTCTTAAATTAAAGTAAAATAGATCACATTGTGTTCGAAGTGCTAGCATTTGTTAAGGTGTCTTTACGCTATAGCTGTCTTTCTAGCAGGAAGGAAATGTAACACGCTAAAGTAAAATGATACCAAGAAAAATGATGGTTTCCTCATTTTTGGCTAGTGTTTCAGATCCCTATTGTCCTTTTTACTTGATGGAAGCCGGACGGTAGAAAATGGCAGAAAGAATCCTGCAGGGTGGTTTTAAATGCTTTTTTAAAGGAAATTGAAAGCACTGCAGAATTTGAAATGAAACCCATGAATCAGTTAACCTGTGGGATCTTATGTTAATGCATCTTCCGCTCTTCACGTTATAGCTCAAAACATCTTCTCTGTTTATCCTTGACATGACAGCTGGGGGTTTGCAAGACATCTCACCATAGAGAGCAATACTCACATAAAAACATCACACAAAACGTAAAATCTACTGCGTATTAAAAATACTACAATTTTACTATACAATATAATGTATTATATGTTGTCATTCACTTTGAATGCATAAATGTAAACCTCATTATGTTTCTCAGATATTATTACAGTAGCACTGTCTGTTTAATGCTCTCATTTGTAGTGATGCAACATTAATATTTGTGGTGGAGAAGAGCATACTACTGTATATGCAACAATATGCCGAGGTCCAAATAGCTAGAACCCATTACAAGTTCACTTGGTAATAGCAGGGTTTCGTAAGGTGTTTCCATGGCAGCAGAACAATTTCCTGGCTGTCTTTTCGGCGGTATCATTTTTACGTAAGAGGGATTCCTTACGCAGGTTGTTCAGTAACTGTGTCCGGTGCTCCTGTGCAGTAAATGTTGATTTCTAATGGACCATATACACGCTGCTTGCATTCATTGCACGTAAAAGGGTTTGCCATCAATCACATATCATCATTCAGAGTAGAGCACATTCATCTATGCCATCAACAACTAATAAAAGAACAGAAACAAAGGCATCTGATGCTCCGAACCAACAACAGGGAAAACTATGATAGAGAAATACCCAATTTTAACCAACAACTTTTCTTCTTTTACAAGATGTGCATAATTTGAGTTAAAAGAACTGCACATTTTTCTTTAGCTTTTCTGTTCTGGTTTGATTATGTGGTCAAATCAATCATTTTCTACGTACACCGGGTTTTGAGAGGCAGCGGTATGAATTGATGGAAAGGCTAGAAATTATTTTAAATATGAAAGCTGTATATTGATTCATGTTTTTTCTTTAAAGGATGTAAATAATTATTTCTCCTTCTCGCTCTAAAAATGTGCCATTCGCATTATCGTGTTATCTCATGTATCTTATGGACATTTATAAATATAAATATTCTGTTACAGTGGATATTCAAAATAATTACTAAAACGAAAATCTCCACACAAGGTGCACAGGCACCACATAAAGTTCAATCATATGGAAACAATTTCATGTGGTTTCTTCCACCATCCAGGTGGATGTTGCATAGGGCCACATTAACTTATCACACTGTGTTTTATCCTCTCTCCATCTCCATGTTTGGACCAGAGCTGGCTGATGATGTGCTCTTGGTTTCGATGTCCTGACTCAGCACTGGGAAAGGAGTCAGCTCCCACCCTCTGTCCTCAAGCTGCTCTATACAAAGGCCACAGCACCGAGCACGAGGTTGATGGTCTGGAAAATTGCATTAAAACCTGCAGCTCTTCTGTCTATCTCCCTCATTTCATGTGCCGAATCAGATTAGTTCAGTTATGGATTGACTACATTTCTATGGAGAACCAGGTGCTTTACAACCTGACTGTTGTCGTATACTTAAGTTTAATTATGTCTGCTGAAAGGGGACTCTGAAGGTTTGGTTTTCTTGGCTTCATTCGAACATTTTAGGATTCGTCTGTCCTTGGTTGTATTCGACAGGTCCTAAACGTGAATGTTTACTGGATATAAGAGAGGCGGTGGGGAAGTAATGTATGTGCAAGTGCTGTAGAAAGGTACTGACTATCATTTTTTAGCAGTAGGGTTACCATTTTGCATGGCAAAAATAACGACTATTTGTTAGGAACACACTCATCTGCCATTGGTCAGTAAACAGGTCATGTAATCCCACTGCAAAATTGTGCAATTAGTTGAATCACTGTTGTTCCGCAACTTATACAACCCGGAAGCAACATGTCACATGGAAGAGTACACTATCAGAAATAATGGTACAAAACTGACCCTTTTCTGTCACTGGGGCTGTACCCTTTCAAAAAGTACAGCTTGCACCTAAGGATTTTATTTTAGTACCTCAAAGGTACATGCTGGGACTAAAGAGAGTTTATTAGTACCTTAAAAATACATATTAGTATCTCAAAGGTACGTATTGGTACTAAATGTTTACACATCTGTACCTAATGGTCCATACAGTTACCTTTTTAAAGAGTGCTGCCCCACTGATAGCTAGGGTACATTATTTTGACTTTTTTTCTAACAATGTAGGTCCTTAAGGTGCAGTAATCTACCCAAAATTGTATTCTGTTTTGTATTCCTGTAAAGGTATCAAACGAAAACTTAGGGTACAGCCCCAGTGACAGAAAAGATACAGTTTTATACCTTTATTTCTGACAGTGTAACAGCTCAGTGTATGTTTTGAGGATCGCTCTGAATCTGATCTCTATCAAAAGTCGAATTTTGGAATGTAATTATCTCAGCTTTTTGCTCAAAATTTTGTGTTTTTGAAAAAAACCTGCCCATATTTGAGAGCTGATAAGAATAGAACTAATCAAGGTAGGATGCAACTTTTCTTTGAAAGCAGAGGGTCTGTTCTTTCATTTGATATATTGTATGTTTATATATTTATATATGTTTATATATGTTGTATGTTTATATAAGGCATTGAACTTTTGGGAGAATCATGAAAAATGCTGGCGCTGGGTGGAAACTTTTTTAAAAAACATTAGCAGGGAAAGAGTTAATAAAGTTGCCAGCCAGCATTTTTGGTGATTTTCACAAAAGTTTCACAAAATGCCTTCCAGGAAAATTACCATACAGATTACCATAAAAAATTGTCATTGGGGGAAAGAGTTTATTAGTATACGTTATTCCTTTACAACCTATGTGCAGTGGTGACCAGTGACTTCTTTTCCGAGTGGGGCAAATTCAAAATATGTGTTCGGAGTGTCATGCGAACCTATGTGCATCACACGTGATGTGTGTCTGCTGCACATGCGTCAAAAGGGTTTTTGATAAAAGAGATGCTTACGTTCACAAAATACTTGCAAGACACTAACTGAACACTAAACCTGATGACAGATTAAATGAGTATCTGGCCAACGCATTTTAACATCACGCATGATGCACATAGTTTCATATGACGCGAAGAACACATGTTTTAAAATGACAAGCCACATATGATGGGCCACATACATTTTGTGACGAGCTTCGCATCGTCCGCAATCGAAAAATAACTCACCGTCCGCCACTGTCTATGTGACATTATTAACTTTGTTGTTAAATCAGCATGGTTCAGTTGACAGATGTGCGATAAACTTACTATACATTCGGGAAACAGTCATTACTAGCTAGTTAGCTTCTCCACTGATTCATCATAATGTGGTGGCTTAGGAGCAATTTCATGAGTTTTTAGGAGCATTAATATTGTAATCAACAGGGAATGAGATAAAGCATATTTGGCGTGCGGTCCTATGGGAGGGCTCCGAGCTCCGAATTTTAGCCCAAACCCAGAGTACTCCCACCTCTTTAACTGGGAAATAAAACTAGATGTGAGTAAGATGATTGGGTGGAGAAGGATGCTGCGAAAAACCGTCACGGGACAGAGTTGAGGGACTGCTATTTAAAGGCACCCCTTCTCGCTGATTGGTTGGATAACATGACCATCCTCCTACCGAACTTAGTTTAATGAACTTCATTTATGTCATTGTATGGGAAACACCTGGTTGGGATAATAAAGCAATCATTTGACAACACCACAGATGCACAGTGGTTACACTTATATGTCAGATGAAGTAGTTATTGCCGTAGTATTGTTTCAATAGGTACTGTGATGGATTTATAGTCTAAACATTCAGTCCTGTCAATTATCATTATGGGCGTATATAAGCAGTAGTCCCTGTGGTTTCACACCTTTTTCTAATTTTTTTCAGTTCCATTGGGGGTTTGAGTTCAGAGCTTGAGCCGAGCTTTGAGCCCATTCGAAGAAAGCAAGCCAAGTTCATGTAACTATTAGACTGAATAGGCAGGTGTACTTTTGTGAGAACAGTAATTTCTCCTGAAACACCTCTTGTCCAATCAGATTCAAGGACTGTAGCTAAGTGTCCTATTGATGAAACAATGTGATGATTCAGAAAAGATCTATATTTTATTCTAGTAATCATTTAGAAAAACGGTATACATTGGATTTCATAAAAACATTGTAAGAATAATTTAAGTTGATATTAAAGGATTATTTCTATCATTAAAATGTAAATTTTTAAAAGCCTTTTTGGCATAACATACAGTCTTTATAAATCCAATAAATATGAAATATTTAGTGATATTGATCTGTCCTTTTCTTGTGCTTTTTAATGGAATGCCGGAAAATATCATTATTAAATACATCATATCATCTGAAAGCAATTGAAAAGAAATCCTTTATATTCTGAAATGGATGACATTGTTGCCTAGAGCATGCGTTCACACAGATTTGACCAGGTCAAACTTAAATGTACCGTAGGGATGGAAGCATCCAGTTGCCCTTCAGTTTACATTTGAATCGATGCCAGTGGTCATGAGGTAATAAAAGGCTTTGTCCTGCAAACAAATGACTCCAAATCACCCTGATGCTGCACAATGCCTTTAATTTATCAACAAGGTAGCATTAGATAAAGATAATTAGTGTGCATGGCCCCAAGGCTGTCTGCGCTCTTGGCAGAGACTTTTAGGGTCAAACTTAAAAGCCAGACTTGAAATTCTGTCTCTCCTGTCATAAAAGTCCAGCTCCCCTCAAGCAGTGAGGTTGGGCAGGGGCAGGACCATTGACACTCAATTTCAGGCAGTTCTTCTTCCGTAATTAACGTGCGACGATAATACCATCTGATCCAAATGAAGCACGCCTCCTGTCTGCTTCTAATTCTCTCTCACTTGAAAGTAATTCAAGGGTTCGATGTACCGAATGTCCTCCATTCCCACGAGAGCCGCTTTCATTACGACTGAATTGTTTCGGCACCTCCGAGCCCCATTGCTTTTATGTTTTCCTGTGACACGTATGAATTGGAAATGACTTCAAATAAGCAGCCGGCTAACATCATAGAGCGACTGTGTTCCCTCAGAGGAACGCAGACACCTTAAGAATGTTGAAGGAGAACAGTTAGTGGGAGGAAGGAAATGAGGATGTGGCGGACAGAGCAGTGAAATTACAATGGGGGGTACTTAAGTAATTGAAGGGGTGGAGAAAAGGGCTGTGTAGGAATGACAGGGGCAGGAGAAGGCAGCAACAGGGAGGTTGTGGAGGCGACACTGACAGATCTTGGTTAGTGAGGTAGTTACTGTACTCTGTGTATCTGCGTTCTCCATGAAGTGTGGAGGACCAGCAAGCACCACTTTATTCAGAGTGATGTTCTCATCATGAAGTGTAGAAGTCCCAGAGTTCTGCTTAAAAGCACAGCAGAATGCGGCTCCCTTCGGTTTAACAGGATTTCCTAATACTAAAAGAGCTTTTATCTGACTATCCTTCCTACAAAAGTACATTAACACACATGGAAGGCTCAAACACCATACCAAACTCAGATTGCTCATAGATCTATACATTTTCAGGATGATTTCAGAGCCAAAACACATGCTGGTAAACAGCACAGCACAAAAGAAAACAATACTGCTTAGAAGTTGCTGTTTATTATCTTTGAAGACTTAAGTGAGATCTTACTTAGTGTCACTTCAGTATTCATTTTTTTTTCAAATGTTTCCCATAAGAGAAATAGGAACACAAAAACAAGACAACCCAGCAAGACAACAAGCCACAAACTGCAAGGAAACACTGATATGGTGTTCCTGATTCTAAAGCTACAAAATCGATGCATATACTGCACCATAGCCTGGATAATCTGGTTATTAGATTATTTTAAAACATAAGTCTCACCTCTAGCCCCATTCCTATGAGATTGTATAAATGCAAACAAATTAGCCACCTTATGAAATAGTTAAGAATTGAGATTGTGTTAGGTAACTTCACCTACAGTGTATGAGCAGGATGTAAAAATGCAAAGGACTTTTGAGAAGCGAAACAAAAAAATGACCCTTGTGTCTCCATTTGATCTTCACTTGATCTCATTTCTGTCTAGGAGAAATGAATTAAATTTTAAAAGTTCTTGTGTCATTTTTCTTTCCTCTGGGAGAAACTGCTACAGATATAAGCTCACGGCCTTAAACGGCCTCAACTAATGAACACTTCATGAACGCTTAATGTGTGGTGAAGCCTTTTGAGTTTATCTACCGCTGTCTCATTAGGCCATCAACAGAGCACAATAGAGAAACCATCACAGCTCTGCATGCAGGCCAAGCCAAAATGTCACCCAGACCAGGGAGCAGCTGTGAGCGTGAGCTCCCAGTGGAAGCTCAGTCTGGCTTGAAGACCCTCCGGTGGACCATGAAAACCAAGGGTATTAATGAGGAATGGAAAGTGGAGAGATTGGAGCTAAGATAGATCTCTGTAGACACTGGCATTTGTTTCTGAGGCTTATTTAAAGGGGAAATATCATAAACATCTGACTTTTTTCCATGTTTAAGTGCTATAATTGGGTCCCCAGTGCTTCTATCAACCTAGAAAATGTGAAAAAGATTAACCCAATAACTTAGTGTTGGTAAACCATTCTCCACGCAAGCATGTGATAAAATAGCTTTTTAAATTTGGCTCCCCTTGTGATGTCAGAAGGGGATAATACTGCCCCTTAATCCGCACTATCCAACCACGGCGCTGCCATTTAGTACAAAGATCAGCTCATTTGCATTTTAAATGACACACCCCAAAACGGCAGCATTTTTGCTCAAACCTACAAAGTGGCAATTTTAACATGCTATAATAAATTATCTACATGGTATTTTGAGCTAAAACTTCACATATGTACTCTTTAAATGGGTTGTACTGTCTATACCTGAACAGCAAGCACATATTGTTATACAAACATTTATTTTTATATTTGCAAGAAATATGTTTAAATGAGTATAAAGTAAGCGACAGCTTGAGTAACAAAGTGTGAATATAAATGTTAGCTGATCCACAAACACTGTAAACATTGCTCAATGTTTGCTTTAACAAGGCATGTGGCTAATATGTGATTTATGACAACGCTTTGTGGTAAAATCAGTGCACATCTTACTGAAGTGAGTCAGGCTGGATAAACATCATGTACATGTTATATTAATGAGCTCAGTCTCTATTGGTTTAATCAGAGCTTTACCTAAAGGGGTCCTGCTGTGAGAAATCATGGGTGAGGTTATGCATGCTGCTGGCCTTTGACATTTTGTTCACTTTAAAGGTCACAGACTGGAGAGAATGGACTGTGGAAAGGATTTTTTTACTCCTCTTAAAGCCATCAATCACCCTAGCGTGCATTTTCCATTGATGGATTTCTCATATTCATTTCATGGACGTTTGATTTTGGTAGGTAAAGTTTTTGAAGAAAGAGCCACTATAATTTCCATCTCTTTTCTTTTTCATGCTCAGCTGGAGACTAAGCCAGTGAGGAACTTCATTACTTTAAGACCCTCCAGGAGCTCCAGAGCATTAGTGTCTCAAACTACAGATTTCTCAGACTAGAACTAATGATAAAAATAGATGATGAAGAGGAGGAGCCAATAAAAATCCCAAAGGAGGATGTTAGTGTTAAAGTTGATGATAATATTAATGAAATAGAGGAGGATCAGGGTATCTAAGGTAAAAGATAATCAAAATGGAGAAGATGAAGAGAAGAAAATGGAACCATATTTTGGGAAACATCTGTTTAAAAGGACCTGCACCAAAATACAGTCTAATCCGAACTATGGCCATGTCACTGCATAGCTCCATTACTGATACGAAGGGCTCTGGCTGCATCCACAGAGGTTTTTAAGTCCAACCAATTTCATCCAATAGCTCAGGCCAAGCATTTCCTGACACATGGCTGTCTATGGCCTCCTCAGGCACCCTGAAAACAAAGTCAATTTCTGTATCCCTGCCTGCCAGCAGTCACCAATGGCATATGGAAAGAGAGGTAATAAATGCATTTAAAACGCAGAATAGACTGATGAGAGGGCAGAAATAGGCAGGAAGGGAAATAGTATTGCTTGGCATACTTAGTGAATTTAGATTCAAATTGTTTATAATTTACTGTTATTGCCAAACTCGAGAACAGACGATTCTAAATAACAATTCCATGTAATCGCTCCCTTAGGTCTTATTCAAACCCAGACATAACAAGCATAAGCAGTGGCTACTCTGAAGTAACTTAGGCTAGCTGTAAGCATAAAAGGTGCATTTCCGACTGTTTACACAAAGACAAGAGTCTTATGAAGTCATTTTCTGAAGCTTGACAGCTGTTGCAACTGTGTCCTTACCATCCGTGATTGGAATTATCTACTGCTTAACATGCGCATATGTATAAAAGTTGACACACACGTTGGCCGTTAGGTAAGGCAAAGCTTGGCACATGGGCGCAGAGCGCATCCTGTACTGGGTAATAATATTGTGCATGTACCGAACCTGGTGCATATTGGTCTCATCATGCCAAACAACTTTTACAAAGTCAGCCATTTTGGATTCTGTGAAATGTGTATGGCATGGACTTTTACATCCTAGTGGATGGATTGTCACTAATCTTGGTCAAGACGTTGAACATGCTAAACTGTGAACAGATTTTGATATCTCGAACAGTGTTATCATGGCGAGGCAATTCATTTATGGCACAGAATTGAAAGGTTTGCAAACCAGAAACTAGGCATGAATAACAATGTTTGAATAATAATATTGATCTGAAAGAAGGGTAAGAAACGTTCAGTATTAAAGTATCATGCTATGGTAATATAGTACAATAAATTTCATTCTGGAAGGAAGACTATGAGAAGGATGATGTGTCTTCCTTAGACTAATCATTTTAATGTCTGACTTTTGTATCATTAATGTGGACATGATCTCTTAGGTTCATCACCCATGTCTGCTGTCTGAGAAAATATGGACTAGAGTGAAAGGTCAGGCAGAGCACATTATGCCTAGTATTAAGATGCGTTCTGGTCAATCGGATCACAAGTCAACGAGAGAAACGCATGTTCGTTTACACATGGACTGTGTCCGCAATCTCTAAAATGCTGCTTTTGGAAGCGGCATTCGAAGGCATCAAGGCACATCCGAATCCAATGTTTGGTTTACTTCCTGTCTCCTGAGATAATTACATGATCTTGTCCTATAGACGGTTTTAGCAGTAAAAACTATTGCTTTCTTGAAACAAATGTAACTTCCGTTAAACTCCGCTAAAAATCAATAACAACAAAGTCCTTTTAGAGTAGTTTATTTCTGATAACAAGCAAAATAAACAACAAGTAAATTATCTTAGTTCATATTTCATCGCTAAAGCATATGAAAAACGACACAGAGCTGTGTAAAATGTTCACTATAATGTATAGAATGTTAACTACAAACCAGCTGCCAAACCTCCCTTCTTTCACACAGTAATTCTGGTACATTACAATGTATTTACCAGAATGAATTTACCAGTAAATACAAAAATTTGATGTTCACACACAGTGACATTCCGTCTTTTTACCAGTAAGACATCATTCACACATCAGTATCAAAATACCGGCAAATCTGTTTAGAAAGAGGAATTTACTTGTGGCGCGTGGCAAGCTCAGTGTTGTATTTGTAAACAATCCACATTGTTCATATCCACGGCCCGTATTTAGTTGTTTTCACGTATGTGGTAAACGCTGACGGTCGCGAAGTTGCTCGGGACCAAACAACATTGCATTAGGCGACATCAAACCGAAAATGCATCTTAAACCCCTGCTGAAAAAACCAGCGTCAAACCAGCATGGACCAGCATGGGAATTATGCTGGTCTATGCTGGTTTAGCTGGTGGTCACAGCATACCAGCACCAAAACACAACATATGCTGGTATGACCAGCATGGGATGCTGGTGCTAATGCTGGTTTAGCTGGTGCTAATGCTGGTTTGGTGCTGGTTTAGCTGGTGCTAATGCTGGTGCTGATGCTGGTTTAGTGTTCACTAGCAAACCAGCACCAAAACACAACATATGCTGGTCTTGCTGGTATGCTGTTTTTTTCAGCAGGGACAACAGTACTGTTTGCAGTAGCTTTACGGGGGGCGTGATAAGGGCGTCGGCAATTCAGGAAATAGATGGTAAGCTGTTTTAAACAACTTTGTTGAAGAAATGTGGACGTAAACTTCAGGTGTGCTCGACTTTTAAGCAGCGTGTGTGTGGAAACGTCCGTTAACAGTGCGGGGTAAACGCATCATCTGTATTAAAACGTTATGATTGGCCCGAAGCTGTCAGCGTGGTCTGACATCGTCCGTTCTAAATGCCGGTAATCTATATTTTTGTGTTCACACATAGGCTTTGTGTGAACACAAAAATATATGTATTACCGGCATTTAGAACGGACGGCGTCAGACGTAAATTACTGGTAATCTTACAACCACTCTTTCTGGTAGATTGGCAGCACTGATTTACTGGAAAGGTTCTGTTCACACATGACCTGTTACCATTACCTGTAAATTACCAGTAAAGACTGTATGTGTGAAAGGGCCTTGGTGGTGATTCATGATCGCCGTCTCCCCGTGTCTTAAGGAAACCAAAACATTTGTTATTTTTGCTGAGGTATTTGTTCCAGAGTTCATTTTAGCCACTTGTCAGACCATGAAACAAACAGAAAACGGAAGTTCCGACCAGACACGTAACAGCAAAGACGCACGTGCATCCGATGAAATGTTTATTCTGTGCGTACACGAAGAATGTGATTGGTCAAGCCTGTTCGAATTAGAAAAAATGAAATGGTGGCCAAAAAAGCACAAATTTAGTGTAAATAAGGTTATATTTTTACTTTTACACTTTTTAATTGAATTCCTAGTGAGAAATTAGTATTCCAGTTTACAAAAATAGAATTAGTTATCACAAAGGCACTCTCTGTTTATATTTCAAACAGAATTTTGTTACGCTGCCTATGAAGGCTGTCCGAATGCTTCCCAGAGCTGTCTTCATGCCGCCAAAGTCATAACAGCATAAGGCAGCGAGGCAACAAATCAGCTGCCATCTTTTTTGGGATGCAGCCCTGGTGTTTCAATTAATCTATTTTGTCCACTTTCGACTGCCTCTGTCCTGATTACTTCGAGAGGGGGTCTATATGGGCAAGTCCTTAAAACATGAGCGGGAGAAATTAATGCACACAAATATTATGTGAGCGTACCGCTGCTTGTGTTTACATGCTGCACAATGTTTTGTACGTGTATATTTATAAGCTTTCTCAGATATTTCAAAGCAATTGATGAAATAAGTTTCTACAACGTTCTCCTGCAAAAAGAAACTTTAGTCAGCCGCTTTAGTTTTATCAATGCTAGTCATACTGTTTGTTTGCGCTAGAAGTCAGGACTGATGTAAAATATTGTGCTTGTACATTTCACATTAGATCAATAAGCAGAAAGTATTGTAGCATATCTTTTGTGCCTGTTCTAACATATTGGACCACATAAGCGTCTGTACCACAAAAGCAATCCAAGCAAATGTGTTTTTGACTACCTCTCAATGTAGTCGAAAGTGGACGAGCTCACACCCATCCACTTGTGATCCGATCCACCAAAACACATCTTACACCAGGTGTAAACATGGCCTAAGAATATAACCTCTGACCTTAAAGCTCCACTGAGGAATCTGATTGATTAATGCTGTAGTATCTAATACTCTGAGTGCTCATTCAGGCCTATCTCTCTCATAAAATATATCCACCTGCTGAGAAACTTCAATCTGTTCTTTTTTGTGACACTGCAGACCCTTGTGTCAGTGGCTGCCATTCTGGACAACAGAATATCTGTGTGCACAAGGCCATCTGAAAGCAGGCAGCCGCACAGGATTTGGGATTAATCCTTTCAAAAGGCAGTGCGGCACAGCAAGGCTGTCTATCAGCCCGTCAGGTGCCTGTCTTGTCGCTGTCTCAACAATCTAAAAAATATATATAGCCTGTGGGCAAGGAGGTGTGTGGTGCTTTGGAACAAGCTAATGTTTTTGTGCACGCACTAAATAGATATGCTGAGCCTCAGCAAATATTACAAGCTGTCTGGGGGAGAACATTTGCAATTACCTCACCTTTCCTACTGTTCTGACTTCTGTTATTATAATATTTTACAGTTGCATGACTTTCCTTTACACAGCTGAGAATGTAAAAAACTGGATTTAAATGGGATTGCAAACCTTTTAGTGTTTTTAGAATAATGAACCACATGAGTCCATTTAGATTTTAGCGGGGGTTTTTTTTAATAATCCTGTTTTAGAGTTATGAAAATACATTACGATATGCAGTCTTGCATTTGGCAGGTACAAATATTCATAGCAACTTCCAATGCATTTAATGTACAATTTATCAGCTTGTGTGTTCCCTTTGATCATGTGATCTTGGAGATGCTAACACTGTGCACCATTGAGCTGATTATATGGGCAATGTGTATCGCAGAGTCTGTGAGGGGTTATGGTTGGGGCATAATCATAGACTGTAAAAAAAGATGGACGACGCGATGTCGCTTTATTTCATTGAAATGAATTGAAGCCAAAAATGTCCGACCATGGGGGCTGCCATGTTATGTAAAAATGTCAGTTTGAAACCAGGACATGTGCAAAAGGAATCGTCCGTGGAGCCAGATGGGGAGCCGCAATCAAACTTCCGCCCAAACGCTTGAATGCCCAATTCAACCATGCCAGTCATAACGACACGCCCCGTTTATATAGCATTAAAGTATTAGCTAAAATGAAACTTATTTCAAAAACGAACAATTTAACATATATCAGCGTAATAACAACAACCAAAACCATCTTTCGGAAAATTGTATTGGAAGTGTAAATTATTTTTTATTTAGAGCCGAGTCCTGGTTGTTTGCATGGAGAGGACGCGGTTTATGACTTGTACTGCAGCCAGCCACCAGGGGGCGATCAAAAAGCCAGCGGCTTCAATTTTCAAGATGTATAAGGCACACCTGGGCGTAATCAATGTAAAATCACATTGCTAAGGGATCCCCAACAGCCTGCTTTGTGTGACTGTTGCGGTTTAAATGAGATTACACAAAGAACAATGGATGGATTTGTATAATAACAGGATGTTTCTGCACACAGAATGGCGACTCATTTTCTGCTAAAAGCACATAAAAAAGCATTTTCTAGGTTGCACAATGAACTAACAGGAACAATTTTATTGGCATTAACTAACACTAAAAAAGATGAATAAATGCTGACAAACTACTTTGCTCATAGTTAGGTCATTTTAGCTAATGCATTTGCTAATGGCAATTTTTTTAGCGTATATAATATATCACCGTTTTTTCCTTCACAAAATTAGTTCAGACAGGTAGACTATGTTATCAATATATTCATACTGTATAATGCTTACAGCCTAGTTGGGTGATGAAGATTAGGACACATTTAATCGAAACCTTTCCTGACATGTCATCTATGATTTACACAGGAGCAGATCTTACGCATAGCCCTAACATATCACTTAGGAGGAACCAAGGCGTAACCCAATAAAATCCCACCCTTGATCCACTGCCTGCTGCACAGGGCTTTATGAACCAAGCATCTGTGCACTTGGGAAACGCTTCTTTCCTCTTTAATGAAAGCATGCCCTCTTGCATAATTCACTTGTGGATGGCTTGAGTGAAAGCAAAGCCTTAAAGTAATGGTAAGCCATACCCCCCTCTCTCTATCTCTCTTTTTTCAGTTATTGTTGTGCTGTTATGTCCTGAGATGGCTTATAGAGGGTCAGGCCGTTAGTACAATTAAAATGAGTTTTTACCGCTATGGAAATCACTGTTATAATTTAATATAACAGGTCTTTGCTTGTATTTCCTTCATCTACCGAAGAGTATTTAGGAGCTTTCATTATCTTTGTAGAGAAACAGTATTGTAATGTATGGCTTTCATTTTGTTCTGGCAAGTTTGTGTTTCTTTCTTACATTCAGTCTCTGGATATACAGTCCTGCTTTATGGCATCATTTTATTCATATTAGTTTGATAATATTGAAAACATGCATTATTTGACATTGCCATGATGCTAATAGAAGACAAAAAGGGCTTTAGCTACAGGGCAATACTGTCGGTCCTTTACTGTGGCACTAAACCTACATAATGATCATTCATAGCACTCAGCTTATTGCGAACACACACGCCCATACATGCTCACACACACATACAGAGAGAAAAATCCCATTATATCTATTGTTAGGAGAAAGTCTGCAGTGGAAAGAAAAGCCTTTGCCTTCACACCAGTTTCCATCCTCTCTTAACTCACAAAATGATTTGTGATACAGCCAACATTGGTTACAACTGTCTCAATGTGGAATCAAAGCCTGGCAGGGATAAATGTGAACTGAAGCATGCTTCCCCCCTTGTCCCTGCTGCCCTAGGGAGCTTACCTGCTCTTTGTGAGGGTAGTGTGTTTTAGAGTCCCATTCCCATACGATTACTTTCTCTCTTTACAGCTAGGTATTGCATTTAAAAATAAATGAGTATCAAGGAAAGCTTTCAAAAGACTTTGGAGTCAAAGCATGTTGTAATGAACAAAATTCCCCTCACACATTTTACAATTTCTATCAAAATGTCACCTGAACTGAAAACTTTGTCATTTACTTACCCACTTTGTTCTGACCAAGAGTACATTATTTCTTCTATCGACCACAAATTGTGATTTTTATAATTTTCATCTGTTCCTTGTGGGAAAATATTGTATAACTTTAGAAGAATTCAAAACTAATCTCCTTTTTGGTATCCTTTTTTTTCCCATTTTGGGACTTGACAGACCCAGTCCTCATACACTTTTATTATATGAAAAAGAGTGTCTGTGGATTAGATACATTTTGTACAAATAGTTTGGGTAGTATATCTTTGAAGATTACAGATCAAAGTTCATTCTGTGCTATATGGGTGCATTACCAAAAGTGGTCCCAAAAGCCACTGGTTGAACATTTTAAAGGACACAGTTTAATCAATCTGATTTAGCTCACACAAGTTCTGGCCCTTCACACTTAGACAGTCTTAGAGTTAAGACTGGTGGGAGAACATGAATACTTTTGTTTTCTATTGGCTGCCAGATGGTAATTGGCCAATGGTTTTATTCTCTACATTTGAAATGAATAAAGAATTAGTAAGACATCTGGGCAGTAAAATATAATGCAATGATATGTAACAGACCTCTTAGTTCAGTATGAAACTAATGTTTGGCTTTAGTATAAACGTGATTTGTAATATTGCTTTTCTAATCTAGAGGCTCTGTGATAATCAGCTTTCCTTTCTTCTTCTCTTATCCAGGGTGTAACTTTGGGCCCATAAATGAGACTAAAATGGTGGATGAGAAGAAGAGACAAGAGGATGAAAGCCATCAACAATGCTGTACACTGGGGAAATAAGCACAGCGAAACAAGACCCAGCTCTAGCACTCAACCATAGTTAAAACCACTCCATTGGAGACCTAACCTGTAAATGCATAAGCTATGGTCTTTAATAAGTGGCTTGAAATATCAGTACATCAACCCCCAACTCATGTGAAATAATTCTCTGGACCAGAGACTGGACATTTGTGTCCCTTGGCTAAATCAAGAGATTGGGTTTTTTACCCTGCCAGAATACTGTGAGGTTCCATCCAGCCTAATTAAAAGTCAAGTGGTACCACAAGCTGCTACCAATTGGTATTTCTCATGGCTTCCAGGAGAGCTTCAGGAGCTTTAAATGGAGGCATGGTGACGAGTGCCTTCTTCTGCTCTGTGGCCATAATCTATCTGACTTACATAGGTACAGTGAGGGGGGATTGCTGGCTTATAGAGGGAGAAAAGGGCTTTGTATGGCTGGCTATTTGCAGCCAAAACCAGCCCCCCTATGAAGCTATCCCTCAGCACATCAACAGCACCATAGTGGACCTTCGTTTGAATGAGAACAAGATCAAAAGCATCCACTACTCTGCCCTTAGCCGCTTTACCAACCTCACATACCTGAATCTGACGAAGAATGAGATTAATTATATTGAGGATGGGGCTTTTTCAGCCCAGTTCAACCTACAGGTTCTCCAGTTGGGCTTCAATAAATTGCGGAACTTGACAGAAGGGATTCTCAGGGGTTTGGGCAAGCTGCAGTACCTCTACCTCCAGGCCAACCTGATTGAGACTGTGACACCCAATGCCTTTTGGGAGTGCCCAAACATAGAAAACATTGACCTTTCCATGAACCGCATCCAGGTGCTAGATGGGTCTACATTCACCAGCCTGACTAAGCTGACCACCTGTGAGCTCTACACTAATCCTTTCAACTGCTCTTGCGAGCTCTTGGGGTTTGTCAAGTGGCTTTCAGTCTTTCCCAACAGAACGAGTGAACGAATGGTGTGTGATTCTCCTGCCGGAGTCTCTGGTTACAGTCTCCTAAGCCAGAATCCAAACAACCCAACGTTCCGTAACGCTCTGCATATGCTGTCCACTGTGTGCACGGAAGACTATGTGACTCCGTACATCCCTGTGCCTCCTGAGACCACCACTTACCCTCCTGACTCAACACCGTGTGGGCTGGAGGACTGTCCCTCTGGGACCGAGCCTGAGGAAATCAGCATCAGTCCCACATACATTGACTTAGATGTGAAACCAATCATGAAACTCAAACAGGTGACTCACACAAATGCAGTAATCACCGTTCAGATTCCTTACCCCTACAAGAAAATGTACATACTTGTTCTGTACAACAACAGCTTCTTTACTGATATACAAAATCTAAAACGACAGAAAGAAGATATTGAACTGACAAGACTGAAACCCAACACAGATTACACCTATTGTGTGGCTTCAATAAGGAACTCCTTGCGTTTCAATCACACCTGTTTGACTCTATCCACAGGGCCTAGAAATGGAAAGGAGAGAGTAGTTAGCAATGCAACAGCCACTCACTACATAATGACTATCTTAGGTTGTCTTTTCAGTATGTTAATTGTTTTAGGCATTGTGTATTATTGCTTGAGAAAAAAGAGACACCAGGAAGAAAAGCACAAAAAGGCAGGCAGTATGAAGAAGAACATAATTGAGCTTAAATATGGTGGGGAACTAGAAGGTGGGACTATATCCAGAATGTCCCAAAAACAAATGATGGCAGGGGAGAGCATGGCCCGCATGCCTTATCTACCCTCAGGCAGTGACATGGATCAGTACAAACTGCAAGACATATCCGACACGCCGAAAATGGCCAAAGGGAATTACATGGAAGTGAGGACAGGGGAGCACCCAGACCGAAGGGACTGCGAAATGTCAATGCCTAGCAACAGCCAAGGCTCTGTGGCAGAGATCTCAACAATTGCCAAGGAGGTAGACAAGGTCAACCAGATTATTAACAATTGTATTGATGCTCTAAAATCAGAGTCCACTTCCTTCCAAGGGGTGAAATCTGGTGCGGTATCAACGGTAGAACCTCAGTTAGTACTTATATCAGAGCAGCCTCAGAGCAAGTCTGGCTTCCTTTCGCCTGTCTACAAGGACAGCTACCACCACTCTTTACAAAGACATCACGGATCTGACGCCTCTCCAAAGCGTCCAAGTACAGCAACTGGTGGTCCATTGCGGAGCCCAAGGCCTTACCGTTCAGAGGCGTCATATAAGTCTGAGTCAAAGTACATAGAGAAAACCTCACCAACTGGGGAGACCATCCTAACTATCACACCTGCAGCTGCAATACTGAGGGCAGAAGCAGAGAAGATTCGCCAGTACAGCGAGCATCGACATTCCTACCCTGATTCCCACCAAATTGAGGAGCTGGAAGGACCAGACAGTCGAAAAACCTCCATCTTGGAGCCCCTGACGAGGCCTCGGCCCAGAGACTTGGCTTACTCGCAGCTCTCTCCCCAGTACCACAATCTCAGTTACTCTTCCAGTCCTGAGTACTACTGCAAACCATCGCACAGCATCTGGGAGCGCTTTAAACTCCATCGTAAGCGTCACAAAGATGAGGAGTACATGGCTGCAGGTCACGCCCTGAGGAAAAAAGTGCAGTTTGCTAAGGATGAAGACCTGCATGACATTCTAGATTACTGGAAGGGAGTGTCAGCTCAGCAGAAATCTTAATTCACCTTTGTCTGTGTCTTTTTCAGTTTTGATGGACTACAAAGAACAGGACAGAAATAAATCGATGATCTAGTGAAATCACATTCTATGGATAAAAAATGACATGTCAGTGAATTTCAACTTAGGGATAAAGGTTTGTGTACCAAAATTTTAAGATGTTACTTAAAGCAACAAGAGGAGAATATATTGCAAATATAAAAATATATATGTTGAAATGGATTTTTAGTATTTGGTTACCGCATGGCCAAGTCCTGTGACAGTGGATTTGCTGTTGTGTACTGTGAGACTTTAAAGAATCCACCCATGACAGATCTTCTAAAATCTTAGTATTTCTTCTTGCAGGACCACTGTACTTTATGAACAGTTTTCTCCCAATATTTCAGTTGTTCTAAATACAGATGAACTATGTACAGATACTGTTTCTATATTTGCAACGTTTGCTGTTAAAATGGAAAAAATCTATAATGTGTATGATTCAGGTTTAGACCATGGATTTTGGAGTTAGCTCCTGTGATATTATCTGTCCTTAAATGAATGTTTACCGTCCTGATGGATAAACATTGCACTGGTCAATGAAATGGCATATTTTTCTGTAGACGACAGTTTACGCAACCCTGCTTTGCCAATTTTCTTTCTTTATCCACGCCATTGATCAAACCGCACAATATTACACTAAGGCTGATGAAATGTTACATTGGTGTAAATCATTACCACAAAGTGTATCAGTTTGGTTGGGATGGTGTAGATGAAACATCTGCAAAATGATTGCAGTAGTAAAGCGAGGAAAGCAAAGTAAAAAAGTAAAAAATAAGATAAGTTCAGTAGGTATTTTTGATTTGTTTACCAGTAACACACTCAACAAAATGCTTTTGCTTTGACCTTAAGATGCCTAATAATAGTGAGGGGTTATCTGATCATGAACCAAAGTGCTTGGTTGGCAGCTCATCATACTTTTCCTGCAGATGTTTTCCACCCATCTCGAGCCAACAGCCCAATGGATGAATGTATTACATACATAATAACATAAAGCAGCCTTTCAGCTGCTGTTAGTTTTTGTTGTTGTTGTTTTTTACAATCACCTGATCCCCATTTTTCATGCTGTATGCTGAGTTTTGATATTCATTCATCTTTTCAGTCTCATGTATTTGTCATTTCTGTCAACAATATTTAATCAAAAAAAAAAAAATGTTTTTAAAACTATGGGTATTGTTTTAGGCTTTTCTACTGTTTGGCGGGTAAAATGCTTTTGTAAATGTTGAACGCCACTGCACGGACATGGAGATGATCAGCGCTGACCGGGAAGGTGAGACATCAGTGGAAAGAAATAAACTACTGTATTCAGCTGAACTTTTGCCAGTAGATCAGCTGAACAAAGCTACAGGAAGTTACTGGGTCGTCCAATTTTTTATTTCAACCGCCTTAAACTTCTGGAACTATCTGTATAACTGTATTTTTCTTTATCTTTAAGTGTTGATGTTTTTGAAAGTCTTCATCTGTTGTCATTTTTTTTTAAAGACGAAACATTTCGGTAGATTTCAAAAGCTGTCCGATTTATAGATAATCTAGCAAGTAACCTACATGTTTTTATATGGCATAGTGTAGCACTCCTGTATCTCATTCAACTTAGACCTGTTGGAAAATTTGTGAATGGAGAGCATCTGATACAAACAAGAGCACAATGAGTGTTATTTTGTATTTCTTAATACTATGTCACCTGCTTTCAGACAGAGTACTGTGAAATAAAGGAAAGGGTGCACCCATACTCCCAGTATCCTCATGATACATTTTTATTTTATAGTTTTCTCCTGTGAATACATGGAATTGTTACCATACATATATATTTTATCTAACCCTTAAAAATTGTGTCGGTGTAGCACATACTGTACAAAAAAGCAGATTTTAAGAAGATCAGTTTGTACAAACATCAGGTTTACAGGTATTTACTTTTGTAGGTCCTGTAACTGTTTATGTTTTTCGCTATGATGTTGGTGGCCTGACAGAATAAGAGTTTATGATCATATAAAGCAATTTTTACATTTTAATACTTTAGCTGACTTTATCATTCATAGTGTTCTAGCACATGAGTGCTATAAAGTTAATGCAATTTCTTAGTAGTAAAACGAGTCACTAAAACAGTATTGATGATTCAATAACTATATCGTTCATGTGTGAAATTTCACCGTTCTGAACTGAGAAACTTATTATAAACTGATTTAAGACATTTATGAATTGGGTCCCACTTATAGCTTGCCCTTATATTGTGAGAAGTAAATATTTGAATTCTCTTTGTAGCATGCATGAATGTTACCATTTAAAGTGTGGTGACTAACATTATTTATTCTTTTCCTTTTTGACTCCAGGCATTCAAATCTGAAGGTCAGAGGTTTCTTCCACAAATGCACAATTTGCTTTAATAGCCATATTTCCTTGTGACAGATAAATCCTGGCATCTTCCGAAAAGATACAGAGAAGCAATTTGAATTCCTTGCAGTCATCATAATAAATAGCTGGGTAGCACATCAAATATATTTTAGAAAAGTCATAACACCTTTTTCACAATCATACATAGACCAGTGGGTGTGATATTGGAAGATTATGAGAAATTTTAGATAAACCCTGCATCAAAAAATAAAAACGCATTATAAATTCTTTACAATGTTTTAGACTATATTACAATCATGTTGGAATAAGTAAGGAATAATTGACCATGGGCCGGGTGAATTTTTCAAAAATAATGCACACCCAAGGTGGTAATGTGGCACGACGTGAAGCGGATGTGCATTATTTTCAAAAGACTCAATTCAGTTTTTCCACAGACATTGCTAAGACATTACTCTTGTGGCTATTTTAAGACATTTGACAGGTCAGTTTATGGACAAATAATGCATATCCATGGAACATTTCACGACCAATCAGAATAAAGCAGTGTGCTTCAACCCTGGTCCTGGAGGACCCCCTCCCAGGAAGTTTTAGATGTCCCCTTATTTAAAACACCTGAACCAACTCATCAGCCTCCTTCTAGAATGTCTCCCTAACAAGCTGATAAGTTAAAACAGGTGTGTTGATTAAGGAGACATCTAAAACATTCTGGAAGGGGGTTCTCCAGGACCAGGGTTGAAGAACACTTGAATAAAGCATTTAACAGTCCTGTGGTATAATGCAGCAGTAATAACAATAAATTAGAAATATACTTAAATATATGAACGAAATGAAATTCGGTCGTACAATATCCATCATGTTGCCATTGTTGTTGATGCATCACTTGACATACATCGTCATAAAAACAAGTGAGCTTTTAACTTTGATAATGTTAAACAAGCCGTAATTTAACCACAAGGAACAACTGTTTCTTCGAGTAGAACGAAGTTATTGCTTTCCGACATTTTTTGAATATTAAAACACCTCTACTTCTTCACTGGGTGACTCCTCTACTTAAGAATCTTGCGGGAAGTCATCCGGGTACTTTCACCAACTGTTTTTCGAATACTATGGCTGTGTCTTTGGCAGCTGACTTATTGCCAAACATAAGGGAATGACTTCTGAGGCAGCATTGGTGCATGAAGGCAGCTCCAGAAGGTACAGTCTTCATGGGCAGCCATAGGAATTCTGCTTGAAATATAAGCAGAGAGCGTCTTTGTCATAACTAATTAACTAATTGAACATTTAAAAACTACAATATTAATTTCTCGCTAGAAATGCAATAAAAAGATGTAAAAAAATATAACTTTATTTACACTAAAACTGTGCTCCAGCCTTATTCTTAGCAGCCATTTTTTCAAACTCAAACAGGCTCGACCAATCACATTCCTCGTGCACACACCTGCATAGAATTGGAAATTGAAGGCAGCGAGGAAAACTTCTATGCTGCCTTCAAAAATCAACCTGATGAAGGTATCTCGGGAGACAGGAAGTAAAGCAAACACTGGATTTGGACATGCGTTGATGCCTTCCTAGAATTTTACAGCTTTGAACGAAGACCTATAAATTTGGACGTACTACTTGCCTTTCCTAATCATTTTCCCCTACTATATACTGTAGTATGCAAGTAGAGGATTTCGGCGGCAGCATATGCCTCCCTTATCTGACACACCTGACTTTGACTCTCATCAGCTCATTTGGTGAGAGCTCACTGAACTGAATTATAGTAAGTCTGTCAAGCATGAAAGAATTTGAGAACCACTGTGTTACGTCATACAACTAATGCCTTACATCAGTGCTTCCCAATCCTGGTCCTCGAGTACCCCCTTTCAGAAAGTTTTAGATGTCTTCTTATTCAATACACCTGATTCAACTTATCAGCTTGTTAGGAAGATATATTTACCATTCTGGAGCGAGGCTGATGAGTTAAATCAGGTGTGTTAAATAAGGAGACATGTAAAACATTCTGGGAGGGGGTACTTGAGGACCAGGATTGGGAAACACTGCCATACATCTTTTTCCACATAACAACTTCTAATTTAAAAGAAAGTAGTTTTTAATCCCATTTAGCCACTGATATACAATAAACCTAGGTCTAACTGAAAACACATAAAGTATGTGTACCTAAATAGGTACCTACCAATTCTACAAAGCCTAGGAAAGTACATCCCTCAAAAATCTATGTTGTTGTTTATGCTAGAGGTATATTATGTTTTTCTGCTCTAATGCTTTCCATTTTAATACATATGTAATGCAATGCAAGAAAAATCTTTACTATCATAATCCTCTAATTCAATACCCCCCCCCCCCCCCTTGGATGGTCTGGTTTTTGCAGGAGGTCTCTATAGAATTCTTTCCAAAGATTTAATTTCCTTGCCCAAAAGATAAACGTAGTTTTGGTAGATAGTTCAAGGACTCCCCTTCCTCATGACCAGACATACTGCGAGTGGGATCATTGAGGGGGGTTTGGATGGACAGCTGGGTTTAAAGGTGTTTTACTGCTGATTTATATTAGCTCCCACTTGTGTTTTAACATAGTTCTTTGTATTGCCCTCGTTTGTCTAACTAGAGGGAATAAGAGATGCAACCACCTTTACAAAGCCCCAGTGAGCTGGAAGAAGATGCAAATAAGACCAAGTGTTAAGATTCATAGCAATCCTCCTCTCACCTTTGGAGATATGCAAGCATCCATCCATATTCTAACAAACCTTAACAATATTTGGCGTGAGATGAGGTTTTTCTTGTGGTTCCTAACCAAATATAAAGGTCTGTGATGTCTTGAAGGGTGTACACCAGTAGAGAACAAATTAAGTAAAGAACAGATAACAGTTGGTATTCAATGAAAATCTAAATTGCACACTTCACAGCCTTCATATCTTATTTGCATCCATGGTTTTCCCTGCAACATCATGATCTCCTGGTGTTGGTTTTGAATGTTTACGGCCTGAAAATCAGCCTGCTGTGCCGAATTACTGACAAGTGCCACCATGCAGCTCTGTTGCAAGATCTTACTTCTCTTCTCTTGAAGGTGAGTATAATCATTTTGCTGTGATGTTATTTTACAAAGCTGTTAATAGTTCTGTGGTTTGATGACAATTTTATTATTTTTGGTCTTAATGCTTTCCCTGCCAGCGTTTTTTTTTTTTTTTAAGTTGCCAGCCAGTCCCAGCATTTTTATGATTTTGATTTTCACAAAAGTTTGATGCCTTTTCAGAATGTTCTTCTGTAAATATATAAACATACAATATTACAAATGACAACAAACAGACCTTCTCCTTATGCAAAAACGTTTAATCCTACCTTCATTTGTTCTCTTTTTATCAACTATCAACTTTCAAATATGGGTACAGGTAGATTTCTTTAAAAATACAAAATTGTGAGTAAAAAGCTGAGAAAATAGCATTTTTGTGAAGGACTTTTGATAGAGATCAGATTTAGAGAAATAATCAAAACATACAGGGAGTTCTCACTGTTTGCCCTAATGCTGGGTACACACCAAAAGATTTGTACATCTTATAAGATTTAAAAAATGTTATATACCACAAACATGAGGATAAAAAATCTTAGATTTAACCGTTTTGCTCCTATAGTGTGTGTTGTGCCATTATGTGTCAAAGACAGCACACCACTCACAAACAGATTTTTTACCAGAGTCTCGACTGTGGACACAGGAAATCCCACCAAATCTCACGAGACTTCAGAATAAGCATGGCGGACGATATGCAGGAAGACATTTCAATAATAGTGCTTGGAATAATTTTTACAAGACATGTTGTATAAACATTCGTGCTGTTAAAACAAATCAACAAGCTGATCCTCCATCTCTGCTGTCCACATCAACTTCACTTTGGCCGTTTCTCAATCCGAAGGCTGTAGCCTGCGGAGGTTGGATATGCAGGCTACATACGTCATGAAACCTGGTTCATTCAAGTAAACTGAGCATTACATTCACAAGTCATAAGTATATTACAACAATATACGATAAATTAGGAATAATAGTCAATAAATAACTGTTAATATTCTGAAATAAGATGTATATGCAGCCTGGAAATGCGACCTACGGATTGAGAAGCGGACTTTGTGCTGCGCCATGACTGCATCTGTCTTCCCTCATCTCGCTTTCTAATTGGATATTGTTTCGTTTCACGTGATAATCTCAATAGCGTGCTCGCGTTTGTCCTCGGGATTCCCCACACACATCAGGATTTCTGATTGTAAATATTCAACACGAGGACTGGAGTTGAGAACCACTGCTCTAAGGGGTTGCTTCTGGGTTTTATAAGTTGGGTAAGAGCACCACCTGGTGGATAATAGCGGAAATACGAATTGCAAGAAAAACTTGTCATTGGTAGGGAAGCATTTGCTCTTAATTGACGAGTTAACTTGTCAATGGCAGGGAAATACTTAACTGGTAATATGAAGGTACAGTTAAGGTTTGGGTTAGGGGCATACTGTATTAATGCACTTAAAAGCATTTAAAATTGCTGGGTTGTTTCAACCCATAGTTGGGTAAAATATGGACAAACCCAACCATTGAGTTAAAAGTAAGCTACTGTATAATGAATTGTTGACAGACATTTTCTAGGTTCACTTAAATCATTGGTTGGGTTAATGCATATTTTACCCAACCATGGGTTAAGGGCCGTATATGTTTGTGTATTTTGTCATGCACTCATGCTTTAGCCATGCATGTAAAATATACCAAAATGGCTCGCTCTGATATCCTTGAATATTGAAATTCAAAGCATTGTCAGTGTTAAATGTATTACAACACATTTCCAGAGCAGCAATGCTTTTTAATGTTTAGAAACGTAGCATGTCCACTCAAGGTGAGGTGGATGAAGTACAATAGCAATTTATATAGTATTCATAAGAAAAATGAAGAGAGTAAAAAGTATGAAAAGTTGCTAAATTTTAAAACAAAACAATATCAGTCTGCTGTTTCCTTCAGATAAAACTGATTTGGCTTTGCTCTGGAGAGGAAGCTATCCAGTAGAGCCTTTCCATCAGAATGGCTCTCATTGCGAAACCGTGCCAACGCTGGCCAGATGGCACTCTGACGGTTTCTTCATCCACCGTGATGCTACAAAATCAGGATTTGAAAAGCCTGCCCGAATATCAATAAGAGCACATGTCTGCTCCACATACCAAACAGCTTTAGACGTTTATCTTGTTGTGTTCCTCTCTTAGTTAAATTTATTTTGATTCAGATTTTATGAACTTCACCCAAATATAATTAACTTACCTGACAGTCATGCTGTGTTCAAAATGACAAAACTAAATAAAAGCACGTACATCAGCTCAAAGTAGGTGCTCCACCAATAAAACTACAAAGGCAGGGTAAAATATGTATAAAGATGGCACTAAAAACATTTTTAAAAACACACAAACAAAAAAAGCATTATATATTAGATTTCTATAGAAATGTAAGGTTTTGAGCAAGCTGTCTCTTCATCAGACAATTTTTTATGCTTTATTAAAATAAATACATTTATATTTACTTGCAAGATATTTTAATCGAAATACATTTACTGTACAGTGCATTCATCCATCTTTTTTACCCAGTTATTATCCCCAATAATATACCAACTACAGTGGCAAGAAAAAGTATATGTGCACCTTTTGGAATTTGTGATTTGATCTTTATCTAAGTCAAGGATATTGACAAACATAATGTGAAAAATATAACAACACAAAAAATTCTGATCATTCATCATTTAAAATGGCAGTGGAAAAAGTAAGTGAACCCTTAGAATAAATAACTTATATTAAATTAATAACTTATATATAGTTTTTCATGTCCCCAAGCACGACTTTCTTATGTGTAATTTTATGTATTGTTTTTTTTTTATTCATATTTTTAAACCATTGTCTCTTGAGGTTGGGGTTAGATTTGGTTTGAGTTAGGATGTCTGAAATGTAATAGAAAGTTGTTCTAACCCCAACTCCAAGCGACAATGATGAAAAACTGAAAAAATTAAGAAACCAATATATAAAATTACATGAAAAAAGTTGTGTTCGGGGAAACGAAATACAATATATAGAAATTTGTGCTGAGTGACACGGAAAAGACATTCGTGCTCAATGACACGAAAAAAAGAAATAAATCAAATATTTCATGACTATACAATGAAATGCCTTGAGATTGGATTGTATATACAGTACATCCTAAAATGCTGAGTAATTTTTAACTCAGTGTTGTATCAAATGGGACAAACCCAGCGTTTTTGGTTAAAACAACCTAGCATGTTAAGTTACAACTCAACTGGTTAAAAATAACCCAGCATTTTTTAGAATGTACAGTAGCCATAAAATTAACGGACTCTAGCAAGATCTTTATGAAATAATCTGGTTGATTTTATAACCTGGAGTGTATAATTTGCTTCCCCCATCAACATGTAACTTGTTGCACAATCTTCTTGCAGACTTGGAAAACTGAGCTCATCCTCAAATTTCTTCCATCCGAAAGTCTTTTAATTGAGCGCACCTCATGTGTGCATAGCCGTTACTTCATGTTAATGATTCTGCATTACAGATAATTGCAGAGAGTGCCGCACATCTGAATAATAATCATTTCATTAGAAAAGACTGTTAACATCCAGCGCTGTGACAATTTACATTCTACATGAAGAATTGTTGCATTTATCTTTTGAGACATGATTTTAATTTGCAGTGTTATACTGGTACACGCAGAGACAATGACATCTCAATGATATGTGGAGGGACAAAACAACTTAAATTAATTGGTTGCTTTTGACCCATCCCATCATTGGGTTGAAAATAACCCAGCATTTTACAGATAGTGTACAGTACACATAAAAAAAAAGGTGCAAGAAGGTACAAGAGTTGACACTGTGGTGGTTTTGTACCTTAAAGGTGCATATTGGTAACTCAAATGTAAAAAATTTGTACCTTAAAGATACACATTGGTACCTCAAAGATACATATCTGTACCAAAATGGTACATATTATAATGAAAAAAATAAATTATAAAAAATAAATAATGAAAGGTACCACCCCAGGAACTGTTTTACCTTTTATTCTGTAGAATACATCATTCTGTAATATAAGATTTTAACAACAACTAATAACTTTTTCTTGGTCTTTATTAATATCAGGATATTAAAATGGTTATGCTATGACTTTATTGCTGCAATTATTACTTAAATCTCATTATTCTTGACACATCATGAATTTCATGTGATCAAAATTCTCAAATTATTTTGACTTCATTTTAAAATAATAAACATTTTAATTTTAACCTGGTGCTAAAAGGCTGTTCTGAAGTAAAAATCATTGTACAGTAGGAAAAAAACAATGTCCTTTATAGGGTAAACCAAAGCTGATACTTCATCATCCTATCTTTCAAATTAAAATTCTGAGACTTTTTATTTTTATATTTATTGTCTTATACATTTATTGTCACAAAAAGTCATTGGACTTTTTTATCCTGGGCAATATTAATAGAAATGTTCAATAGCTTTTCCTATAGCCAAATTCCTCAAGGTATGTGCCTATACATAAAAAATAAATTTCAAAATTCAAAATAAACCTACAGTGAGAGTACACAGAGTATAATTGCCCTTTAATGATTGATTTGTAAATGTGACACATGGGTTTAAAAAGGTATGGTTGTGGCCTACGCCCTCTTTTCACATTGGTTAATGATTCTTATTAAGGGCTTTATTGCCCATTTTTCCCAGGACTCTGATGAAGATGTCATTGTGTATTGAAACGTTAGCCATTGTTGTGCACCTTTATAAAAAACAGACATCTGTGCTGCACCGGCGATTCCTTTTATCTGTGTTGTTCTGTCCTTCCCTGTTTGCACCAGATTGTTATGGATCACAGGATCCTTTTCCCTTGTTTTTTTTTTTTTTTGGTTTCAGAAACAGAGATCATAACCTAATCACATCTAGAGATATACTCGATATACCATTTTGGGACAAAAAATTAAATACGGTTGTGTCATCAAAGATTACTCAGGAAAGTACAGATAAGGGTGCAAAGTATGGTTTGAGGCTTTACAGAAAATAAGATAAACCCCTTTGAAAGCATCCATGCATCAATTTCATGCCATCTTTAATCTAGACGGGCTCGGAGTTTTTGACGGAATAGAAAAAACTAAAGAAGAGTAAAAGAGAGGGAGAAAGCCCAGGGCGAGCCCAGACGTTTGGCAGAGGGATATGTAGCTCACGCTCCAGAAGCTTTGACAGAGAGCTGGAATACTGAAATGAACGTGCATAATAGAGGAGTGGGGGGTAATGACATTCTGTAAATGCTAAAATACAGTCGTAAGATTGACCTTGGGCAGAATCTGTACATAATAAAAACGCTGATGTCAGATAACTGCTTGCACACACCCATATTTTTCCCCGAATCATCACTTCTTCTATTTTCTGAGCATGAAAATGTAGAAAGTGCTAATAAAAACTAAAGCCAAATGATTTAATGCAGTTAAATCAATTAAAGCGTTAGATTTTTGTGATGTGTAGTCAGTAAAATTTAAATGATTTTGGTGGAATGAACAGAATAATTTCAGCACAAAGAAATTTGATGTTTGCTTGCTAATGCCAAATGTCACGCACATGCTGCATCTTTGACGTTTTGCTTGTCATTCATATAAACAGCCTGTCATTTCAGAAGATGACTAAACTATGAATGTCTGGCACATAAGACAAACTCTGCTTCATCATCATGCTCTTTGTGTTTAAATGCAGAAATTGGCTCAATTTCTCTAGCAGTTTTGCCAGCAGCTTTGACCTAGATCAGTGTAAGCAATGATAACTCAGTGACAGCTGCTTGGCTCCTTGTTAGTGCCAGACCTCCAGACATCTTAAAATCAGTTATGTCATTTTTAAGATCTCTTTACGTAGACTTTGATGCCTTGTCATATTGCATTTACTTGGTTGTTCTAGTTAAGTACAGTACATTCTTTCAATGGAAAACAGTAAATGGCTGTTAAATGCTTTATTCTCATTGGTTGGTGCATTACAGTTTCATATCACTATGCCACATTGAGTGTGCATTATTTTTGAATAATTGAAAAAACCATTGTCAATTATTCCTTACATACATGTATTGTATATCAACACAATCTCATGGCAATTCGTGCATAGTTTTACAAGGTGGCTAATTCTTATGAATTCATATGATCACATTAATACATTTTGTAAGATTTGCTTTCACCCCTGTGACGTTGTGATTAGAGATTGGTTTCATCACATTTTTTTTCTAATAATTAATAAGCTGTAGTACAATTCACTTCGTACAAATTTATATGAATTAGCCAACTCTTAAAATGCATACGAATTTCCGGGAGATCCGACATAAGGTTGATGTTTTGGTCTCAACTCTTTCCCCGCCTTTGACGAGATATCTCGTCAATTAAGAGAAAACGCTTCCCCGCCAATGACGAGATTTTCTGTCTTTCCGCAATACCGCTATTATCCACCAGGTGGCGCCCTTCCGCAACGTTTTAAACCCGGAAGTATTGCCCTATGGCAAGCGGCTGCATGTCCGTGTCTGTTTTAAAGATCGCTCTGAATGGGATTTCTATGAAAAGTCCGTCACAAAAATGGAATTATCTCTGCTTTTTGCTCAAAATGTGGTGTTTTTGCAGAAACCTACCCATATTCAAAAGCTGATTGCAAAAGAACCACTGAAGGTAGGATGAAACGGTTTTTTTGGTTTGAATATTGCTGATCTTTCATTTGGTATATTGTATATTTATATATTTAAAGAAGAACATTTTCTGGAAGGCATTAAACTTTGGTGAAAATCATGAAAAACGCTGGCGCTGGCTGGCAACTTTTTTAAAAAAACGCTGGCGGTGAAAGAGTTAAAAAGCAAACAATTCTTACAAGCATGTCAGAACTTTTCTCAGTTATGTTTTACATAAATATTAAGGAATCATAATGTGATAAAATATAAAAAAATCTTTAAATTAATTATGATTATATGAGGACTCCTAAAAATCAGGCATTGAAAAAGGTCACGTGACCAAAAAGTTTGCTGATTTTCAGTGGCCTATGTGTCGCATTTGGGGCTCTATCTTACACCCGGCACAATGCAGCGCAATGCGCGACGCAAGTGTCTTTTGCTAGTTTCCACCCTGCGCAATTATCATTTTCACTTTAGTGCCACGTTGTTTAAATAGCAAATGCATCTGCGCCCCCTTTTGCGCCCATTGGCGTTCTGGTCTAAAACGAGGTGTGTTCAGGCGCATTGTTGGCGCGTTGCTATTTTGAGGCAACTAAAAAAAAGACTTCACCATTGACCAACAAAAACCTGGTCTAAAGTCTAAAGTCAATGGCGCAATTTTTGTTATTTAAAGAGCGCATTACTAATGTGTGCCTATAAACGGGACAACAATGCGGGTTTGGTTATCACATACATGAATGCGCAGCAGCACAAAAACGCTTTTAAATATGAAAGATTAAAGGATTGAATGTGAAAGATTATTATTGAGTCTCTTAGACATAAATGAGGACTAATTATGAGACGTTAGAAGGCACAAAGAGCTGCTTTCCCTGTAGCCTGGTAAGTAAATAAATGCTTTGCTTTAAACAAATGCATCTGTTTATAAATGTTTCTTTTTTTAAATGCTACCTCACAGATTTATTGTATATGATAACTCTGAACCTTTGGATATGGTGAGATGAATTTTTTTTTAAGTAATGCTTAAAAAAAACTGACGCTGTCCAAGTGCTGAAACGTGCGGAGAGCCGTTTGTAAATTCTTTATCTCCTGTTTGTTACAAATAAAGTATTTTTAGAGTACAAACCTTTTCTTACATACTTGTTAATATTTTTTTATGATAATTGATAGCCATACATTTACAGCAATAAAAAGCCTGCTATTTTTACTTCCATGACTAAAAGAAAACGGGTTTTAAAGGTTTTAATAAAAAAATAACAATTTCAATACAAGTGAAAAACAACACAACTATTTAACATTAATCTTAAACTAGGGGTCCTTCTTCCTCCGCTTAGTTTTTCAGTTTACAAAGTCCGTCATCTAAATAGGGATTAGACATAGTGCCAGTGCAACTGGCTTTTAAAGGGGATGAGAGCTGAGACTCTCATTGGTTTATTGCACGCTACGCCCAAAATACTCCCATTACTCATTAAAAAAATAGGACCAACCCTTTTCGACCATGCGTTCGGCGTACAAACCATTTTTCCCGTAATTAAATTAGAAAAAGTGGATTCGGACATGCCTATTTAGACGTTGCGCTGTGCGCTTTAGACAATGCGCTTAGATTGTTAAAATAGGGTCCTTGGTGTCTTTTGTCTTTAGTTGTTGCAGTATGCAACCCTTCTCCTGCATGATTCCTAAAGAGTTTTGAAAATAATAATATTATATTATATTGAAATCTCCAACTTTGGTTGCATAGTTGGGTATCTTGGCAAATTAAAGCATCCTGTAGTAGAACTATATAAGAAACAGACGTCTTCATTTCCTCTCTACTTTATTACAGTCTGTAGTAAGCTATTAAGAATATAAGCAGATCTTAAATGTCAAAAGGTGGAGTTGGAGAAGTCTGCTCCAAACTGACCATACATTTATTGTCATTAGGTGTTTCCAAGTCAACACTTTATACTAATGTGTCATTGATTTACACCGCAGCACCACTGCATTTTTAAAGCCATGTGGTGACACACGACCGCATTAGCACGTCCTGATGTCCATCTATGAAAATTAATGAGTTGTTTCTGACAAAACTTTCAAAGGTCATTAAAATGGTATTGAGGGGAACAGGTCCATGAGGACGTATTAGTCATATCAATTAACTCAAACCACTGCTGCCACTTAAACAGGGTTAAGGATGTGTGTTTTATACACAATTCAGGCAAGTGAGTGAGAAGTGTAAGTGTGAGTGTATTGCTTGTTAAAAGAGACATGAAATCAAGACAGATGACATTTAAAAAACAGTTACTGGTTGAACACTATGAAAAAATTAGGGATGAACGTTATTCCGGGTGAATTATTTATGCGCAGAGATGTATGAATAAATGAATTTTAATTACATCTCAATCAGAAAGGCTGCAAACTTCACAAACTGCAGTGCAATGGACATGTGGCACAATTCAGCATGGACTTCATTTCATATTTACACTAGCACATTATAACACTTTTTATATGTATGTTCGCATTTGTTTTACAGTTGTGTCTATTCTTTGTGTAGGTCACAACCTGGAAACTCTTTAAACCACCTGAAAAATAAGCATACGAGGTCCTCAGATTCAAAAGCTGCTAAACGCCACATCCGTCAAATTAACCAGATGCTCTCGGCACATACTATTCGTTCATCAAAAACATTCACTTCAATTCTGCTTAATCCTGGACTCGGACCATTCGGAAATTACTTTAAAAGCAGTATCCATTAAGAGTTAAATAAAAAATGCTCATGTCAGACGCACTTAAAGGGTTTTGCATCACATTGTATTAAAAAATGCAATATGAAAAAAAAATCTTATTTCATCTCAATGTAAGAGTATTTCATTTAAAACGATCCTCTACTTTTACTTTGAATCTAGATCTCCTGGCGTGGGTGGAATATATGTATTACAAACCTTCTCCTAAAGCAATAAAAAAATGTGTGATGGGGATTCAAGCAAGTAAAAATCAATAGACTCCAATTTTGTCTGTACATCAGGGATGCTGAATAAATGAACAGTGCCGGGACAGGAGATATTCTAGTGTTTTTTCGTAGCGGCTCACAGATACATAAGGCGCAATGATAAAATAAATGTGTTCACCGCTTACACCCCAAGCTCATCTGTCCTTCATGGAGTTGTGTTTGGAGGTGGAGTCCGATGAGCTTCCCTAGTCCTCGGACTTAGTGTGGAGGGCATTAATCAGGTGTCTACAGAGCGTGACTGGAGCTCAGAAAGTCTGACTGGCTTAACGCAACTGAGAAAAGAGTTCAAAAGTTCCAGAACTTTCCTCAGACATGCCGCTTAATTGGACACGGGTGATCGGCTGGATGTGAAATAGTCGATTGCGGCCTTAGATGGACTAGGTCATATCAAATGACAGTAATATTAATTCTGCATGTTGAAAATGAGACTTCCATAAGCCTGTAAAGACAATGTACCAACATATTTCAGGCTTTAACTTAATGGAATAGATATTTTCAAGCCTGGTTACTATTTAGGGACTGCGGATATGACTTTGCACGACAGACGACAAGGTTGTACTTTATCTCATTTGTAAAGGGAAGCAGGGCCAATTATAGATCATTATTGCTGTTAATTTCGCTCTAAACACAGAGAAAAACATTGAACTCTGAGAGATAATGAATTATACTGTGTCCTCTTTCACCCTAAGTGGGAATTAAAAAGATATGTTTTGTCAAAATCACTCATTTTGAATGGTTAAAGGGTAATGGCATTACATTAGCTTTACTCAAAAGAATCTTTTAGTATGTACTATATTTTCAGTATGTATCTTTTTGCACTTTACGCATATATTTAAATATCTGTATATGAGGCGCATATATTATGATCATCAAATACTTTTACTTCAAATTAGGGCTGGGCATAGATTAATCTAGATTAATTTCATACAAAATAAAAGTAATTTTTGCATAATATATGAGTTTGTGCTGTGTGTAAATATAATGTATATTTAAACACACGAACTGTTATGACACACGAGAGGAAACAAATGCGAGTTAAGAGATTTATTGAACACAGAGTAAAGTGGTGAATGCAAACAGCTGAGCGGGTGACACAGGCAGTTGAGGTGGCCAGCGTGGAAACAGGAAACTCCGGTCTGTGATAATCCAAATCCAAAATCCAAACACGACACGAACACGAACACAAGAGCCGGAACACAGGAACACACAGCACGAGACCTCACTGAACATCCACAACGATCTGACAAAGAACATGAGAGCTGGGTGAGTATATATAGGTGAGACAATGAGCTGCAGCTGGAGCGAGTTGATGACAATCAGGTGCGCTGGAGGTAAGTGCCACACACGCCCACACCCACTCACACAAACACAACACAGCCATGTGAATCAGGAAGGAAACAATGCATTCATAAACCGTGACAGTACCCCTCCCTCTAGGAACGCCGCCTGGCGTTCCCAGACTCCTTTACCTGCCGATTGAACTCATCGATAAGGGAGTGATCCAGTATGTCCCGAGCAGGAACCCAACTTCTCTCCTCCGGACCGTAACCTTCCCAATCCACCAAGTACTGAAATCCGCGTCCCCTCCGCCTAGAGTCCAGAATGCGATTTACCGAATACGTGGTCACCCCATCTACGAGACGAGGCGGGGGGGGAACCGGGGCAGGCGGATTAAGGCGTGAAAAAAACACAGGTTTAATTTTGGAGATATGAAAGGTGGGATGTACTCTCCTGTACGCAGGAGGAAGACTAAGGCGGACAGTCACTGGATTAATGATTTTAGTGACCTTGAACGGGCCAATAAATTTGGGAGCTAACTTATTAGATATGGATCGGAGAGGAATATTCTTGGTAGAAAGCTACACTCTTTGACCAACGACGTACCTCGGAGGCCTAGACCGGTGGCGATCGGCTTTGGCCTTGGTGCGCTCCCGCACCTGGAGTAAAACCTCACGGGTTCTAGTCCAGGTGCGATGACACCTCTGAACAAATGCGTGAGCAGAGGGGACCGTGACTTCGGATTCCAGACTGGGAAAAACAGGTGGTTGGTAACCTACACTACACTGAAACGGCGATAGGCCCGTAGATGATACCGGTAAAGAATTGTGGGCGTACTCCACCATAGAGAGCTGTTGACTCCAGGATGAAGGATTCTTGGAAACCAGACATCGCAACACTCTCTCCAGATCTTGGTTGGCTCTTTCGGTTTGACCATTGGTCTGGGGATGAAACCCGGAGGAAAGACTAACAGTCGCCCCTAGCAACTTGCAAAACTCACGCCAAAATTTGCACACGAACTGGGGACCCCTGTCGGAAACCACGTCTGACGGGAGGCCATGTAAGCGAAAGACGTGGTTTACAACAATCAACGCTGTCTCCTTGGCTGACGGTAATTTGGGCAAGGGAATAAAATGAGTCGCCTTCGAGAATCGGTCCACCACGGTCAAAACAACCGTGTTGCCCTGGGAGGGCGGGAGGGCGGTAACAAAATCTAGAGCGATATGGGACCAGGGTCTCGAAGGGACAGGCAGCGGTTGAAGTAACCCATCAGGGGAAGATTGGAAGTCTTACCACTGGCGCAAACCGAACAAGCCAAAACAAAACTGTGAATGTCCCGAGTCATACGTGGCCACCAGAATCGTTGCTTGACCAAATATCTGGTTCGACTTACTCCGGGATGACAAGCAATATTGGAACAATGACCCCACTGAATGACATTGGACCTTAACCTCTCCGGCACAAATAAGCGATTCGGTGGACACCCGACCGGAGGCGTTACCCCTTCTAGAGCCGCTTTGACTCTCGATTCGACCTCCCATACGAGTGTGGAGATAACTATCCTCTCCGGTAAAATACACTCGGGAGTAGACAGGCGTTCGGAACGATCAAAAATGCGTGACAAAGAATCGGGTTTGATGTTTTTAGAGCCCGGACGATACGAGAGAGAAAAATCAAAAAGACCGAAAAAAAGTGCCCACCGAGCCTGCCTGGAGTTCAGTCTTTTAGCCGTTCTAATATATTCCAAGTTCTTATGATCGGTCCAAACGATAAAAGGTACCCCGGAACCCTCTAACCAGTGGCGCCATTCTTCCAATGCTAACTTGACTGCCAGCAACTCTCTATTACCAATATCGTAATTACGTTCCGCGGGGGACAATCGATGTGAAAAAAACGCGCAAGGGTGCATCTTGTCATCTGAGGAAGCGCATTGGGATAACACTGCTCCTACCCCCATCTCTGACGCATCGACCTCGACCACGAACTGATGTGAAGGATCAGGGGCAATGAGAATAGGGGCTGAAACAAAGCAACCTTTCAGTTTGGCAAACGCAGCCTCAGCTGCGTCTGACCACCTGAACGTAGTTCGTGGAGAGGTCAAGGCGGTCAGAGGTGCGGCTAGCTGGCTGAAATTGCGAATAAAACGCCGGTAAAAATTGGCAAACCCCAGAAACCTCTGCAGGGCCTTATGGGAATTTGGGCTTGGCCAATCTACCACAGCCTTAACCCTTTCAGGATCCATACGCACTCCCTCAGTAGAGATGATGTACCCCAGAAATGGTACCGACTGTGCATGAAACTCGCATTTCTCCGCCTTGACAAAAAGCCCATTCTCTAGCAACCTCTGAAGCACTCGTCTGATGTGTTGCACATGTTCCTGGAGAGATGAAGAAAAAATCAATATGTCATCCAGGTAGACATATATGAACTGGTCAACCATATCTCGCAACACATCATTGACGAGTGCCTGGAAAACTGCTGGCGAATTTGATAATCCGAAAGGCATCACCAAATATTCAAAATGGCCTCTAGGGGTGTTAAAAGCAGTTTTCCATTCATCCCCCTCCCTTATGCGGACCAAATGATAAGCATTACGTAAGTCCAATTTTGTGAAAACGGATGCTCCCTGCAACCTCTCGAAAGCTGTAAAGAGTGACTAAAGACTTTTTTAGAAGTGGAGACTTTTGCATGTACTTAGAGGGTTTTGCAGAGAAAGACAGAGAAATGTGTTAAATACAAATGAAATAAAGTGGTTCAGTGGTTGTCTACAAATCGGAAGGTTGGTGGTTCAATTCCTGGTTCCACATTACCAAGTGTCGAGGTGTCCTTGAGCAACACACCGAACCCCTGACACTGCCGTTGATGTATGAATGTGTGAGTGAATGGGTGAATGTGAGGCAATATGTAAAGTGCTTTGGATGGCCATTGGTCTATGAAAGCGCTATATAAATGCAGTCCATTTGCCATGACTAAAGTGAGATTTTTGAAAATAAGTAATTTTTAATTACTGACTAATAACCTTTTCATTGCCATTAAAGTGAAATTAATGAACCTACACATAAGAGCCTGATTAAAAAACACCACTTGGAGGGTTTTGCTTCTGAGCTTTTCGTATATTTTCATATATATTTAAAATCTGACATTAGGAACATTTATTACAATAAAAATGCAAATATTGTTAACATAATGTGACCTTTGGAAATACTTGAAGTATTTTCTAAGACTATTGTTGTAAGGTTTACAATTAAAAATACATAAATTATGCTGCAAAAACAAAAGAATTGCTTTAAAAGAGCCATTTTCCCCAGATGCTGGTCACATAGCTTTATCTTTCCAACTCTTTTCAATTCTAAGTGTAAAACTTAAGATAAGGGGCGTCAATAGCCTTTTCATGCTGTATACATGAAGAATATACCTCATTGCAGGCCTTTTGGTTACCCGAAACCATTCAGTTACTAAGTGTCAGACTGATAAATCAGCAGTGAGTGTGGTGGATAAAGTTCATTAAAAACAATTGCAAATATCCAGATGGGGTGAAAGCAGATCAGTAAAAATAATGTGTCAGTCATAAACAATTGTCTCAATCATTTTATTTTTGCTTTAAGAAGTTTTGGGAAGTTTGGGAATAAAAATAAAATTCCAGCTTAGATATTAGACATGGCCTATTGAATTAAAAGTGTCCAAAGCACCAGTCAGGAACATCTCAAACAGAAACAAGGTCACAACCAGAGACGTCCAGAACAATTGAGCACAGGATTGAATGAGGTCACAGGTTCTGTCAGCTAGATAAGAGATCCAGAAGTTACTGCTGAGCAGGTTTAGACCATTTTGCTCATTAAGATGTAAAGCGTGAGCGTATCAAAGACCCTCACACAGCAGAAGGAGAGAAAATAAGAAGTGTTTCCCACATAGTTCACAAGTGTTTTGTTTCAGGAACTTTTGTTTCTGCTGATACAGTAATGAGCGTGGCTGTCTTACGTCCCCATTGTGGTCCCCTTTAATTCTTACACCGCCATACAAAGGCAGCTCTGATCACAGCAGCGCATGCGAAAAAGATAGAGGGAAAAAATCAATGGCTCTGTTCCTTTAAGAGTTAAAACATTTTAGGCTCTTATTATTTCCTCCTTGTGGTTTTATGAGTTTGCTTACCACTGGAAACAGAGGTGACTGCTTAGAAAAGATAAAACATTTCACTCTCCATGTTTAAAAAATAAAGTACTAATTTGTAAAAGACATTAAACGGCAGCGAGAAAGTGCTGGCAAATGAGTTTTAGTGTCTCAGAATCTGGCACAGCTAAAGCTCTCATACTTGAGTTCCATTTCATTGCTGTTCTTACAGTGTCTGCAGTTTATTGCTGTACCTTTCTGATACAAACAAATGCTATAAAATGATGTTAATATTGACCTCCTAAAACTCAAGCTTTGGTTTGTCTTTTTTTATTTATTCATCTTACTTATATTTTGGGGTAAGGAAGAACCAATAAATATAGTAACCAAATATTTTTCTTTGAACATGAAGCTGTGCAATTGTCCATGTTCAACAGGTTCCAGTTACACAGAATTAAGTATTATGCTGCAAACACCAAAAAAATTTGATGTCCACGTTAGTAGACATCCAGGTCTTAGAAGATTAAGTACATAAATAACCAAATATTTGCTATTGTTACTTTTTGGTTTACTTAAAATTAGGTCATTACTTCAGAAACAGAAGCAATGCATTTTTTACTATTACAAAATCCTTGTAATTGAAGGGTAGACAGCAAGCATAGCACGATGGTTGAATTAATGGGAATATGATGTGGCAGGTAGTGCACGTTTACTGTATAGTTATTACACGGCTCGTTGAAATGCTTGATTCTAATTGGCTGATTGGCCAAACCATTTGCAGGCTTGTTATTCTTAGATTAAAACCACTCAAAACTAATAACACACGATTACTGGGATACTGAAAATGATTTTGACAGGTACAGTTTAATATTATACAAAAAGTAAGTATAAATTTGTCTTTTAATAACATATGACATTACATTTACAACTGATTAAACCAAATAGTGTGTTCGTGACATTTGAACATCTTGTCTTTTCTTAAAACCGAAAGTAAACGGGTTTTCCTCACGGAAGACCCATGGTCTGCATTTATTAAAATCTTGTTGATAAAATATTTCAAATCAATATTTATTGTTTTGTACCTTACTTATGAGGTAAATAGCCATGTAATAAGCAGGATAATGTACAGGCAACCGGTTGTTATTAAAGCAATAAGCCCCAAGAAACAGTGGGTTACCAGTGCATTTTATAACAGCTAAGGAGCATTGTTAGGAGTGCCTAAAACCCCCTTAGCTGTTATAAAATGCATTGTAACCCCACTGTTTCGCGTGACTTATTGCTTTTATAAAACGGTTACTTCATATACATAGCAGGATTTCTTAAATAAACACAAATAAGTTGTAATTATATTAGTACAAATATTAGTCTTCCGCCAAACAAAGTAGTTCCTCAGAATCAAGAGTGGCTGCAACAGAGCGCAGTTCACAACCAACACAGACGCAATAAAGACACAATGAAAATATGATTTAAGACTGTGGTGTTTATTTTATAAATCAACATTCATCTAATTTAATTTATACATTAACATTTATATCGTGCAACTGTTGAAGTGATGATCAAATATGCTTGGAAGCATGCTTAACTTTTTTCCCGTCACAATTTTTTTTTTTTTAAGTTGCCACCCAGTTTTAGTTTAATGCCTTACAGAAAAAATTATTCTTCTCATTTATAAAACTCTTGACACAAGACATTTATAAAAGATTAAATCCACATAGTGTTAAATCTGGGCAATAATTTCAGTGAGTACTTAAATATTGAAGTACAGTATTTTCCGGACTATAAGTCTATTTTTGAAATATAAGTAGCACCTGACTAGAATTTCCAGGACCCGCCAAACTATGAAAAAAGTATGACTTATAATCCGGAAAATACGGTACTATAGATCAAGATGAATCCATGCAGACTTAATTTTTTTTGTTTTATGAACACTTTATTTTTTATTCTGAAGAATGAGTGTGAACACATTATAGACGATTTCAGTGACAGTAACATAAACAAATGGCTTTTGAGGCCAAAATGTAACTTCCGGTAGACTTCTGCATAAAGAATCAATAACAACAGAGTCCTTATAGAGTAGATTATTACCAACAAAAATAAATAAGTAAATAACTTCCCGTTAGCTGATAGCAACTGATCCTTGAATTCTTGCTTGGCTGCGGAATCCTCTTCACACTGTAAAACATGCTTGCCGTCTCCCATCGTCTTTAGGAAAGCAAAACTTTTTTTATTTAGACGTCAGGCTCGCCACTAGTCAGGCTAATAAACAAATCACAGACCAGAAGTTAACTTCGGGCTAGGCACGTAACTCGCCAAAGCATTTGCATTCCGATGGAACCATCTATAGATCCATTTTACATCAAGAAACTGTACTCCTAATTCCCTGTACACTATTCCTGCACTTCCCAAACCATTAAAATTCTGGATCGGTTTTACTTGTATGAAAGTGTCCATGCACCAACCTGCTGAGCTGAAAATCAATATACACAGACAAGAACACATGTAGATGTCCTTGAATTATAGATTTGGTTACTTTATCAGGTGCGATACGATGACTTGCAGTGGGCCCTCAAATACTAATAAGTATGGATATGTTTCAGCTAATCTATCCAGCACTGCAATCATTATTTTGATTTGGCCCCGGAGGAGTCATTTGGTGATTGCCGTGCCGTTTAATTTACCCTCAGTCCGCTGCCATCCTGATTCGTCTGCTCTTATGTGTATAACATTCAATCAGACAGTCTGAAGTTTGAGCTACCTCTGATTGTCACCATTAATGATCAGGAAACGTTTGCTTCGTCCTATGAGGCGAGGGATGTTTTTAAAGAGCACAAAGAAAATACTTCACGAGACAAGTGACTTTTCTTTCAATATTACAGAATGGTCCATTATAAAGCAATTGGCCAGAGGAGCCAATCGAGCAGTCATTTTCAATACTTCACTAGATGCTTGTTCGAGGAAGCACTTGATGATCTTATTTCATGATATTCAAGTCTGTTTGAATAGAAAATGAAACAGGAAAAGACAGCATTTTGCTTACATTCTGGCATTCAGATTATTTGTCTTGCTCAGTCGACTGCGTATTGAATCCAATGACGTGGGATACGGAGCCGAAGCATCCGCGATCACGAAAAAAAAACCATCCAAGAGCTCTCAACGCCGCGTCTATTATTACATTGAGACGTTCTGTAAGCCAAGGGTCTCGCGTTTATAAAGGTGTAATTACCATATCTACTTTGTGTCATCAGCAGGCTTGTTTTATCATGCAAATGGCACTCTTTAGTAAATGCACCCCAGTGTAATACCACACACAGCTGCATGAACTGGCATGCTAATGAGATGCTGTAGACAAAAAGTAAAAGAATAGAGGATATGCTTTCAGGATCTACTGCATCAATCCACACAGCCCCCTGTCAGAAAATCTCTCCTTGAATAATGCATACGTGGGCACCGCCACCGAGTGAAAAGTAATAACTCTGATTTAGCATGAATAGGTCTCGGGTTTCATAGATGGGTGCGCTATCGAATACAATTGCGAATGAATGTGATTTAAAGAAGAGTCAAAATGAATCAACTGAGCATCCATTTGCATGGAAAATACAGTTCTTCCTTTCTGTCATAGCCATTTGGGCCATGAGGATGAAAATGGAGGTGTCCAGCTGACTTCTTTGAAAGTGCCAAAAACAATAAACACTAACGAGTGGTCCATCTCCAAGTATTATTTACAGTATAGGCATATATTTCGATCGCAGACCTTTCAAGAAGCCTTGTTGGATGCCAGTCGCTTGTAAATTGTCCCAATACCCCTCCTTCCTGCGGTGTGCTCACATCAGCAGAGGATAAAAAGGCAAATTAAGCCATTATCAAGGAAAGTCGTTCTTCATGATTCTCTTTCCCAGACCCACAGTTTGAGGGGATTTGCACTGTAGACTTGAAAGCAATTGCTTGTCAGCCTGTTTTCTCTCCCTGTTGATATAAATCGTATGCATGAAAGTGCTTATGAGAACATATTTTGGTGAGCCGGGAGCTTAGACAGAGAGCACTCTTTTGCGGCTTTTTATCTTTGCTTTCTTTTATGTTAATATTGATATTCATGGCCTACACTATCTGCTTGGACTGTAAAAGTGAAGGATTATAGCGGTGTAAGGGAAATCACAAATTGTATAACGTTGTGAATACTTAAAGATTATTATGACATTTAGTGGTGATTTCTTTACACATTATGGGGTAGTTTCCCAGACATGGCTTACAGTAGTCTCAGACTAAAAACAGCTTGCACTGACTAATATATCAGTGCCACTGTTTTGTCGCACGTTGCTCAGCTGCAATCTGTTTTTGCAAGGTTTGTTTGTAAAAATAACCAAATTGTCCTCATATTAATAGATCCTAGTCTAGGCTTAATCTTAATCTTGTCCAGAAAACCACTCCTACATGTTTGTTTACACATACATTTTGGAAGTTTGGAAAGACACCAAAACAAACAATATGGATTACTAAATTCCTTACGTACATTCACACAGGGCGTAAGGGCGTTCACTTTTAATGGGTGACGTCAAGCGTTGCCGAACTGAATTGTGAATCCGTCGGTGCTGCAACAGTGCCGTTGCTCGCGGAAGAAGTTGAACATTTCTCAACTTTTCAAGCGGTCACCTTATGAAAATAAAAGAGCCAGCCAATTACGATTATGGAAGACCGGAGCATGTGTAACGGTCACTGTGATTGGCTGTTGACCACGCTTCAGACAAGCCTTCCGTTAAGCGTTAACGCTTACGCCCAGTGTGAATATGCCGTTAGTTTGCTAAGAAGAGCATTTTGCTAACAATAAGGGATCACGGATTCAATCACATTGATAAAATGTATAGACTAAAAGCATTTAACTCTTTCCCCGCCAATTAAGAGAAAACATTTGCATAAAAAAGTGTTCCTGATGAATTTATGTGTTAATCTGCAATATCGTGATTATCCACTAGATTATCCACACTTACCCAATTTATAAAAAACTGAAGCAAAAATGTTATTTACAAATTTAAAACTGTGTGTGCATGTTTTGATAATCGTTCTGAATCTGATCTCTAACAAAATTCCTTTACAAAAATGCTAATTATTTCAGATTTTTGCTAAAAAAAAAAAAAATACCCCTGTTTTAGTATTTATAAGAAGGATTAAAAATATAGATAGGATGAAACGTTTTTCCCTGTTTTGTTTGTTTATTGTAGTTTACAGCAGACATGAAGACACAGAATGCAATTCGCTCTGTTGTGGGGAATATTCCCGGCATTTGCCAACTGAAGCCCGAACAAGGAGAGTGTTTGATAATAATATAATATATGGAGATGAAGTTGTTGCCCTACTCCCGACAGGTTTTGGGAAAAGTTTAATTTATCAACTTTTACCGATCGTCAGCGAGAAACTGGGGAAGCCAAAGGCCGGCAAGGTGATAGTTGTGATTGTGTCCCCCATGGTTACTCACATGGAGGGTCAGGTTAAGGAAGCAGCAAAATCTGTGTGATCGAGAAATCATAGAGGGGAGTTTCATTGTTTAAAAGTTAAGGGTGAAGGACGCGTGGGCAATCATTGTTTGGTGACGTTCCTGATTAACCAGAAAATAAGGTACATTTACATAATGGTTGGGGCTTTAAAATAGTTTTGAGTTTGGGAAGAGTGAGGGGGTTCCTCCACTTAGATGTGAATGGAAAGACACTGTAAGGATGAAGCGTTCAACTAGCTCTGGCCGATTTACCTCACATAATCTGCAAAAGTCTTTCACAGCCATGTTCACTCCGGTATTTCGCTCGATGGATTTGTTTTCGCATCATATGTGCGTCTGAGCCAGCGCATAACACACGTCATAACCAAAAGTTATGTGATTGGCTTACATGTACACCATTGATTTTAAACTTCAGACAAGGACCCCTTACGAGAAGGTAAACACTTATCAATTATGGCCAGCCAGACTCTATCTACGAAGCAAAGCAAAGTAGCAGAGGATGGTATTACCAAGCTACACATCTGCTTTCATGTACAAAAGTGTACTTCTTGAAAAGGTACCACCCCAGTGACAACTTTTGCTCATGCTTAACTTTTGTTTCTTGAGAGTGTGCAATGCAAACTATTTTATAGTTGTGCCATATGTGTAAATGTTTAGGACGCAGACGGGTTAAAACTAAAATGTCAAAATGTTTTCAGAGTACCACTGCAAATGAACAAGTTTAATATTCAGACACAATCGCATATCTAATTCATCTATGAAAGATGAAAACATTTTATGAAACCCAAATTTATTAAATTAAAGAATTTCTTTGTTTTCTTTGCATAGCTGAATTTTATTATCAACAAATTACGAGAAGTATGAAAAATAAGTGACATTAATTGTCAGTTTACGGTATGGTTACGATATGTTGATAGAAGCCCAATCCTTTGGGAACAGTTATACTGTAATTGAACTTTCTGATTTACCTACCAAATAAATACAGCCATAAAAACTGTGAATATCCCCAGGCTCTTCCATGCTGAGTAAAATCTGAGGATTAATAACTTCAGAACTGAACTGATATGATCTTATGTTCCCAGAATGAGCCAATTGGTTTTGGGCAATCATGAAATCTCAGTCTCAGAAATCATATGCGTTCATACATGAGCAATTTTCTTCATCGGCCAGTAAGAGGATATAGGAGTGAGCCTACCTTTGAAATATTTCTTTGAATAAACCTTGAGGGATCAAAAAGCAAACTAATATAAGTGTCATCAGATAGCTGTAGGTTTCAGTTAAAGCACACTCTTCCTTGAGAGTCAGATGGCAAATACGAGAGATAGAGAGAGAGAGAGAGAGAGAGAGAGAGAGAGAGAGAGAGAGAGAGAGAGAGAGAGAGAGAGAGAGAGAGAGAGAGAGAGAGAGAGAGAGAGAGAGAGAGAGAGAGAGAGAGAGAGATTGTGTTATTTTACTTAACAGTAAGGAAGCCTTCTTAACTTAACATAATACATGTACATCTGAGATTCTTTGAAGGAGAATATTGGTTATAAATGTTATGTAAAAAATGTTTAACTGGATCAAGTTTCTGGTCATAAGTGGTACACTAAAAAAAGCAAAAATTCTTTCTATACCAATTTTCAGCTTAACATTCATTATTTTAACAATCCTATTCATTTTAAACATCTAAATAAAATGGCTTTTGTAACAGATCTGCAAATGATTGTACCGAATAATCAAATTACCTCAACTTAACCCAAAAAATCTCTTTATAAAATTTTCAGAAGGACACTTTTCTTTTAGAAAATCCCATGTGAGTTTTAAATATTGCAAATTTCTTTTAAAAGTAAATTATAGGTGCCAAACAATGCACTTAAATAATGTGTTAAATAAAAGGTATGTGACTTTATTAAGTTCAAAAAAATATCTAGAGACGGTTTTACATGTCCATTTACCACCCTAAGATTTTTTTCTTAAAATAAAAAGGACTGTTATTACCTTATTTGGAAAGTTTATGAATAATCATTTTGATGTCTGCTCTGAACGATGCTGGTTAGTAGACACGCACCTTTATGCTGATTGGCTACAAGTGTGTTTTGGTAGTCGGTCCGACTCCCTTTTCCAAAGTTTTTTTTCAAAAATCATGCACCTGCGTTTAAACTGCAAATTCTGTATAGAACTGGAAGGCCACAAACTGTTGATATATGATTCTCACTCTTTGTGGTAATATATTGCATTTACTTCATCTTCAACTTCTCACTATAAAGTTTTCAAGACCAACGGGGCGGGAACCGATATAACATTTCCTGGATACTTATTAGACCGTCTCATTCTACGTTTAAAGTTGTGGAGGACCATGAACTGTCAGAAGGACTTTACTAGGAGAGAAACAGCCTTCCTAGGGCGCGTCACTGTTTTTAAAGAAATGCCCATCAAGTAAATAGACCTTATAAGTCTGAGCCTGTATCAGACAAGAGGAACAGACAATTTTTCGGAGATTGGAAATGGACATTTCTGAGTGTTAAGTTTATTTTGTTTATTTTTTTCAGTTTGGACCTTCAAAACGTAACTGTGACATTAATAGTAGAACTTCAGCCTAAAGCATTAACCAGCATATAACTCAACATTCAAAACGTATCTATTTAGCATTGAACTTAATGTTGAGGTGTACATCCAGATTGTAACGTCACAGTAAGTGTTATGTCGTGATTGGCCTGTTTTTCAGTGGTTTTTGGATGCACAGTGTTTCTCTTATTATTCGCCTAGTTTTACATTCTATGGCACCTTTAAGATAATCATTGTTGCTGATTATAAAATTCTAAAGATTGTAAAACATTTGATTGCCAATTTTTCCCCCTTATTTCCAGCATACCATAATATACCGTATCTGAGCAGCCATATGCAGAAGCAGCCGTCACCATGCTTCTTTGAACCAGAATTCTTTGAGAGTTTACAGATATAAGGAGACAAACGCCAATGTGCATGACTGCTTTTGTGAAATGCCCTTGTGACACCGGGTGAACGGTTCATTTTACGCTTGCTTTGCCATCAAGTGTGATGAGGTACCTTATCATCCTCTAAATCAACCACCTGTGATCTACAGCTTCAGAGCACATCTACTCTGTTTACCCACTTTCAAACCTTTAGATTGTAAGATTTAGGTGGCGCGCTGCTGCTGTGAATCACAATGAATCGGGTTTCTACACGTCAGAGTCTCGCCTCATCCGGATGTACATTAGTTAATCGGATGATGCAAAACGTAGTTAAAGTGCACTATAGCTTGGTTGTTTCCCATCATGCAGTACCATTAAAAACTCTTGTAAAGAGCTACAACACGGTGTCTGTGAAACATTATATTTAGAGCCTTCCAGTATATGACCAACAACAATGCAAGTTGTTTTTTCTCCATGAATTCCAGAGTTGTAAGGTGCACAAGCTGTCATATAGCAGCTCACCTCCTCACCTTCTGCTACATTAACAATCAGAAACAACGGTGAAGCAGAATCCCAAATGAAACCCACAACCCTAAGGGCGAGTTTGCCTGCATTGTGACTAAAATAAAGCTCTCTGATTTCATGAGGGGTTCTGGTTTTCTGGAGCAATGCGCTTTCAGGCAAATAGATGTATGTTTGCGATACATGTGCGGTACATTGGCTTCAATTTAATGAACATGTGGTACAAAGATGACAAAGTGCACCTATTTCATTGCTTAAAAACTACTTATTTTGTGTATTTGGTATAATACAATGTGTTTGCGTGGTTTATGGTAAAAAAAAACACACATTATTTTCCACATACCATATATTTTTGAAGCTCCAGATTTCACTCTCTTCCTGAAACAAACAGATTTGAAAAGCGCTGTGTCTCTGATTGCTCAGCTAATCTGTACGTTGTGATTGGCCTGAATACCTCTGACATCAGAAATGTGACGCTCCTTACCATGTTTGAAAGATTCGCTCACAATGCAATGCTAAGTAAGGGATAATGTAGAGGCAGCCGGTAGTTATTGGGAAATAAGCCCCGACAGTGTGATCAGGACCCGACGCGAAGCGGAGGGTCTTGTATCACACTGAAGGGGCTTATTTCCCAATAACTACCGGCTGCCTCTACATTATCCCGCTTATTACACGGCTACTTGCCACATAAGAAAAAAACTGGACATGAACATGAATTTGAAACATTTTATTGGCATATTTGTTTTAAATTAACATTTTTATCCTTCCGCGAAACTTTGCACAGATGCATAAAATGATCGTAATACCTTATTAAGATCCTCTGCTTCATACTTGTCTGTCTCCATTTTTTTCTCTTTAACCAGTCTTTGAGAAGTTTTAATGCCCATTCTGTATTTTTTTGTGTGTTGGCTTCGTAGCTGTCATGCTCTATTTTGTCAAGTTCAGTCTCAGTAAGCTCTCTGTGTCTTGTCGTGGTTGTCGAGTGTTTGTCACAAGATGGCGCCAAACAGACAGTAATCTTTATTGATCTTTATTGGCGCGGAGCGATTTTACTCGTGCAAGTAGTCCGGCTATGCGTTATTATTTTGGAGCGGTTATTATTTGAAAAGAACGAACCTGCAAATGTCTCAATTGACCAATCAGAATCAAGCATTCCAGAGAGCCGTGTAATAACAGAAGTTAACTTACAGGCTGTGAGTCAAAGCGGGAGGAATTATGATAATGTCTCTACATCACCAAAGAAGTAAACTGTTGCTTACAATCCGTGTGTTTGTTGTAGTCCAAGAAAAGGGATTTACGTTGGAGACAATAATTTACGTCATCGTTTACTTTGGGGTTTGTACCTTTTGCATATCGTTAACATTTACTAATACACAATTACTTACCAAAGGTGCAAAAATCTAAATCGGACAATAGGTGCTCTTTAATAGTTTTTTTTTAAAGAAGAACAATAAATAAAAATTATTCTTATAATTATTATGTGATTTATTATTGCATGTTTTATTATTATAAAATGTATTATTACATCATATTATTTTTGCTTTCTATTTATTGTTTGTATTTTGTTTTTCAGAAAATAATAGATTACATAATTATAAATATCCTACATTGTGAAGAGCGAAAGTTGGATCTATTTTTTTTAAAGTACTTCAATCGATAGCACTTTAAAAATGTAAACTCTTTGAAAAATAATATTTTAGGTGTTGAAATATTTTTAAGTTAATCTAATTTTCATTTTACAGTGTAGGATAATTTACAGTTACTTTTACAGTGTTACTGTTAGAATAAATAATAATAATAATAGTTATATATATAATTTATTATAACATTTTATTCTTTTTTACATTTTTCTATTTATTGTATTTAACTATTATATTGTATTATTTATTTGTATTATTTTGTAAAAAAAATATAGATTATTCGATAATATATTTTCTTATTTCATGTTATACTTTATTTATTTTTCCTTATTTTTATCAATAGAAATAATCTGATTTGTTATCATAAATCATTTTTATTATTATTATTATTAGTAGTAGTAGTAGTAGAAGTAGCAGTATAGCATAATAATGACAACATCATTTGCAGTCTTCACCTGCAAGGACTCTACCCCTACAACTGCTTGAGTTTATTTACTTTCCTGTATTCCGACTACGAGAAAGCATACCCTCATAGCCACAAATCATTAACAAATAACAAATCATTACTTTTAGAGCTTTCAAAGTATTTATTTTGTCCACATACCATCTCTTAAACCTCACAGACCTCTCTGTCTCCTCTCCACCCACGTCTGTACTCTCAGCCTCTTACAAGAACAGATCTAAGCCATGTAGATATTAATACACTGTCAGGTCCCTTCACAGTGACTGCACTCAGGACAGAGTATTATCAGTCTTACACCATGGTTTGCAAATTCTTCAATGACCTCTTTCAGCTGGAAGTATTTCCTGTGAGTTTTCCCCCGTGGCTAATCTAAGTTGCTCAGTCAACCCTACTGTCTCTTCCCACGACTCACTATTTCTTAGATTTTTGTGTATTTATTGATTTAGCAAATCCCACTAAAACCGCAGAATCGAATTGTAGACCAAAACTGCCTTTTAGTTTACTCTCATTTCTGTACAATGTAATCTGTCTGTCTCTACACTTTAGGTTCTTCTGAAGAGTTTCTATAATCCCTTTAAGTTTTTATGACTACACATGAAATATTCCCCAAACAAGTGTTGTTGGCCAATGCAGCCGTGGGACAGCTGACATATGTTCTGCAGTAAAGCAAATAAAGGATGTAGCAAAATTGTCAAAAGGCATTAGACTCAAACCTGATCTGTTTTCCCCGGACAGTCACGGTTGACAGGCATAACAACATAATGTAAGATTCAGACACTGGTCATGCCACCGGTCCATCTTCTCTTACATCATTCCAGCGATTTCTGCAAACAAAGACTTTGTCGGCATACTCTCCCCCCATTTTTCTTCACGCAACCAGCTGTTTATTTTGCCCTTAACAAGCCCCTCTTGTCACCAGCAAGTGCTGGTTGCCATTCTTAATGTAACTTCAAACATGCCACATCACCCTCTCTGCAGGAGCATTCGTTTTACAAGGTGCGTGAGATGCGCGAGTCATTTGTTTAACGCTACGATATGAGTCTTCAGAGAATTGCATGTCTTTTCAGATGTTCTACATGAGCCTGATTTTGCTCAGCGAACGCAGCAATTTTTCTACAAAGCTGCTTCTAAAAATCACAAAAAGCCCTTTGTTATTTCCAATGTCACACATGTCAGAAATAGCAGTGAAGATAAAAAACAGCTGTGAGCGATTTCCTCATTTCTCGACTAGTGTACTGCCGCGTGTGAGGTTTGATGAGAGTCGAGCTGAGCTCCTCGCTTGGCTGGTGAGCAGCTACCTGGGGAGAAGGTAGTCTGAGCTTCTGTTCGCCGGTAATTGCGCTTCAACAACACCGACGGCAGAGAAAATCTTGGCCGCCACGAAGAGCTGCCACCCCTGCTGAGTGAAAACAAGCTCTTCGGTCTGCACGGGGGGCAGCTCTCACTCTATTTCCCGTATTAAAGGCGTAACGGTGACTGTGGCATCCATATAGATCTTCTCACAGATTAGGACTGTTTGTGTGATTACTGTGTTGATCCTGGAAAATTACATACAATTGCTTGTGTGTCAAAGGTGGTCACTTCAAAGAGGAAACACAACAAGGTTTGTGATTGTTGAAGCACTACTATGTGTAGCCTTTTGCTCCCACTGTCTTTTTTCTGGCATTGTTTGCACTAGTTGTTCACGTGCACTTTATGTGGCTAGGTACTTTTTAGTCCTCAGCTCTGTCTTGTTTTACATAGTTCAAATTTATATTTTATATTATCCCCTACTGACATCACAAGGGGAGCGAAATTTCAATGACCTATTTTTTCACATGCTTACAGAGAATGGTTTACCAAAACTAAGTTACCGGGTTGATCTTATTCACATTTTCTAGATTGATAGAAGCACTGGGGACCCAATTATAACACTTTAACATGGTTTAAAAAGTCCAATTTTTATGATATGTCCTCTTTAAGTTAGTTAACCAGATTGATGAGGACACCAAAACGCACCCACATCCCATACAGAAGAGCCACAAACATGACATATTCAGCAGTGAAACCTCTTTGTGAAAGCTTGCTGTGATTTTGACAAGCCCTTCAAAAATGCAGGAAAAGCCATCGAGTCATATTCAGTAATGGTTGGGTAGAACAAGCTCGCAATCTCTCTGAAGAGCTCTAAAGAAATCATGTGTGAAATGGAAAAACTTCAGTCTATGACAATCCCTGGAGCTGGTACCTATTGTGTCTAGGTTCATTTGTCCAGCAAACACTCATGATCTATCGCATAACCTTGCGTAATGTAAAAGGAGACCACCACAATGAATGAATCATTGCCTAGGCGTCATGAAAAATTGCAGGGTTTGAATTCCTAATGAGCGTAACGTGAATCGACTTACGGGGACAATTTTTAATAACTGTGACCTGAGAGATGGAAGGAAGACATCATGAGAAATACTTTGCAAAATCCACTCGCTGAGATGAAAATCACAGATATAGAGAGAGAACTGTGGTTGAAAGGTCTCTAACCTTCTCACTCCAGAGATAGAGCCGTCACTATAGAGCTTATTTCAGACGGCACTAATTATAGAGAATATGTGCAAATTATATACTTCTACTTTAATAATTGGATTTCATACATTGTACAGTGTGTAAAGCGTATGCTAATAAGGGTTCTGGGTTGAAATCATTTAAAATGTCTGTGAACAGACATTTCTCTTGACTGAAAAATGACATCCATTAATATACTGCATACGAGAGGTTTCAGCGCACCACTTCTGAACTCCACATATAGCCTCTATACACAGCTGTGCTAATAAGAATGTACTCATTTATATCATTGTGCCAGAACTCTATTAACATAAGCATATTTAATTAAAGTCCCACTTATACACTTTTATAAAACATGACTCATGTTTCTCATCTCTGAAGATGCCTGCAAGCTTTATGTATAAAAATGTCTCCACACTTGATGAATACAGGATCATTCACTGAATAAACAGATCTTAACCATTTCCTTACTTTATATGTTACATGACCTTACTTAACATATCGATATTAAAGATATCAGGGTAATGTTTTTGCAGAATATTCTTTACATTATGTATGATGATTTTGGCCGCATTTTCAGGTGCTGGTCATATAATTAGAATATCACCAAAAAAGTTGATTTATTTCACTAATTCCATATATATGAATTATATTCATTCATTACATATTTAAATGTTTATTTATTTTAATTTTGATGATTATAACTGACAACTAAGGAAAATCCCAAATTTTCAACAAGGAATGCGACAGCTGAAACACATGTCTTGCATACGTCTGTCCGTATTGGTTCTTGAAGCACTGACTCCAACTGCAGTCCACTCTTTATGAATCTCTCCCACATTTTTGAATAGGTTTTGTTTCACAATCCTCTCACGGGGTGCAGTTATTGCATGTACACTTTTTATTACCACTTCTTTTCCTTCCCTTCGCCTCTCTATTACACAGAGTTCTGTGAACAGCCAACCTCTTTTGCAATGACCTAGTTGTCAGTTATAATCATCAAAATTAAGAGAAATAAACTTTTGAACTATATCAGTCTGTGTGTAATTAATTAATATAATATACAAGTTTCATTTTTGGATGGAATTAGTGAAATAAATCAACTTTTGATGAAATTCTAATTATATGATCAGCACCTGAATAATTGAAGTGAATTGATTAAGTTTTTTTTCTCTCATGTTGCACAGATCCTATATGACTCACGAACATGTAGCAAGAAAAAAGTGCACATATTCCAATATTCTCTGATTGGAATTATGTCTAATTCATATTTGGAAATAAATTGGATATAAATCGGTTACATCTATTCACGTCATTAAAAAAGTGAAGATGGCAAATGACGTCAACTCAGGTGGACACCCCCCCCCTGCGATCACATGACTCCCCTTAGCATGCAATAAAACACAATGGCTTCACTTAGTAGAGTAATGCTAAAGTTTACAGCCTTGTTACAGAAATAAAGTGGTATAATATGTTATTTAACCATTGCATAATATTTTTCTCTTTGTCCATTCCATTTCATTACTTTGACTTTTTCTGTGGTTTAAGCTGTCATGGGTCAGTATGTCTACTTTGAATTGTTTTACCAAGTGTTAAATTTAAATACAGAAATTGAATATATTGCTTGTAAAAGATCAGATATAGTCAACAAATCGAAATTGGGCATCAAGATCTGCAGTGTAAATCCAGCCAATGTAAATCAAAAATGACGGGCTCGTTATACTGTAGTTGTGTGTAGGTCCTCCGGCTGGTAGGCAGTATCCACGCGTGTAACCACGGTAGCAGCGCGACCATCAAAGAAGAAGCAGTTTGGCAAGGTAACCCACAAACGAAGAAGAAACAGCAACTTGTTGTGTATGATTTGAGAAGACCAGCAATGATGAAAGTAAATAAACAGCGACTTTTGTTGCAGTTTGAGGTAAATCACTCCTCAACTTGGCTCATCTTTGTTTTCATCGTCGCAAACGGAAATACCTATGACACAGTTTTTTACCTGACGGGAGGGGTTCTGGTGGACCAATCACAGCGCTTGTGGTCCCCATAGAACTGAAGCGCTGTTAAAAATCTTGCGAGGTGCACGTCAGGCTATGCAGAGCTACGCAGAGGTTACGGATAACCTACGACGTAGCTACGGCGTAAAGCTTACACACGACTATAAATCGTGCTTAACATAAGCTGGCTCACAAAAACACAGTATATACACTCAGCAAAAGCTATCATTGGCCTATACCATTTCAAAAAGTAAACCTTTGTATCTATAAAGTCCATATAAGGACTTCAAAGGTACAAATTGTACCAAAATAGGTAACATGCCAGTTGCAGTATAACTTTCTTCTGAGCGTATAGCAACAAATTCAATTGGAAGTTTTGGCATATTTGTGTTTAACATTTTTACTATAGAAACCTTTTTTATTCCCTAACCAACCACAAAACACAATAAAAATGATAAAAATTTCTATTAAAATAAGACTTATAGATACATCACACCTTATAGTTCCTATAGATCAGTGGTCAAGCATTGCATTAGCAATGCAAATGGTTGTGGGTTCGATCTCAGGAACACATAAGCTGTGTCCGAAACCGCTCCCTATCCACTATATAGTGCATATTGGGTGTCGGCCATTTTGTAGTGGTTTCCGAAACCTGAGTGAACAACTTCATTCCTTCACTACTTTTTACCCACAATGCACTCTGATTTTGAGGGTACATTCAGTGTACACTCGCTCACTCATATTTCCCATGATGCAACAGGAGATGAACGCATAAGTGGAATCAGCTAAAGGATACTGCCAGTAAACACCAAAGATTTACGTTTATAAACATTTTTTTTTAATTCATGTTGTCAGTTATTTTATACTTTTTTTAAATAAACATTCAAAATAAATCGATATCTTTTTAAAAAATATAATACATATTTTTATTATTTCATACATAAGCAACAGTAAATAAATATGACAAGCAGTTGTTTTGTTTTCTTTTTTCATAACTAATATAATAAACATGACCAATGATGTGACAAACAAAGTAAACATTTACAGATTCACAGTACAATCAATAAAGCCACACAGGTGTAAGGGTTTATTACTAATCTCCGCGACAGCTCTCTGACGCATGGTATTTACATCAGTGTCCGAAATCGCTCACTCATTTTCGTTCCCTTCCTCCCCATATAGTGGACTCAATTGTTATTTGCTATACTGTAGGGAATAGTGAATGAGTGAACGAGGGAGCGGTTTCGGATGCAGTATTATGATAAAATGTAAACCTGTAATGCACTGTAAATCGCTTTGGATAAAAAGTGTCTGCCAAATACGTAAATGTAATTATAAAACTAGCACAGTTGATGTTGTATCCACAATATTTATTCTTAGTGAAGTCCCCCGTGTTTATACAGCAACACCGACAAGAGAATAAAGGTCAAAGGTTGGTACTGTAAACCTCACCACAGCAGGACAACACTCAAGGCAGCCGAGAATTTAAGTAACCCTGGATTAAAGAAGGCAACATGACAGCCTTGAGGAAAGATTATTGTCCACTTTGAAATATTGCTGCTGGTATCCAAACTCAGCTGTCACTGTGAGGGTCACGCTTTGAAACGCAATAAACCGAGGAGAGCGAGAAACCCGTCTATTGTCGCTCAGTCACAAAGATAAATTAACTAAATAACTAATTTAACAACACACTGATCAAGTCGGGCGTGTCAGGATTAATACAAAACCTTAATAGAAGAAGAGAGGTGAATTTGACGGTATCTGTACAGTCAATCTGATTGAGCACTTCAGAGTTTGTCCATACTGACGCAGACATATCGGTCGTCGCCGCAGGTTCACAGGGGTCTGAGGTCTATAAAAGAGCCCTGTAGCATCTCAGATCTGTCTGCTTTAGAGACAAGTAATCTATTCCATTTGGACGCCTCTGCTTGTCGCCCCACACTCGCGTGAAATGAAACCTGTAAATCCTTGACTGAAGGTGGCCAATTTTAATAAGATGAGCACACATTACAATGTAGCTCATCTCCCCTGTAGTCTATTTAATAAATAATAGATGTCCTTTGCTCAAAATTGCAAAGAGCGACCTGTGGGTTAGGTAAAGAGCGGCGAAGAGTTCACCCCTGTGCTTTAGTGGACCTACTTATTGGTTTAATAAACTATTAATAAACTATATACTGTGTATTTATTTATCAGCATGCTACAGTTGAGCCGAGATACAGTTTACATGCCTCTCCACGGCCTGCATGCATACATAATCTTTTTAACACTTTGTAAACGTTAAAGCATCTTTCTTCACGATGTGAAGCTCTTCCACGCAGCCTTGTTTAGATCCAAATCGATAGTTGTTAGGGGTAAGATGACAGGTACCTGTCAGACTGTTTAATGTCTTGCAATTTGTTCAACAGCGTCTGATCTCTGACTATGTGTTGCCAGGGACAGCTGTTTGTCTAAATCTGTCATGGCTCATTGGTCAACTACAACTAAAAACAAGGAGAACTGAATTGGGTGTGAGTTCATGTATTTAAAAAGCTTGGCCAGGTGAAACAGCATTAAAGTCTTATCAGTACCTAGCCAATTGCATCCATTGATTCTGGGATACAGCCCTAAAATGCATAATTACTACAATGACTTAAAGCGCATTACAAGGTAACATGTTATCACTTTGTGTGCTTCCTGGGAATTAAACCCATAAAATTAAATTCAATAAATCAATGTTCTACCAATTGAAGGGATACTGCAAAATTACCCCATGATTTTACTCATGCTCAAGCAATGCGAGATACATATGTCCATCATCTTTCAGATGAACATATTATTTTAGTAAATCTCATTGCTCTTCAAAGCTTTATAATGGTAGAAAACAGGGATTAGAAAACGTCTTCTGACACCAAAAAAGTGCATTCATCCTCCACAGAGGTAATCCACACGGCTCCAAAGGGTTAATAAAGGAGGGGGAAGCAAAAACGTTTGACATCCACTGAGCTACAACAACACTATTTCATTATATAACAGACTGTGAAATAATGTTTTTTGTTTTTGAGATGCTTGATGTACAAAATGCACAAAGCTTATATGGAAAATATTTACTATTTTTTGTCATCATCGTCATCATCCGAATAAATGATTCCTCTGATGCTGGCTCAAAAATGCTTTCCCATCACCAAATATAGCCCAAAAAACTGACATCTCCTCCAGTCGTGTATCATGCAGTAACACAACACACCCAAACGTCAGCAGTGAGAAGAACCACAGAAGTCTGACCGTGACACAAGCCGTGGCTCTGTCTTTGTGAACAATTTGTGCGAGCACAAGAGTATTGAGTTTAACTTTTTTATGTCTATAACTGTCATCTCTCCCCACAAGACGCTTAAATAGATCAAATTCAAAGATCAAAAGTCAGCACGGCAGCAATGCACATTAATTCAGTAGGCTAATAAGCAGCACAAACAATCAATATCACACTGCAGGCCTCTGTTGTGTTCACCATATTACTGGGAAATAATCATGTTCCCTAATTATACATGCAAAATTAACTATCTATCACCAGTTCTGTGCATCACAATTTAATGTTTTTCTCGCACACTGATGATAATGTACCGAGCAGCTAGGGAATATTAATATTAAATAGTATAATTGCATGAATGGTTATTAAAAAAGTTATATATTGTGGTGGAAAACATAAAGCTATCAAATAAATGTGCAAAACCCAATTATTTTTAAATTACTTTTCCTATTGCAAGTTTTGAAATACAACAAAACACTAGGACTTCACAGAAAGTCCTAGTTTACATCTAACAATATGATTTTAAATATATGGTTTAATTTGAGATATCTAGATGGCTTTCCTGATTTTGCCCAGTGGTTTAAGCTTACAACCAGGATTAGCTGTTTCTAGAACATTGTTTTTTATTTGTCATGTCCCTCTGATTTTAGGTTTTGGGTTTGGGGTGGGTTTAGGTTTTATTTAGAAAAATATTTGTCCTTGGGTCAACACAATATGTTGCCCTGAGGACATCAACCACTTGGCAAAATCAGGTGGAGCATGTAGATATCCTTGAAATACACTTTGTAGAATCTTTAGGGACTCCTCAATTTCCTCAGGTTTGTGGTGTGTTAAAATACAAAGCACACTTCATGTAGACCAAGCTGTTTAGTCTCACAAGCATTTTCAACAGAAAGTTGCATGTTGAGTTTCAGTCATGTATAAAGACATGAAAATAGCTAATAGTATACGTTTCTGAAAATCTATAGCACACGCATGCAGGTGTGCTGGACCCAGAATTTATAAAGAAAATATTTAGTAGGAGAATTTAGTAACATTTTAAATTCTCACAAGATATGTGAAATAGTCACGCATTATTTTGCTCAGTTTTTCGTGACATTGTCACGTATTTCCACCATTTTACGTGCCCCTGCCACGACTTCCTTTTCCGTGACAGTTTCACGTATTGGTTACTCAACTGTTTTTCCTATTTTCTTACAATTGTCGCTTCAGTTTGGGGTTAGAACAACTTTCTGTTACATAAAATGACATCCTTACCCAAACCCAACTTTAACCCCAACGTCAAGCGACGATGGTTTAAAAAGCATACGAAAACATAGTATAAACCAATACTTTAAGTGACATCCTAACGCAAACAGCAAATCTAACCCCAAACCAAAGCGACAATTGTTTAAAAATAGGAAAAACAGTTGAGTAACCAATACGTGAAACTTTCACGGAAAAGAAAGGCGTGACAGGGACATGTAAAATTGTGGAAATAAAGAAATACGTGACAATGTCACGCAAAACTGAGCAAAATAATGCGTGACTATTTCATAGAAATTTATGAGATCAGGTTGTTTTAAATACAGTATGCATGTAATGTATGTCTAAGTTCTGTTACATTTGAATTGATATAGCAAAATACACAAATTAACATTTCTGGTTAAACTTGATCATAAAACAGGTTTTATGGTAAATTAATGCTGCTAAATATTTTTAATTGATAGTTGCTAAAGCCTGCTTGAAATGTTGGTAGATGAGACCATGTGCTAATTAGCATATTCATGATGGCATCACTTCATATTTGCATGCAGACTGGTTTTAGGGGTCGGAGGTTTGAAGTTAAAAAATTGACAACGGTGGCTGAAATACTGCGGTGCAAGCATGTTGTGAAACTAGGTGTACCATCATGGTAGTGGGTACAGTTTGCTGTCTGATCCAGAAAACCCATTTTGGTTTTGAATAACTTTTAACAAACACTTTAAAAAAAAATCTAACAAAAAATATTTTAAATGTTTAATACATTTTGGCTGATTTCGTTGAAATTAAGAAAGAAAAATGAAAGAGGAGTATTGAGCAGGCAAAGCTCTTTATTCATGCACAAAGCACAAATGACATTAATGTTCTTCAAAAAACGTTGTTTCAAACAGAGTCTCGTCTCACTGGGGTAACAAAAAACAATATGCTTAAAATCCCATCAGCATGTAGTTTACGAATCTGACAAGAAACTGTTCGTTTTCAAGGTCTCTTTGACTGCAAAATGTAATAAAGGCATACGCAGTCAAAGTGTGATAGCATTGGAATAAATCTTTAATAGATCTGTCAAGCCATGAATCCATCACCTCTTTGACACTCAATTCCTTTAAAACAAATTATATTGTGCCAAATATTTTATGAAACACCGCCTTATATAGAGCAACTACTGATACAAATATAGAGTGCTTGTTCATGCACTTCAATGCTGTCATGACATGCCTTCAGATGGCACTTCAGTCTCTTTCTGTGGTATTAATATTTGCAATGTATATGGTTAAGGGATGATTAAAATATGCCATTGTGGGCCCGAAACATACTGTGGTACTTCAGGAGCTCCTGCTGTGCACGGAAACCAGACAAACCTGCCGATGGTCTGTCAGAGCCGGAGTCTAAACAGCTGGACTGCAGTGAATGCCATCTGTCTTCCTGTAAATTACCCCCTGAGGTTATTTTCCCATTCTAAAACCAGCATCTGATGGGGTGACCTTCTGTGCAGTCATAAAAGCTATGTTACATCATAAACTGCCCAGCATCACCACCTTCAGTTTTCACCAGATCTCTCTGTCTTATAGTTACATAGTCCAAATTATGTACACTTTCAGGAAAAGGCACAAGAGTTGTCACTGGGACGGTACCTTTTAAAAAGGTCCTAATTTGTACCATTTTGGTAATGTACCTTTAAGGTACCATTATATAACTTTTAGGTACAAAAGTGTGCTTTTTTAAAAAGTACCACCCCAGTGACAACTTTAGTACCTTCTTGTACCTTCATTTCTGAGAGTATATAATAATGAAGGGGTTGCACTACAAATAACCAGTTACACTGAGAAACTGACACAAAGTTGTATTTGAATGCATTATGGTTGTTTAAATTTCCTCAATAATAAAGTATAGATGTACCCTATGTATTTTTGTGTGCCCTGTGAGGACTGGTTATCTATCCATGTCTCATGCTTACAATGAGAAATGATGGGATAGACTCAGCCCTCTTTTGACCTTGTAAATTTAGAGAATGGATTGATTGACGTCATTTCATTTGTGTATGTAGATTTAATATTGTTCTAAAAATAGCTGATGATATCATTTTAAATAACTATAATTACCTTGGACTAGCTCATTACCTCACAAAGCTACCAGCATTGTTAAAGGACCAAAATGATCTCACGGAGTCACAGCATGAAATTCAGCTTTTTTTCGTGCCTTTAGCATGAATGTCTTTTTCGTGTGACCCACACTAATTCCTATAAATATTTTTTGTGTCCATGACACGACTTTCTTTTTCGTGTGATTTTATGTATTGTTTTCTCAATTTGTTTTCCATATTTTTAAATCACTTGGGGTTGGGGTTAGATTTGGGGTTTGGGTTAGGATGTACTTTTATGTATTGGTTTCTACTGTACATGTTTTTCTTCCGCTTTTAAAACTATTCTGGCCTGGAGTTGGGGTTAGAGTCAGGGTTCGGGTTAGGATGTCTAAAAATGTAACAGAAAGTGATTCTAACCCCAACCCCAAGTGACAATGGTAAGAAAATAGGAAAAACCAATGAGAAAACAATACATAAAATGACACGAAAAACTATAGAAATTTGTGCGACTGACACGAAAAAGACATTCGTGCTCAAGGCATGAAATAAAGCTGAATTTTGTGCCAAAGACACAAATAAATTGATGACATTTTGAGTATCACACAGCTTTCTGTGAGATCAGTCTGTATAGTGTAATTTTTTATAAATGCCTAAGGAGCGGTCCACATTTCACGTCTCTATTTGAACGCATTTGTCGCACATCTACATTCAGAATAATGTATTTGCACGGTCCATTTAAATAGAGAGCGACGTCGCATTTGCAACACGCATGTGACAGACATGCTGTGTGACAAGCTCTTTCCCGAGACACACCAATGCCGCAGCCAGTTGAAAATATTTTTTAGAATGTTGCATTGGAAAGTCGGATGAAAGCAGCACAGTTGCATTTTCCACACAATTTTAGACACAAAATATATTTTTATTTAGAGATTTAAATTGTTGACGACTGGTTCACAGAACAGGGCTTCACAGTATAAACTATTTCTAGGCTAGATTGAAATGTGCATTATGAATTTTTCATCAATGTTTTTGAAATTGTGTCATATTTTAGATAACACAACATCTAAAATATTTTCTGATTAGGGAACTCTGGCTCCCTTCCAGATGTTTGTTTATAACTTAAGGGGCGTTCACACTACACTTTGTTTCACTGACCTCCATTCATTCGCATGCTTGTGCAAAGATATTTCGCATTTCTTTGTGTACTGTACGTGACCTCCAAATTCGTATCACGTGGAGACATGTGACCAGTAAAAAAACAGTATGTCATGCCGTGATCTTTTTCTCTACTAAAAGGCAAAGATTGACGAAGCAATCCCCGCCCATATTCGCAGCAACTCCAAAAATATTTGCGGTAACACTTTCTATAAAGCCCATGCATATAATGAATTATAACCCCCTTTGTAATTATTTATAGGCAGTTATTACTATTCTATAAATATTATCATAAAGACACAACAATACCTATACTCCATTATAAGAACAGTATAGTTACGTTTATAATTACTTTTAAGTGATGCATTTGCATTTCAATGCGCATGCTCATAATCCACTATACACTGATTTATAACTACTCAGTTGTATACTTCCTTGAGGGTATTTATAAAGGTGCAGCCTGCATTGCTATAATGTCATTATATTATAGTTACTACTTACTTCATCATACAGATTTAGTTCTATTTCAAATAACGGATATGATTTATATTGTTATAACCATGTTATAAGTTACTATTATGACTCATAATACAATTATTATCCTCTATTAATGCATTATTAATGGATTTAAGAAAAAGTGAAAGCATAGTATACAGTTTTCCTAATCCAAATCTTAGTAAATGGTCATGGTGTGAGTTACTTATTATGGGTCTAAGGCAGTTATTAACATCTATAAATGCATTATTACTTATTATATAAATAATATACAAAGTAGGTTATATTTCATTATAAGCTTGGTGCTTCATAGAAAGTGTTACAATATTTGCTTGCTCAAAGTCTTGTGTGACGCCCCTTTATATAGACAGGGGAGTGCTTTTGTTTAAAATGAACAAACCATCTCTGATCTCTTTGGGTCTCTATTCGAAGGCTGGATCCTTCAAAGGACGCAACGTCAAAGGCGTGAACTGCAGTCTCCGAAGCCCACAAATCGAACTGAAATGACCCGGTCTAGCCACGCCTGTAAGTGGGACACAACAGCTGAGACATTACAGACTTTTAAAAATAAATATGAAAACATTTTTTTTTTTTTTTAGAAACAAATATGCACCAACAGTATCAAATGTACCAACCTTAGAAATATACAAAAGTAACACACAACATTGTAGCACAGTATTACAGCACCAATATTAATTCACATCACTAAAACATGTATAATAGTAAAACAGTGACAAGGACCATTCATTTGCAAAATATAAACTTTTATTTAACTACAATTATGAATGCTTTTTTTTAGATAACAGGCGTGCATTGAATCTTGGGATAGCTAAGGCTGTGAAGATTCCATCTGATGGATCCTATATTTCACGGAAAACAAAGGAAGCATTTGGAGACCACATCTGGAGGCTATTGATGGAGCCTCCGAATTGGGACAGTCTTCATCATGGTGCGGTGACATCATTGGCCTTCAAATATATGCCCTTCGGAGGATGCGGCTTTTGAATTGGGATGAACCCTGTGAATACAATCTGAGACAATAGTAACTTTAGCCACATTAGCCATACAACGAGCTAACAAACACAAACTAAACAATTTGCAAACATTCACATAATATGAAGTGTGAACCTTTTTTCTGAATAGACCATGTTGGATCATAAACAGTTTATAGAGCCATTTTCAGAATGAACCTTTGTTCAAGTCCATCATTGTAAAAAGTAGTGGGTGTATTTTTACTTTCATAAGGTGGTTATGTAGTACACACACTGCAGACATCTCTCTTTAAATGAGAAAAATACTTTCTTTGCTGTTTAGATCATGCTATTTCAAATGCCAGTGCTAGCTAAACGTTGGTGGCAGATTAGCACAAGTCTCATGGTCCAAACACTCTGAAGAGACTCGTGAACTTCAGGCCACTACTAATTATTTGCACATCAAACAAGAAGTATTGAGTGCCAGAGCCATGTTGTGAAAGCCAGACAGCAATTATTAGCACTCTCTAAAAGATTAATGGGTCACTACCTGAGATGTATCTTGCCCAGCAGCTACGAAACCAAACACGGCAAGACACTGCACATATAACCAGGTCCATACGTCAACTACCCCAGTAAAAATCACAGTGTATCCATTTTACCGCCCAGAAATAATGTAATGCATGTTCAAGTATGGAACAGAGCACGTCTATTCCTTTGGGAAATTCACTAGCTATAGTAAGGCAGTTTTGCACCCAGTCTTTACAGCTAGGAGACTCATCAGAGGTAAACACCAGAGCTGGCTAACAAGGAGATTTGCAAATTCCAGGCTTTATATAATGAGCAGCTCAAGTAAGCCAGTTAATTGCCATGAGCTAGACCAGGAGCATTAGTCTTCAAACAAATTCAGCATTAGAAAAGCCTCACAGGCTTGTGCGGCATAAAATGTTTCAGTGTCGAGAAGAAATATGCAGTGCCTGCAATGTCACTGTTAGGATGCCCACTGGGCTACAAACAAACCCCCATCCATCATTTTCCTCTCAGCCATAGCTGCTTAACTGTTAAACAGACCCTTTATCAACAATGACAGCGCCAGCACGGTGTTAACAGAAGCAGGGTATCTTTCCTTCTGGAAGCAGTGTTGGATGTTTGGGCATGCAGTATAGAGGGGTCGAAACTCACGGCCTGGCATGATGGAGTGGGGAGCATGTGTGTGCCAGGGCTGGAAAGTTCATCAACAGCTGGATCAAAGGTGCTGGCAGAACCTGTATCCATCTGGCAAGCAGAACAAACTGTCAAGGAACATTTCACTATACTGAATACTGATGTGTTGTTTGGGAGTTTTTTTGTGTCTGTGTGTGCGCGGGGCACGCAGTAGCCAAGGAACTAACTTTCTACAGAATTTATAGTACAGAAGAGTACAGTGCACTTTTAAAAATAAAGGTTCCTAAAAGGTTTGTCAAGCTGTATGGTTCCATAAAAAACCTTTAACATCACAAAAGTTTATTTGTAGTTGAAAACATTCAACAAACTAAAAAAAGATAAGAAAGACTTTTAAGAAGACTTTAACTAAAGGGTCTTGGGGGGCAGCTGCACCCTAGTGGTTAGAGAATCGGGCTTGTAACCCGTTCAAGTCACACGGTCAGCAGGTTGCAAACTGTGTGCCCTTGAGCAAAGCACCTTAACCCCATTGCTTCCTGGTTGCTTCCAGGGGTAGCTGTCCACTGCTATAGGTGTGTGTGACTTGCAGTGTGTGTTCACTATTCACTGGGATGGGTTTAATGCAGAGGCCACATTTACTTGACAAAGCTTGTCACAGTTTCACTCTTACGTAAACCTCGTTCATCCAATTCTTTTTCTGTGTGCATAGAGGAGTTCTGCTAAAGATAAGAGGATAAACCAGTGTTTCTGTATGAACTGATGCTGGGATTAATAGGATTTGAAGCTAAAGTATTGCATATGCATTTCTAGGAGTTTCCCTTTTAGACGCAAAATTTATGGGATGAGATTATTTAAATGATTCACGCCACGCGATTTACTAATGTTTGCGTGTGATATTACTGGTTTTCACGCCATTATTTAACACCAAAAAACATGTCTTAAATCATTTTGCGCTTAAAGGAACATGCCCACATTTTGGGAATTTAGCTTATTCATCGTATCCCCCAGAGTTAGATAAGTCCATACATACCTTACTCATCTCCGTGCGTGCTGTAACTCTGTCTGACGCAGCCCCCGCTAGCTTAGCTTAGCACAAAGACTGGAAGTGAATGGCTTCAGCTAGCAAACTGCACCCAATAATTGGCGAAATAACGCTAACCTTTTCATATTTATATGTTTTGATTTGTATAGTCACACCGTGTACAAATAAAAGGTCAAATGAGACACAGCCATCTTTTAACAGTATACATACTGGGAACTATATTCTCAGAAGGCAAAGCACTGCTACTTGGGTGGAGTAGCACAAGTAGCAGTGCTGTTTTTTGCGCAATTATTTAACACCAAAAAAAGAATGTCTTAAATCATTTCACGCTTAAATAATGTCTGTCGGGATTTACTAAAGGTGTGCAGTGTATAATTAGCGCTGAAAAGTGTGGTCTCGTTTTTTTGCAACTCAAACTCTTTTTTTTAAATGCAAAATTTATGGGATGAGATTATTTAAATGATTCACGCCACGCGATTTACTAATGTTTGCGTGCGATATTACTGTTTTTTTGCGCCATTATTTAACGCCGAAAAAACATGTCTTAAATCATTTTGCGCTTAAAGGAACATGCCCACATTTTGGGAATTTAGCTTATTCACTGTATCCCCAAGAGTAAGATAAGTCCATACATACCTTTCTCATCTCCGTGCGTGCTGTAACTCTGTCTGATGCAGCCCCCGCTAGCTTAGCTTAGCACAAAGACTGGAAGTGAATGGCTTCAGCTAGCAAACTGCTCCCAATAATTGACAAAATAATGCTAACATTTTCATATTTATATGTTTTGATTTGTATAGTCACACCATGTACAAATTAAAGGTCATATGAGACACAGCCATCTTTTAACAGTATACATACTGGGAACTATATTCTCAGAAGGCGAAGCACTGCTTCTTGGGCGGGGTAGCACAAGTAGCAGTGCTGTTCTTTGCAGCATTATTTAACACCAAAAAAAGAATGTCTGAAATCATGTCACCCTTAAATAATGACTGTCCGGATTTACTAAAGGTGTGCGGTGTATAATTAGCGCTGAAAAGTGTGGTCTAGTTTTTTTTGCAACTCAAACTCTTTTTTTTTAGATGCAAAATTTATGGGATGAGATTATTTTAATGATTCACGCAACGCGATTTACTAATGTTTGCGTGTGATATTACTGTTTTTTGCGCCATTATTTAACGCCGAAAAAAGCATGTCTTAAATTATGTTGCCCTTGAAAATGTTGCTGATAGAAGAGGCATCGTAGAGTGTGTGGTACAAGGCAGATGATTTTTTTAACATGTAAGAGTTTATTTGGAATGCAAGAGGAACATATTATTCAAAAATATTGTTTGCCAAGCCATTTATATTTTTTTTGCTGGAGGAAATGAAAGAGGAGTCACTAGGAGAAGTCACACAATAGCAGATGTTTCAAAACTTATTATCAACCTTCAACTTTTTAGTGTCTTATGGCTTCGTTAGCTGTGATGTCCGTGGTGCTGAACTCAAGCGCACGTTAGTAGATCATGCGCAACTCATCAGCTCTGCTTATTTGCGACCCTGAACTAATTTGCGCTGCACTTAGTAGATTGTGTTGGTCATTATGGAAATCAGCTGTTGCGCCTGTGTTATTCATCTAAAAATACAGTTTAATTGTATGAACCCAGATGCTTTTGAAAATGATGCCTTTCAAACTGCATGGTGGAAGCTCTGACGTCATGGGTTCCCTGATTCGAGACCTTAAAGATTATAGGGCTGATTTTGAACCACAATCAGGGTCGTTTTTGTGTGGAAAAGTGCAGCCTGGTTTAAGATTGAGTTCCAGCACAGGAGCCAGCCCCGTTGAAAAGGGGGCACGAGGGTCTTTGATGAGCTCAGATGCAAAAGCCCCTAAACATCCAAAAAATAGCTATTGACCGAATGCTCTCATCACGTATTATACGTTCATCAAATACTTACCGAGTTGTTGGCAGAATCCATTAAGAGTCAATATGTTTAAAAAAAATGCTTATTTACAATAAAATATTTCAGACGCACTTAGAGGGTTTTGCCTTTGAGCTCTTCCTTTTTTTAAGAGTCTACAGCAGTTAGCTACAGAATGTTAAATCATTTATTTGATGACTGTATCAGTTTATGATGCAAGGACAGTATGATTATCTGGATCTAGGCTTTGACTTACTAAGCTTTACTAATCTCTTATTTCTAGATCTTGTCAAACTTTTGTAAGATAACTATTGTTACAGTGTTTCAATGAGACCTACAAATCTAAGGCTGTTAGCTGTAGTCACCCATTGCTGCTCAGAAAAGACTGGATAAACATTTGACTTTTGTAATACACTGCAGACAGATTTCTGTTCGGGGTAAGCAGCTTCCCTGAAGAAAAGAGAGATTTGTTTCCCATGGCACTGCATATCTTATTTCGGTTTTAATCTTATCCATCTAATATCAAACTCTACATGGTTTTCAGGCAGCACGTACAGTATTGACTGCCAAGTAATACAAATCTCAGTGTCACCTATCCAGCAAAACCGCTCATGCCCAGACTGTTAAGCAGTTAGTTCATACGGTCGGCTCCTCTAATTTGAGACTGTTGCTTGAGATATTGATCAGCCTTCCTTGGTATTCCTCTTGGAGGACTGTCTGTCGAAAGTCTCTACTGTAAGATGTCGTTCACCCACGCGTCAATTAGACAGTGAGAGGGCAACGAGCTGTCTCAATGAGAACTGATGGGGCGAGAAGTTTAACAGCTCGCCACAACTTTATGAAATCTGTCTGGAGCCAGTGGAGGTAATATAAGGTCACTGCAAATGAAACGAGTAAAGTTAACTCTGTAGAAACCCAACCCTCTGCATAAAAAATAAATAATACAAAATAATATTTGCACATACAGTAAGTATTAACATTGCATTTGCAGGTACTAACATTAAATACATTCACCTTATGAAGGCCTATACAGTGCAAACGCAAGAGGGTTGGAAACATTTTGAACATAAATCATCGAGGCAAACAATTGCTATAAATATTTAAACCTTTTCCACATTCTCCAGGAAATTGAGGTTATTTTCTAGGTGACCAAAGTGGTGAAAACTTATGAAGAACTTGTTAGTCAGCCTATTTTAGTTTAGTCAGCAACTGCTGAAACATTCATTAGGGGAGTAGACAAGTCTGTTGGCCTCTGGAAAGAATTGTATTTTCTTATAATTAATTCATAATTGATCTGAAAATAAAATACACCTTTGTGGTCAAATATATCACGCTTTCCAACTACATTTGTTGCTGTGTTGCCGAGTACTTACGGGCATTCGCTGTAAATATCGTTTAGACTGAAATGCAATTACTGGCTACAGGACCAAGTGCTGGTCACATCCATTCTGCAGATGAACCTGACAACTGCACATTGCATTTGGCTTTATGAATGAAATAGCCTTGTGCCTAACCTAGCTCACCATCTCAATTCACAGACCGATGATTTGCTGAAACAATATTAAACTTAAATTTAAGGGATAGTGTACGGTCAGATTGTACTTATTGCAAAATAAACCCAAACAAGGTGAGCAGGACTTGGACTGGTCTTGTATCATCCCAGAGAGGTTTATTTTGCAAAAATGATCACCTGGGAAATAATATTCTTTTAACCTCCTAAGACATGGATGTCAACATACACATTTTTTTTTTGTTGTTTGCACCATAATACTTAATGCTGTGTAACTGGAACCTGTTGTACACAAACGTGGACAATTACCCTGCTTCATGTTTAAAGGGGCCATGGCCAAAAATGTTCCATGTTTAAGTGCTATAATTGGGTTCCCAGTGCTTCTATCAACCTATAAAGTGTGAAAATGATTATCCCAGTAACTTAGTTTTGGTAAACCATTCTCTATAAGCACGTGAAAAAATAGGTAATTGAAATTTGGCTCTCCTTATGATGTCATAAGGAGCTCTTATTGTAATTGTACTGCCCCTTAAACTGCACTATCCAACCACAGCACTGTCATTTAGTGCAGAGAGAGAAAGAGAGAGAGAGAAAATAATTCACAGCATCAAAGTTTGCATTGCATCAAACCACCATCATTGTGATTAGTGTGTGCACTTCATCCACTCATTTGTATTTTAAAGGACACACCCAAAACGGCACATTTTTGCACACACCAACAAATAGGCAATTTTAACATGCTATAATAAATTATCTATATGGAATTTCAAGCTTAAACTTTGCATATGTGCTCTGTGGACACCAAAGATTTATTTATGTTATTGTGACATGTCCGCTTTAAAGAAAAATATTTGGTTGTTATATGTACTGATTTTTTCTAACCTCAAAATAGCTGGAAGAAATCTGAAAAAAAAAAGACAAACAAAAGCTCGGGTCTTAGGAGGTTAATGTTTGTGTTCGCATTTCTATGAGCTGTGCACACTGTGCCACCTTAAAATAATTGGTGCATTACACCCCTGGGTCATGGTTTACTGATTCAGGTTAGGTCACAAAGGAGGAAGTTTAAGACCAATAATATTTTTCATTTGTATTGACAGGTGGAGAGTGGTTTAGAAGAGGGGAAAAAGCATAAAAAAGGTAGTACATTTCTGTGACTGAATACAAAATGTATGCTAAAAGACATGTTTACTTATAATTGGACACAATGACATGTTTATAAATAATACACTGGAACGAGGTATGAAGATCAAACTCTCTCTCTCATGTGCAGTGTAACTTAGACCGACTTCTATAAACAAGTCCATTAGGTTTTATGGCACCTGATGCTACATTTTTATTGGCTGTCCCTGTGACGATCGGCTTATGAGAACTGAACTCCTCAGTACATTCTCACACGTATTACACTACTTACTAAATAAGGAAATTTGTATGTTTAATTCACAAAAAATTCAGATTTTGATGGATACTTATTTATAAATATTGCCTAACAGATTCTTTCTGACATGCAATTGTATAGAAAAAATTGCATCAACATCCTTCTTGTGGCTTCATCAATCTGCTGCAACGTATATCATTTCCTAATTTGACTCTTGCTTACACAGCAGAAATGCGCTTACGTTATAAAAAACTCTAGTGGCAAAAAGCATCTGAGTAATACTCTCAGATAATCAGTGTAAGTGAAGTACGAGCAACTGTAAAGTGACTGTGGCTGCATCCCCCCGTCCAGTCTCACTCAGTGAAGCACAGACGCTTCAGATCAACACAGGTGTGCCAGTGCATTGAACGGAGGGCAGACAGCCAGTCTTTAATGAATTGGCTGTGCGTCACCGGCATATGGCCGTGATCCAAGGCTAAGCTCGAGATGTGGCCCTCTGTGCTCATCAATGAATCTCAAACACGTGAGAACGTCAGCCTCGTGGCATTAGCCGAATGCCAATGTGGGTTGGCAGGACGCTGTTGTTCGGATGAAATGGCACCCTGGCAGAATAACAAGGATTCGTGACGCGGCCTTCCTCAGCATCCTGTCTCACTGAGTGAAGTGATGATAAGGGGCCGCCCTAAGAGCGCCACTCAGCATCACTGATCAATGTCAAATGTAACAATAACAAGAAGTTATGCCCGTGGAAACACACCACTAAACCGTCCAACAGAGATATACTGTAAGTATGGTAAAGTGTAAGATCATCAGTGTAAAACAAACCAACTATGTACATTATTCTGCTTATTAAGCAGAAATCTATATAAATATTGATCCAAGTTTAAATTAAATCAGGCAATTACTGAGACAGACATTTAAAAAGCAATTTTATCACAAACACATAAAAAAGTTATGTTTCCATCAATATTACTGGAATGTAAACGTGTTATTACATAAAGTCTTATGAAAGCAGAACATTTAGGGCAATTTCTTTAAAAGTATCGCCTGAGGAAAATTTCTAGTTTTGCTTTGGCAAAGCCCAAACGCCAGCTTGATTGAATTTTTATTTTATCAACTCAGCTTTTATGAAAGAGTATGAAAGGAACTGCAGAGAGCACATTTAGCAGAGAGCACATTTTGCTTTATTGTCTGACCACAACTGTAAAGTAAAAGTAGAGAAAAGTAATGCGGGGCAAAAGTAACAAAGTGATTTTGGGTTGCGATTTTGGTGCTTTCGTGTGTCTTGTGAATAGTATGCCATACAGACCTGTTTGCCACTGAACCTGCATTAACGACGACAGTGGGGCCTCCAGCCTTAGTCAAACGGGTTAGCACGTATGGTCGGGTTGCGATTTTGACGCTATCGTAAGTCTTATGAATAGTATGCCATACAGACCCGTTTGCCACTGAACCTGCATTAACGACGACAGTGGGGCCTCCAGCCTTAGTCAAACGGGTTGGTATGTATGGTCGGGTTGCGTTTTTCGCGCTTTCGTGTGTCTTGTGAATAGTATGCCATACAGACCCGTTTGCCACTGAACCTGCATTAACGACGACAGTGGGGCTTCCGGCCTTAGTCAAACGGGTTAGCACGTATGGTCGGGTTGCGATGTTTTTGGCGTTTTCTCCTGGTCCTGTAAATGATATACAATATAGACCCGTTTGCCACTGAACCTGCATTAACGACGACAGTGGGGCTTTAGGCCTTAGTCAAACGGGTCGTCAGGTTTCATTTTCTCTTAAAGATCGGAAGGTGACCCTTATTTACCATATATACCCTCGCATTGGGCCCCCAATTTGCTAAATCCTCAACTGTGGATAATGTAATTATGCCGCAATAGTTAGTCTGTCTGGAACTAAGCTGAGTTAAACCACATCACTGTGTGAAACTTCAATACATATGAACGGCCGCTACGCTAATACGATTTTGTTTTTCTCTCCCTGTCTCGTCCTCGACCCGAGGACAACGAGACAAACAGACCCAGTCCCGGTAGATGTGAAAGTCGGCACACCTCTGATCTACTGGCCGTCCTTCAACGTTATGCCCAGCTGATGCCTGACCAACGATCACCGGCAGAACCGCTTAATCCCCGCTAAATCCCCTTATCCGTTCTCCCAAGGGTTTTTCCCTCCTAGGACTTATTTTTCCTCGGATAAAAGCCCAGGGTTTTTTTTTCTCCTAGGGGTTTTTCACCCCGGGGAGGCAGCCTTTTTTGGGCTTTACCTAGCTTCCTCTTCTATACGTTGCTTTAGTAATACATGCACTTATAATATTGAGTCATAGCCGCAGCAAATTTAACTGCTCATGCTATCATGTATTTTGTTGTGCTATCTGTCGTTTTTCTGTGCTTTTCACTGCTTCTATTTATGTAAAGCTGCTTTGAAACAATTGACTTTTGTGAAAAGCGCTATATAAATAAAATTGAATTGAATTGAATTGAATTTTCTCAGAGCCCTGAGTACATTTGCATTCCAAACTATGACAGCATGCACGCAACCCTTGACAGAGCTGACAAATATCATATTATTTTGTAATCGCTTTGCGCGTGTAGGTCCAGAAAGCTGTTTTAGACCATAGTAAGATTTACATAAAATGACATCCCTACCCAAACACTAAAAACTCTAACCCCAACACCAGGCGACAATTGATTAAAGTTTAGAAAATATAGAAGAATACATCAGAAAAAATATTATAAACCAATACTTAAAGTGACATACTTACGCAAACACCAAATCTAACCCTTAACCGAAGCGTCAATGGTTTGAAAATAGGAAAAAGCTGTTGAGTAACCAATCCGTGAGAATGCCACTGAAAAATTAGCAAAAAATTCCGTGACTATCCCACGAAACTTTGTGAGATCAGGTTGCCTTAAATGGTCATTTTTTCTAATAACACGTTGTGTTTCTTGTTTCATGATTAAACTAGAGGTTAGTGCTCTAACACATCCTGAAGTTTACCTTGTCAGAGTTAATTTGAATAAATTGGGTTTAAATGTCTGTGCCCAATTGAAAGTGTGGGTTTCCCTGAGGGAGAAAAACTCCCTGAGGTAAGGGATTTCTTTAAGACTGTTGCAACAAACGTCACCCTTACCTGAGTGTTTTTACTAAGTATTTTATGGTAGTCTCTGCCAAAACACGGCAATGGTGAAGCAGTTTCTATAGTTACAAAACCTCACAGACTGTAAAGTACTGCATGTATAAAGCCTCAAAGTAATTAAAACTTGAAGCACTTTGGATTGAGTGACAATCGAATCACTATTCTCCTAATAAATGCACATCACTTTTCTCTAAGGGATTATTTTGATCGTTAGAAATGCGCATTGGTTACGTAATTTTCTTAAATAACCATAAAATCATCCATCGTGTGTGACGTCAAGGGACCTGTTATAATCCCTTAAGTTTTTAAAATGGTAAAATGAGTTCTAAGGACTTTGTAGCAACACATAGCAGAACTTGAAGTAATACTTTAGCATTTAAGGGTAAATACTTTTTGACAGAGCATTTATATTATGCTAAATTAATTAAAATATAATTTTCATAGTGTTCATACTGTTGAAATGTATTTATTTATTTATTTATTCTCAATAAAGTTTGTACTGTCGGGTTGCTTTTGAAACATTTGATGAAACTGAAACTTAACAATAAATGACAAAATATGTTTGCAGTTAGATATGAACAAGGTCATAGTCATGTATATTTACTAAAACAAGTGTAACACAAAAATCTATCTTGTTCTGTTGTGTTACTTTTGACCCACCTGTGTGTTATTTTTATCACAGCTGGCAGGGTCAAAAGTAACAATGCGCTATTTATGTTCAAAGTGAAATTATAATGAAGTCGTTTTGCATTTGTTTAAAATTCCACCTGGTATTGATAGACCACACTTGTGAGTTATTGACCACAGCAAAAAATATATCTCTGTTTTTTATCTTTTAAAATTATGTTTTTCAGAAACATGGTACTTTCACCCTTGCTCTCCCCTATACATATTTATAAAACGGTTAGTTCCAATCCTTGATTCTGATTGGTCAATAGCTGTGCTTTATTCACGATAAAACACGGCTAAGACACGGTTCTGTTTATCACTGCGCCCTTAGCAACACCCTTAGCAACCATATGTATCAGTTTGAGACCAGTTTGTTGTTTTTATTTGAGCTTTGATGCATATTACACATTGGAACTTTGTTGTTAACAATCAGGGACAAGGAATGCGTTTATTGATATAACTTCATGAAAGTTGCACTAATAAATTTTTTGTTATTTAATATTGTGTGGGTACTGTATTACAAAAGCAATAAGGTACTCGAGACAAGTGCTGTATCGTGAATAAGTAACGGCTGAAAGGCGTTGTTAGGCACGACGCGAAGCGGAGAACACCTGTTGGAAAGTGATTTTTGTGTGAGCATATCAGTGAACACCCCTGACCACTCGGTGAGTTTCACATCTTTGTAAATGAAAGTTTAATGCATTTTAGGAAGGATTGTTCCAGTGCACCTATAAAGCCATTGTAGAGGTGGGAGGTGACAAAAGAAACACCCGAAAATTCTCGGGCCATCATCATATGTCGAAATTTCAGTCAAAACCGTTCTATTTCATCATAAACAATCTGAAAACAGGGCTTTAAGTGTAAAATACCGAACTTGTCCTTTAAATAACTCTTCAATTGGTCACCCGAAAAGTGTGTTACACTGCCAAGTTTGTTTATGACTTCACCTCTACCTAACTAGACCAACTTATTGTAAATAAATAAATATTTCCAACCCACGCTTAGTCGACTACATGCCATGTCTCCTAAAATGCATTGCTTCAGGTACATATCACTGCATCTTTTGATGAAATATCCACTAGAGCTGTTTGGTTTTTTCTCTGTTTGACACAGGATTTTTAAAAGTTACCATGAAGATACATACACAAATTATAACCTGCTCATCCTTGCTAAGTAGATTTGTGCTGTTTTGTACTTATTTATGGTGATACGGTACTGTATGTGCGCAAATGTGCGACATGCCCAAGCGACTTAACCTGTCTTGCCGTCTTTGTTTAAGTATAATAAAGCACATACAGATGTCTTTTTGATCATTCATTAATATGCCTTATAAGTGGCCACTAAGCTTCCTGTAAACAACAAGTTCTTGACCTACCTCGGCCGAACATGTTCATCACACAATCATAAACTGAAGAATACACTTCATTAATGTTTAGTATTGTCTGCTTTGTAACCTTGAATGAACCCGCTTCAAAACTGGGAATAATCAAGCACCTCTAGTGGACACTCCAACCGAAAAATGCAGAGATGTACCAGTAGAAATGTTTTTAAGGTTATGAAATGTAGGCAGAGGAATGTAATTCAAATGAGTCTGTAAAGCATATTTCATATTTAATGTTAGCTTGACCTCTAAAACCTGAGAAGGCATGAAATTAATGCATCCATAAAATTCTCATCTAGTTTTGGCTAAATGTGAATATTAAAACAGAACACACTTTATCAGGCCTTTTGTCACATGTTTGTTCGTGTGTAGACAAATTGATAATCACTGAGTTAGTGAAGTGACATCAAATTAGCAAAATGTAGAAGATTGTTTTCTAAAAGCAACAGTCAAAAATATGGTTTACCAGTCATTTTATCAAGACATCCAACAGCAGAAAGCTACAAATGACCAATCAGAATCGAGCCTGCCAAAGAACTGTATAATAAAAAGGGTTATTTCTCTTTTGCTCTCATGCTTTCTTTAAGAGTGTTCAACAAATGGTACACTATGAATCATCATAATCAAGGTTTCTTATTCACTTTCCCGTACTAAACAGCATAGTGAAGATATGCACCGCTATTCATCGTGACACATGACACACCCATTGCAGCAGTGTTGGGATAACAGCTGTCTCAGGGTGAATGAGCAGAATAACAGGAGGCACTCAATGCTTACAAACCAGTCTGCTTAAACCCTCATGCGCAATCACAGTCCTTCATGCTTCCGTATTGCATTGATTAGTGGAACAATTTGGCCTGATTACTGATTACAAGTCAACTGATATCATTGTTACGAATGTTAAGAGGCACATTTCCGAACCACCTGCAGCTATGATGCAAGTTAATTGCGGAGGAACGCTTATGAGTATCATATCAAATGTCAAGCCTTTTCGCCTTTTAGCAGCAACAAGGCATATAACCCCTTTAATCGCCTGTCATCAAATGAAAATATATTGTAAAATGTGTCATTTTCAACCCCAGTAGTGCCGGGGGATGCAGAATTACAGCATTAAGGAGGTAAACAAAAGTTGAAAGCATTTATATAAAGAGCGGTTTCTATTACCAGTACTGCTGATGATTCTTTCGGACCACTTCTAAAACTAGCAACCCAAGTCGCCTTAATGCTCTATTCACAAAAGTTTCCTTTTCAAGTTTAAAGATGTGTTTGTTGACATTGACAAATGACATTGTTTTGTCCATCGCTGTTGTGTAATGGTTATTGTTTGAATGTTTTGTGAAATCGAATACTGTCTTGTCTCTGAACTTAACTTTTGTTCACCTCACTAATATCATTACATCCTCTGCCTCAGGGTCACAGTACTTCATTAATGACAAAAATGTCTCATCGACTTCTTCTGAGCCTAAAGTAGGTACAAATATGGAAACATAGATATATAGGGAGTCTCTTAACTGAAGTGACCCTTGACTACATGAAGCAAATAGCTCTTCAGTGAGTTTCGAATTTTTTTTAGTTTTTTTGCCTTATAAATGTGTACTTATTATGTATATATTAATACACACACATGTATGTATGTATTTAAGAAACATTAACAGCTTTGTGTGTTTAAACATATATAGTAATTACACACAGTGCACATACATATATTATGCAACAAAATCACTTTTATTTTGTATGAGATTCTAATCGCGATTCATCTTTGCCCAGCACTATTTTTATTCATGTGCCCTCATAAACTTTAATCAAAATTTGAAAATTTACTTCTGCCCTACTGTGGCGATCATTTTTATTTAGACGGCTCTGGCGGGAGCATCCATTAACTCCGCCCCCTTGAACAGTCAGTCTGCTGCAAGTCTCATTTTGGAATGAAATGCCTACTTTCTATATCCAATCAAAACACAGGGGAAACCCCCACTATTTTCCTCACGTGATATTCAGTTGTACTCGGAAATATGTCACAACTACGGCTGTGACGATAAAAATCACATGCCCTATTTAAAATACCTGTCTGAAATTGATTCTGAATCGCAGGGCTGCAATTCTGTGTTTCATGCGCAGTTGGTGAGTGTACTATAGCGTTTTGGTCAGTAAGAAGTCCTTATCAATCTAAAATCATTATAAGTCTGAGTTGTTTATTAACATGCATTTAAAAAAGCAACACTCGTTAAACGAAATAATTCAAAATATTCTTTATTATGTCTGAAGAACGGCAATATAAATATTCTTATAGATATTTCCTGGAATAGTGTTTGTAATGGTACTTCTTCTATGGCACAATTGTTTCTGCACAAGAGCACCCTCTGGCTTTTATGATGCGTTCAGACCAGCCGCGGTAGAGGCGTCAAGCGCAAATGATTTCAATGTTAAGTCAATGTAAAGACGTGTTGATGCACGTTTGGAGGTCTCGCGGCACGAATGAGGCGTTTAGCGCAACGCAGTAGACGCGATTCCGCCTCATTTGCGCATCTAGTTTGCACGAATGCCGCAAATTGAGTGTCGCTGCGGGAAACGCGCGAGTTTAAACATTTTTACTTTGTCGGAAAAACGTGCCGCGTTAACTAATCAGGAGCTTGCTCTAGTAGTGACGTGATTACAGGAAGCGAGTGGAGTCACAGACGCCCATCCCATGATGCGAATTTCCACGTGAATGTCTCAATGACTAGAATTTCACATGCGAATGAAGCGAGAACGCAGAAAACGCAAATTTGATGCCTCAAACGTGGCTGGTGTGAACCCACGGTTAGATGTGCCGGGATTTCACCGTAATTCATTCAAATTCATTCATTAGGAAAACGCGCATTTGCACGATTACGTATTCGTTACAGCCCTAATCACAACATGGAAGTAAACTTGATTGTGACTTCAATTACACAGGGACTTTAATGTGTTCTTTAATACTACCGTATGTAATGTTATATACAATGTTTTAATGTAAAATGTTTCAACTTGTAAAAGGTGACTGTAGAGTACATAAAATGTAATTTACTGTAATAAATGTGCAAATCACAGACCAAAAATAAATAAATACTGTATGTTCAATAAACTACATTCAGAAATAGCCATGGACAACGGGGAATACATTTATTGGATGTTCACAGCAGATAGTTCTGCTAACAAAGTAAAAGAAGAGGTGTGTTTTCAGTCACACTCATTTGCATACTCCTTGTCTTCATTTACATTAAACCAAGGCAATGAAAAATCTCAAGCTTGGTTTTATATTGACATAAAATCTAAATGTACCTTTTTTAATAAAATGATCATGTCATTATTTAAAGCTATAACTGAATACTAAACATACCAAAAGTTTGTACATGCACGTTTGTATAAACACGTTTGTATATTTTGACAAAATATAATAATTGTATCCAGTTGTTCTAGTACACTGTAAAAGGTGAAAAGTTGGAACAACATAAAAAACTATTAAAGTTTTTTACCAATTAAAGTAATTTTATAAGTGAATGCAAGTTTTCACTTTTTTAAACTGTCATATATTCAATACATACATGAAAACAATATATGCTGCATGCATCTACAAGTATCGAACATTTTAATACATGTCAATTCCATACATAAATGAGTTTTACTTTCATTTCAATATATCAGATTCTTGTATGGGGCGGTGGAAAATGCTGATGGATTTCTCTTTGAAATCTCACACTAAAGCTGCTGGCAGCTGTCTTCAAGGTCTTCAGGCTGGCACTAATGAAACCATCTACTGTAGGATGACTCACAACCTTAAAAGCAGCGGCAATGGCTAATGTATAAAGTGATGGAATCTCCTCACAATTTTTGATTGCAGTGAGACCCAAGATGCAGAAGAATATCTGTTCAGACAGAAAGATAGAGATAGATGAGAGAGAGCGAGAGAAAGACCGCAGGCCATATAGAATTGAAGCCATGATAAGATGTGGCACATTATTATGAAAGCTTAAAAGCACTCATGTTGCTTCTGCGATTTGAAAAGAGAGATGATAGAGACTGATATTTGGAAATATGTCACCGCTGGAGCGTGTATAACTTAAGAAACAGACAAGGGAGTGCTTGTCATCTGAGCAGAAGTTTAAAGTCAGTGTCCATGGTAGAGATGCTCCTGAGTATTTTGTGATGAGCAATTTGTGTTAACTCTTGTAAAAATTCAAATTATTTTAGAAAGGACAAAACATTTAAAGCTCACTTCAGGGTCATAACTATTACATATTGAGGAGGAAAAGTCCCCACAGCAATCGGATATGGCCAAAATCCACCCAATATTTGATCTTTATTCAGCTCTATTACACTCCCATATGCACGATTATATGTGTTGTTAAGATGACAAAAACATTTAAAAACAAATAAAGATCCTGTGTGCATCATGTGTCTTGTCAAAATAAGTGCCTGCTGCAGATGTGTCTAAAGGGTTTATGATAAAAGAGATGCTCACGTTTGCCAGATACTCACATAATCTCATGCATAATTAAAGTTTACTCTTAAGGGAGTGTCTTGCGTGTTATTTTGTGAATGTGAGCGCCTTTTATATCATAAACGGTTTTGACGTGTGTGTGCAGCAGGCACTTATTTTGACAAAACACGTGATGCACAAAGGATCTCTCAACAAACAGAACACATATTTTGAAAAAAGGAACCAAACACAAGACACTCCGAACGCCTATTTTGAATTAGCGCTCCTTGAATTAGCCTTTCAGTAAAATAAAAAAGTATAAAATACAAACTGGGGGAGTTATGATCCTTAGACGTAAAATGCATGGATTCAACCTGATCTCATGGGAATCTGTATGTATTTTATGTGTTGGCTAATTTGCATAATTTCAAAGCGAAATTGTACAAAAACACGCGATAATTAGAACTGGAAAAAACACATTAATGTTAACATATACAACCTTACTGTATAGTGTTACAGAACAAACAAAATAAACATAACCCATCCATAAACCCAACGTCAGTGGCAAAAGCAAATCGTACACAAATGTACAAATTTAGTCAGACACTGTGTAAAATATGTATGAATTGCTATGAGATTGTGTTGATGGATTCGACTTTTCGTTGTTAGGATGTTGAATTTTTTTTAATGCAAATTTATTGTTAATGTACTTAATTTTCTTTTTGGATAACAAACCTTCAAATGTCTGCAACCATAATGTTTTCATATGCCCTTGTTTGTTCTTGAAAAGTTAAATGAATAGTTAACCTAAAAAAAATGTCACAATTTTCTGTTTGTCAAAAGAATTAAAGAGCTAAGTACTTAAAGAAATGCAACCAATGAAGAATGTAACTTGTACTCAGTAATATGAAAACATTTGTAATGATTTTAAGAATGAAGAAAATCCAAAGCCAGTCACATTACGATATGTAACATTAATATATATAAATATGCAAAACACAAAACAATATGCAGATGAGGCAGGTCTTCTGCAACATATACCTTATGTATGCATCTGTGTACTATGTTAGTGTCTGTATTCATTCAAAAAGTAAACAGTTTCTACAGCCTTTAAGCTATTTTATAAGTCATCTACTGTTTAAAACCCTTCTGTTAGGTGGTTCCTCATAATGTTATACAGGCAGGAATTCATTAGGTTTTGAAATGTTAAATGTGACTTTGAAACATACAGGGGCGGTTTCCTGTAAAATGTTTAGAGTAATCCAGGATTATGCCTTGGTTATATTAGGATATTAAAGTCGTTTTTACAAACCTACCTTACAAAAAACAACATTACCGGTACTGATATATGTTAAGATACATCAGCGCATGCTGTTTTTAAATTAAGGCAGCTGAAACATGCATTTTGGTCTGGGACTAGAATAAGCCCTGTCCGCAAAACCACCCCACAGAGTGTAAGTAAAACTCATATAATTTAGATCTCTACGACCCTTTCATTGAAAGTCACTGAGCTACTGTACATGTATGGTAAATAATAATAAGATCAAGTCTTTCCCTCTGATGTAATGAACTAGCCTTCAACGTGTAAAGACTGGAATAACCTGTTAATTGTCTGGAACCATCATCCGACACACTGTGTGAGAAACTGGTGGGTGGGTTATCTGCTTGAGACCGAGGGAAAGAAACCACCGGAGCATCGATCCAACACGAATCCAACTCAGTATCACTCCCGGCCTGTCTACACCACCAATCAGAGCCCAGCTGATTGATGGCTGGATAATTGAGCTGTCCTTAGAGTGTCCACGTTTCAATCTTTGCCTTCATCTCTCTCTCTCTCATCCATTTGGCTGTGAAATCTATCGTATTTTACTTTATCTCTTCTCGTAACAGAGGTCCTCCCAATGTCTGTTTGCATGGCAGCACACGGGCACAGAGCGATTACACCTGCTCCAGCAATGTGATAGACCACAACCACGTCCAGACTAATTCATCTGTTGGGAGAGGCCACCTGCTGCCCCGAAGGGCAAACACACTCTCTGCTGTTTTACCCAGAAAAAGTGCCTCACACTTTTCTCTCATTGCAGCACGCTCGGCAGACACTGAATGTGGGATCTTCTGAAGGTTTAATTGTTCTGGAAGGTTAGAGTTCTTTCACCTTTAAAACTTTTATTCCATGAAAGCAGCACTGCAGTGCTGTTAACGTGTTCTCGCTATGAAGGCCAGAGCCTTTGGTTGGACACCAAACCAGGAACTGGTTTTATTAGATTTCCTTAATGTGATACTCCAGCCAAATATCAAAATGAACTAACGATGTACTCACCCTCAAGCAATCCGATATACATCCATCATCTTTCAGACCAACACTTTTGGAGCTATTTTGGTAAATGTGACCAGTCACGGAAAGTAGTGACACAAGTCGGATCTGGGGCATTTTGAGTTATTCACAAGTTGTGGCCATTTGAATGTAACACATTCAAGAAAGAGAATGCTGAGAAATTTGAGGAAGAAAAAAGTTAACACTCTTCCCTTTTCCCTGCCTGGAGAGACAATAGGGCTCATTTACATCTCATTTAGCTAAGCCATACCCTATAGCCATTTTGAGATACAGATGTTCTAGCATCATATTTAGTATTTTGTGAAAGAAGTCCAGGTGACAACATCCAAAAATAAACAGGACTTTTACCTTTGTGAGGATCACAAGTCGAATCAAGTCTGTTTCAGATGTGTGAATAATCCAATGACATTTTTGGCCACAAATGCATATAATCTGTGAAATATAGATGTAAAGTCTGTTGTTTACATCGGATTTCGCATGACCGTCTGGTAATAGAATTGAATATACAATCTGAGGACTATTTACATCGTAACATGTAAGGGTATCTCTATGTAACTTATATGTGTTTGACATGCTGCACTGCAAGAACTGACAGAGAGATCACGTCAAAGTACTGCGAGAGCGAGTCGAAATTAAACTACTCTGTAAGATTTCTTGAAGAGCTCTCGCGGTACTTTGACGTCATCCGACTGCGGCGCCGCATAAAGTCAGTGACGTGGCTGACGTACGATGCGGCTGACTGTCATCTGTTCCGCCCCCCAGCTTCTTTTATTTTTCTTTTGTTTAGTGCGCCCGAGCTTTGTTTACAGTCTGTGGAGACGCACGCTATATATAAATAAAAAAAACATGTTTGAGGGACAGGTCAGCCACGTCACTACAGTCACGTGACTTCACGCGGTTCACAACAGAACTGAAAGGGAAGACAGAATAAAGTCGAAATTCTTGCTATTTTTGGACCAAACTGTATTTTCGATGCTTCAATACATTCTTACTGACCCACTGATGTCACATGGACTATTTTGATGATGTTTTTATTACCTTTCTGGACATGGAAACCGTACATAGATTTCCAATGAAGAGGACAGAAAGCTCTTGGACTAAATCTAACGATAAAACATCTTAAACTGTGTCGAAGATGAACGGAGGTCTTCCGAGTTTAGAACGGCATAAGGGTAAGTCATTAATTACATTATTTTCATTTTTGGGCGAACTAACCTTATTTAGTAGTCACACTGTTCCATTTGGGTGCGAAGGCGAAAACACAAGCTTATACAGTATGTAAATATACACACAGACAATGACGCCCCCCGCTGCACGCTAGAATCTCCGGAAAAACAAGCCGATTTCAACCGCAAAATGTACGCTTTTAAATGTACAAAAAATGCTATCTCAAACATGGAGAGGCTTCTTCGTGATCTCAACTAACAGATTCTGCAATAAAACGAAAATAACAAATTTTGAAAAAAAAACTTTGTTTCTCATTTTCTCGAAACTTGTGCTGCCGACTTGTGTCATTGGTTTCCGTGACGGGTCACATATGTCCTTGATTTTCCAAGCTTATAATGGGAGAAAAGAGGGATAAGGAACACTTCTGACTTTGAAGCCCAAAAAGTGCATCAATCATTCACTGACGTAATACAGACAGCTCTAACTGTGCATTCACACCAGACTCAGTAGAGGAGGCAAAAACGTGCTATTCGCACGTAGTTGGATGCTTGAACATTTTGAGTTTACTTGCTTCATTTGCAGGTGAAAGCCGTGCGTGAAATTCTATTCATTCAAGATATTCAGATGGAAATTTCCGTCATGGGAGGGGCTTCTGCGACTCGACTTCCTGTAATAACTTCACAACTAGAACAAGCTCCTGAGTGGATAACGCGCCATGATTTTCTGCCAAAGTTCAGATTTTTCACCTTGTGTCATTCACACGCCATACTAAATGGCATTCGCGCCACAAGACCTTCAGCATTCTTAACGTGCCTTTAAACTGACTTAACATTGAAATCATTTGCGCCAGACACTCTATTCGCGTTTGGTGTGAATGCAGCTTAAGGGTTAACCCATTGGAGCCATGTGGATTACCTCTGTGAAGGATTAATGCACTTTTGGGGGGTTTTAAGTCAGCAGTTGTTCCATAATTCCCTGTTTTCTCCCATTATAAGCTTTGAAGAGCAAGGACATTTACTAAAATAACTCCAAATGTGTTGAAAGAAGAAGGACATTTGAATCTCGGATTGCTTGAGGGTGAGTAAATCATGGGGTAATTTTGATATTTGGCTGGAGTATCCCTTTAAGCATGAAAAATAAATTAAGTTGTCACTTAAAAAATATATTATTTCACAAACATCCCCAACAAGTCGGCTAGCTATAGCTTTTCTATGTCATCAAAAGTATTTATGTGCTTTTCCGCACCTCTAGCTGTGATTTTATGGCATTAAACCATTTAAAATTGAAAAAGTGGCTCCTGGGCTACACATCAATCATTGAATAACACATTTTATTGCTTTCCAGTTTCAATGTTGTTAGAGGGATTGTTCTTGCTTTTCTGGACACATGGAAAATTGTCTAAACCAGTCATATCTGACATACTGTAACACTCAGACCTACTGGTATATACAAACCGTCAGACACATACCGTAAACATTCACAGATACATATTCATGTAATTGAATTTTCTGTGCTAGCCGCAGACGTGTCTGACCAAGTTTGGCTTTTAGGATATTCACTACATCTAGTAATTCAAATGATGCCCCATGCTGTAATCTAGTAGCACAAGCAGTGGCATGCATGCCGGGTCAGCTCTTCCTCTGTTGAAAAGCAATAATGTGAGAGCGGCGTGGCATACAGGCCACCCGGAGAGAGTAGTGGGTCGTACGACAAATGTGTTTGAACTGTGCTGGGAATTAATTATGCGGAGGAGACTCTGTCTCTATCTCTCTATTTCAACACCTTTGCACCTATCCGACACGCCACCTGGTCTCGGCTTGCACGGCACTGCTCTGGTTCTGAAACACAAACATGCTAGTTTCTATGCCATAGTGAATACAAGAGATTTAAACATAATGTACAAATAAACCCCTAAACCAAGAGTGTTGTCCCCATGGAAGCAAGGCAGCCGGATAATATTGGACTGAGAGATACAGAAGTAATGCAAAATGTGTATATTAGCAAATATAAGGCCAGACAGTATGTACATCTCTTGTTTTATTACATTAATAAAGTAGAAAACACAAAGACCGATTCAGGTGGGGGAGTGTCTCTTTGTCGACAGTCTGAGTCTCCTGAGAGAGGAGAACCAGCACAAATGTGGATGAAAGAGGTGAATATACTGTATAAAGGCCTCCTTATGAATCCTACATCTATATTTGAAAACGATTGCTGGCAAGAATAAACAGGTTCACACATGTTTGATGTCCAGACAGAGGAGGCCGACAGGGCTGATGGATAAACATGTTATTAAGTGCTATTCAGTGATTGGCTGAATTCAATTCAATTCAATTTTGTTTATATAGCACTTTTCCCAATTGTTTAATTGTTTCAACGCAGCTTTACATTAATACATGCAGGAAAAAAACACAGAAAATCGATCAACAACATACAGTAAGCAACAGAATACAGTGGCTAAGATTAAACCGTACTAGCGAGCGTAGTAATAATGTAACCCATAGAAGAGGGTGCTAAGTTAAGCCAATGTCAGCTGACTCACCAGGGGTAAAAAAATAATAAAAAAAACGCTAGGAGAAAAACCCTCCTGGCTTTTTTAGTTAGGAGAGGAAAACGTCCTAGGAGTGGAGGGAGAAAACCCTGAGAGAAATATATGAAGAGTTTGGTTCCAAAACGCAATAAACGCCATTTTTGAAAAAAATGAGTTCCTGCCAGAATCAGTATTATATCAGGTCAGTATTAAAAAGTAAATTCTTAATTTTACGCAAAATCCATTATCCGCCGTGTTATTCTGTCATTTTTTCTCCCTTTTTTTCCAAAATGCAATAAACGCCACTCCCCCTTTTCTACAGAATGCCATAAATCCACTCCACAGATTGCAGCGCACCATTCACGCAATGTAAACAAACAATGGCGGCGCGCTGAGAACACGGAATCCTAGTTATCCTCATCTACTATGTACTTCGTGAACAAACAAACAAAAACAAAATAATACTTTAATGGCATTGATAAACCTGTGATGGTTTTCTGTGACGGGAAAGAAACGTAAGCCATCAACATCTAATAATTTACGCAAGAGACGGGTGCTTGTTTGCCCGGGCCGACAGCATCAAGCTTCTGTCATGCTAACACTTTGACCCCAGGGGATCTTATGAAAAACTTTCCATAATTTTACTCAAAGTCAATGAAAATCGAGCAGGACCAAAACATTTTACAGCTGATCGCTGTGAAAAACGTTAAGCCACGACGTCAAGTATAACCGCAGCAATGACAGTGTTCTTAATATGACAAAGTAAGTGTTTTGATTAATGACATTAATGTTTATATTTTTAATTAGTGTGTACAACTAGTCAACTAAATGAATATAACATGGCAAAGATGAATGCACATTTATATAGGCTATTGATTCAATAGATTTATAGCACTTTGAATAAAAACTTGTCATGGATTTATTGCATTTTGTGGAAAAAATAATCAGTTTTTATAATAAATCTTTGAAAATCAAGTTATGGATTTGAATTTTTTATGTTTTTATAACCTAAAGATGCTATGTGAAAGTTTGTAACAGAAAATAGTGGTTTTCATCTTGTCACTTTCTTGGTATAGAAAACATGTTTTTACCAAAATTTGTCAAAATGGATTTATTGCGTTTTGGAACCAAACTCTTCATATACAGGTATATCTTGTTCCTTTTTGTCACTGTGATGATACCTTAAAAAACGGTCATAATATGTACCATTTAGATTGTACCTTTAAAGGTACCAGTGTTTACCTTAGAGATACTAATTTTAGGTACAAAAGTGTACTCTTTGTAAAGGTACTAGTGCTGGGCGATAGTCCGATAACGATCATTTTACCGATATAAACTTTTTCGATAAAACGATAAGGACAGTTCGATAAGTGATCGATAATGTTTGCGCACTGTGCGTAATGTTGCGCGAGCACTTCCGGATGCGGCACGCGCTCTTGGTTTACAATCACAGTGACAGTTAGACTTGAAGGAGTGGAAGATGAGGCAAGTTATTCATTTATTAGTAGAGACCTATGATTTTCGCGATGCGGATAACGCGAACGGAATCACGGAATCCAAATGCGCGGAAACATTTTCTTGTGTGTAATGTTGGACACGCAAACAGGGTTCGTCAAACACAGCAGACACATTAGGTGCAGTATACTGTACTTTCACTCTGTGTCCGCCTTGCGCACGCACACGTCCGCACAGCTTTAAAAGTATATTTATAGGACATTCACAAATTCAGGAAACTGAGGAAAAGCAGCAGATCCACCACTGCAGTGAATATAGTGTTTGCGTATGTGCGCTTCCACAGCAACGTGACACTCTTGACATCCATTTATCAGCGTGTATAGCTCGTATATGTATAACACACGCGTGATCACTGAACTAAGTTTTATTTCTTGTTTAAGTGAACATAAACAGCTGTTACTCAGTATATTGAAACTTAAAGCAGTCTGTCTTGTGTAAAGTAGTTTAAAACCATTATTAACTGTCTGGTTTATACAATTTTCATTCAGGAGCAAAAATCTGCCTTTAAATTTGACAGGAGTAAAGATTTGTTATTTATCATGATAATTATCGATATCGACTGATATGGAATAATGTTTTATCGGTAATTTTTTGGGTCATATCGCCCAGTCCTAGGTACTACCCAGTGATAACTTTTGTACCTTCATGTATAGGTATTTTTATCTGAGAGTGATTGTTGGCACATGTGAAGGTTGTAGATGAAAGGAGCCCAGGGGCCTCATTTATCAACATTGCGTAGAAAATGTTCTATATTTGTACCTACGAATGAAATTTAGAATGTGCCTAAGTACAAAAAAATCGGGATTTATCAAACGTGCGCACGTGCTTCGTACGCACATCAGTAAGTAATCCTTGATGATAAATCCCATGTGTTCTTAAGCACCATGCTCGTGCACGTTCATGTTCATTTGCATTTCGAAACGCCTCCAATGAACCATATATGGTGACAACACCGCTCGTTATAAGTCACGTGGTTGTGCTTTTTCCCTCATCGTAATAATGGCAAAGAGAGCGTAAAAGAGGAACTTTACAGACGCAGAAATTGAGTTACTGGTGGATGAGGTTAAATCCTAATAACACATCCTGTTTGGTTCACTTAGTGCGGGAGGAATGACTAACAAAAGAAAACAAATCTACATGGGAACATGTTACCATTGAGTTTAATTCCGTTGGGTATGAGAACACTTTTAGAAATAAAATAGTCGTTTGACATTAAATTATCAGCCAAAAAAAAAACCGCGTCACAGCACACCGACGTGAAACGAGTGCAACTGGAGGAGGACAGACAACTTTCCACCTTGGACAGCAGCATATATAACCAGCATCATTGGCGCGATCTTTGAAAACGCGCTACCGGCGGAATGGATTATTTGCCAAGTCTTCCAATAACGCAAGATAAGCCATTGCACTGTGTCAAACATTTGTCGGAGACTTCATTTATACAAATCACATGTAGAGCTTTCACAGATACATATCACAAATAAATCATTATATTATTTGCTGTTACAATACTGACATTAATCATTTTTAACACCTGCTTGTGGATAATAAATAGACACTTCTTTACTCACTGGAACAGGGTCCTGTGTAGTATCGCTATTCTACCACTAGATGCTGTGCGTACGCATACTCAGAGGTGTGCGTATATTTACACACATTTCTAAGTATAAGTGCAATTTGATAAATTCCACACTTTGCGTAAAACTGTTCCTACGCACACTTTACGCACACTTCTGTGCGTACGCACGTTTGATAAATGAGGCCCCAGATGCAGATGCCTTTAAAAGCCACCTCCACCAAAAACGACATCATGATATTCACGAGTTCACACTTACAAATAAGTTGAAAGAATTAAATTAGTAAACGTATTTGGCGTGCTGTCCGGGGAGAGGGCTCTGAGCAGGGAATGAGCCTGAAACACAGAGTATCCCCCCCCCTCTTAAGGAAATAACTTGATAAGTGAGAGGAGACGGGGTGGAGGAGGGATTCTGAAAGATGCGAAGGATTTTCAGTGAGTTGAACTGTGATTTATATATGGCTTGCTTTCGAGCTGATTGGGTGTATTGTTGATTACCGATTGAAAGCGGCTGGTGCCATTGACTACTGATTGAAAACAGCTGAAGTCACTTAGGTATTTTATTTGACATGTTCCTCCCGAACTTTGTTAATAAAACATCATTTATCCAAATGCTCTCGACACGTACAATACGGTCATCATTTTTTTTGCATAAAATCTGCCTAATGCCGGCCTGAGGCAATTCAGATATATTGATTTGTTGACAGAATCTATTAAGAGTCTGATAAAAATGCTGATTTACAACATTTCAAATGCACTTTAGAGGGTTTTGCATCTGAGCTCTTCATATAAATCAGCTATTTCGCTATGTTTCTTTTTAGCAATCTTTTTGGTCGACTGCACAGGCTGCTAATGGATTAATTGAAAAGCGCAGTAACAGAGCGCTGCGACTTTCTCTCGACGGCCGCGGCAATGCACAATAAGTGGGAACATTAGCCGAATGAACAAACAACAGGACGGCCACATCCACTGTGCTCTTAATGTGCCCTGAAACACTGTTACCCACCCTCGTAACGACCTAGACGAGTTAGCACTTCATGCAGCACGTCGCAGCCTTTCTTTCACATTTACATCTGAAAAGTCCTCCATTAATGATCACAAGAATGTGTTTTTACTCTCACGGCTAGACGCAGAAGGTTAGCCCAAAAGACCCCATTAAGAGGACCGCAGCCCCCTGCAGACCGCACGCTTTATCAAAGTGGCCAACTGGCAGGTTAATGCAGCGCAAGCTATGCCGTTGTGTCACCATGACATTCATGATTAAAGAAACTAAGCGCTAAACTCACCGTGTTGTCCCTCTTTATGGCAGCCATAAGAGGCTTGATTATCTGCTCTCTGACACCCCGCAGGACCCGACATCTGGGACCTGCTGATACAACACTCATCATTACAAAGCTGGACTTCCAGTGCCCTGCTCAAGGTACTCAAGCCAAGATCTCTGAGGATAATGCCATCTTTCTAAAGCCCACACAGGCTTTTATGCTGAAAATAAAGAGACTCGGAAATATTCACGCATGAGGATGTCATTGCACCACATTTGTGCACATCAAACTATTGCATTCACACTTCACAAAAAAGTACAAAAGTTTTTAAAAGGTCTTAATATGTAACATTTTGGTGCATATATGTACCTTTGAGGACCTCTAAGGTATCAACATAATATGCACCTTTTAGATACAAAAGTGTACTTTTTAAAAAGGTACCACCCCAGTGACAACTTTTGTACCATTGTGTACCTTTAATCCGAGAGTGCATCAGAACCAAAATGCAATTCAATATGAAAAGAAACCTAAAAGAACCTCTATCTAAGGTCCTGATGGGATGTCAGTGTAATATCGGTGTAAGTGTTTGTGCCCGCTATCCTGATCGACAGATGGTCTGGCAAAGGCACGTCCACCGGACGCCGGAAATAATCACCCATAATAACATTGTGCAGTGGAGCAGGGGAATTCAAATGGAATTCTAATGCAGCCATTTGCATTTTCACGCCTTTGCTCTTCTATATTGTCGACAAAGAGCCAAAACACTTTGAGTTAGGAGAGGGTGTGCAGAATGAACCCATGCAAAAGTGGATTAAAGAGATGTATGTACCAGGCCTTCTTCTGATACACATCTTTATCTCAAAGGGGTTGCAGGTAGGGAGGAAAGAGGATACAAGTCTTATGTTAAGACCCAAGAGACTAAAAGGTCTGAAGGACACATTGGCATTGTGGCTTACGCGCTGAGCTCATCCAAAGCCCCTGGAGTTGATACATTTTACTGGATGCGCGTTCTTCGCAGATGGCACCTCTGCGGGCATAGAGCACGGTAAAGGCGGATTTTGAACGGAAGTTCAAGGGTTAAGACTTATCATGATATTTGTTTCAGAGGTCATTCCATCCCTGCACGGATCAATGTTCTTCTTCCTTTCAATTCCACATGAGCCAGACGCAAAAGCAAACACAGCTGGAGGGTTATTACTCTCCTCCGTCTGGATCAGTCAGTAACAGGTCTCTGGACACCACAGCAGAGTGCACAGGGAAATCATTCCCCTATTTCTCTCCAAATACCCTTGGGATACTTCCAGTCATTCTACAATGACTTGACCTGTGCGCACCATAGGCAATTAGTCGACACCGTGCATGGTTGTCTTAGAGAAAACTTTCATAAACCCATGTTCATCTTTGTGCCCAATAAAATAACTGCAGATAAACTGACTCAAAGGAACCTTAAAGATAAGAATGCATCGGCAGAGCACTGCTTTTAATATATATCATTGAGACTTGCAGTTGGAGAGTTTACAATTGGCCAAGTAAATCAAAGGAAAGGATCTCTTCATATATTCACAACTTCGAAAAGTCATTACTCTTGGTGACATTATGGATATTGGATGTTTCTGTAAAGCATGTTGCTTTGGTGCACTGAGACATTGGAAAATTGCACTGTGCACAGTAACTACTCTGCTTGGGATAATACAGCTGTAAGTTTATAAAATACAGACAAATACTTATATTGCCAGTGTATTCACTAAGGTATTGTTTTTTCTTTGACTTGGAAGTGAAACTGACTACTGACAAGCAATTGCTTTACAAGAAGTTTTTAAAAGAAAATGGACCAATGGAAATGAAAACATTCAGTTAAGATTATCTGACAAGACATCTCGCTTTATCAGAGTTTTTGTCAGACATCATTAGGCTTTAAGACCTTCTGATAATCTAAATCAATATCAATCAAAAAAGCCAAGAAGCCTTTAATTTGACAAATTGCAAAATTAATAAATTTTGATCAAATTAGTCCTATTTTCTTTTGGTCAGCTTAATTTCAAATTCAGGCAAAAGAAAAGACCATTTATTTTATATACAGTACATCATCGTCTACCATGTTTAAACCAAAGTGATATGGCAAAGAGAGTAGTAAGGAGATTAGTGATGATGACAGCATGTAGGATGTCAGCGCTATGAATAGTGTGAGTACCAAGCAACATCTCCAGGTGCTCCTTTGAGAACCAGGCCAAAAAAGTTATGTGCACCCCTGGTTATACTATAGGTCATTAATGTAAATGTTTACCACACATGTTACTAGAAATGCAACAACAGATTATAAATTAAAGAATCAAGATAAATGCAAGGGGTAGTTTTTTTTTATAATTCTTTGAAATTAAAAATTACAACAGGCCACAAATTATAATGTAGAGCGCATAAAAATCGCTTGACAAATGCAGTTTGCTGTGCTGTAAAAACAGGAGGTTTGGTTGCAACAAAATGTCACTCCAAAACTAATAACGGTGCAGGCACTATAAGGTGTGTGTGTGTGTGCACGCGTGTGTGTTTGTGCGTGTGTGTGTGTGTTTCAGAGAAAAAGAGCATGTGATTGCTTGTGTTGGCACCGGCTCCGGGCAATGTTGCATACATACTGAATTGCAGCCTTTTTGCTGTCTGAACCAAAAATCAAAATTGCACGTTATTTTTTATTAAATTTTGAATCTTGACCTTCACCTTCGTCCGGTCTGGTCCTCCAGTTTGACTCATATGTGGCTTTCCAAGAATCACTGTATCACTTCGCTGGACTTGGAGAGTAGTTTGACATCACACAAAACTCCATGCTTCACTCTCAGAAATAAAGGTACAAAGGTTGTCACTAGGACAGTACACTTTCAAAAATAGAGTAAAAAAGGTAAAATTGGCAGTTCAAAGATACATATTTGTACCTAAATACATTTTAGGCCCTTTTTAAAGGGTACTGCCCCAGTGACAGCTTTGTACCTTTATTTTTGACAGTGTTTGTCACCTTTTGGGACAATTTACCCTTGCAAAGAAAAAAAAGTTTATAGAACAACTATAGTCCGATACATGGTTTTACATTTCCTTTGGTGTGTAAGTGTGTATTAGTACATGTTAACGATCTGCAAAAGATACAAACCCTAAAGTAAATGATGATGCGAGTTATCGTCTCCGATGTAAATCTCTTTTCTTGGACTACAACAAACACACGGATTGTAGGCCACAGTTTACTTCCTGGGCCTGTTGACGTGGACAAGACCGACATAATCATAATTCCTGCGCTTCTGACTCTGTAAGTTAACTCATGTTTGCATTGTGACCAAATCTTTTAAACATGGTAAGGAGTGTAATTGTGTGTTAGTACATGTTAACAATCTGCAAAGTTACAAATCACACAGTATACAATGACACGAGTTATCGTCTCTAACTGAAATCTCTTTTCTTGAACTTTAGCAAATGCAAGGATTGTAAGCAATAGTTCACTTCCGCTGCTAGTTGACGTAGACTCGATGCACATGATTATAATTCCCCTTGTCCTTCAAAAATAGTAGGGGTGTTCCCCGGTATCCTGGCCAAATTTGTCAATTGGCCTACTAATAATCCCCATATATACTAATTGGCTATATTGCTATATTATTATATGTCTCCTCTTCACTAATAAGCTGGTGTGTGGTGTGGTTCTGGCACAAAATGGCTGCCATCGTATCATCTATGTGGATGCTGCACATTGGTGGTGGTTGAGAAGAATCCCCTTTCATATGTAAAATATTTTGATAATAATCTTGATTGCTTTAAATATGTCTGATCTGCTATACATTCAGTAACAGCTTGTAAGGGTGTGAAAAATAGATGGAAAAGTCAGCCTGGGTTTCCATAGCACTGGAACAACTGTTTTAATATAATACTCAGGACAAGTAGCATTTTAACACATTTTTTTTTTTAAATTGTGATATAACACTATGAATAGGTATGTAAAACTGAATTGTTCAGATAATAGTAAAAATCTTTATTATAGAATATACTTACTGATCATTATTGTGTTAATATGTTTAAATAATCAATTACACTAAATGAACACATTCAAAACTTTAGATAGAGTTAAAAAATATAATCTATCTCTGGACAAATCTGTCAATCATTCACCACAAAATCTTTACAATTTCAGTCAGTAGGTATTTCAGCAGTCTTCAGTATTAGGGCAGCTAAATAACAGTCGCACAGCACCCGCACTTCATCATGGTTAGGGCACCAATTTGCCTGCCCATCTACGGATGATTGGTTCTCAAGTCAGTAACGCATTCGGGCCCGCCTAGCCTCACATTAACAACTTAAATCCAAATACTCTTTTGGTCTCGGCTCAGTGACTGATGAACGAAAAAGTGCTGAAAAAACAGCGTAAGTTGCACTGAGAATAAAACTGCACGGTAAATCTCAGGTTAGAAGTTTGCTTGATGGGAGGCAACGGTTAATGCCCCCCGATTATTTTCATGAAACTTTCACAGATCCTCTCAAGCCATTAAATCAAAGCAAACACACACACACATTTGAATCATTTGGTGTGCCTCTCATTGTTTTCCAAATGCGAATTCAAGGACTGTTTGTCCTGATCGATTGACATCACTTGAAGCCACTGAAGTTATCAAAGACGAAGTTGATTAGCAGGCCTGTGGAAGGTGATGACACAGCACAATCAATTGTCTTGTTAAGTAGTCCACACAGAGTACGTCTGGTTGTCTAATCTGAAAGAGAAGTCCCCAACAAACATAACATCCTCTGCAGCACAGTTGTGCAGATATCAGATAGTATTTAAAATGAGGTAGCAAATGGGATGTGGAATTGTAATTATTAATCTGACGAGGCAGAATAAAATTTTGTAAAACTGCAAGAAGTTTAGGTTTATTATACTGTAAAAAAATAAATACTGTAGTTGAGAGAACTTAAAATTAAGCTTATGCTGAGTTCAGACTGCACGATTTTCAAAGTAGTTGGGTCACAGATCTTTTTACACTGCATGACTATCTGGGGTAGCATTTAGACCCTGCTGGGTTGATGGATCGCAAACAGGGGGTTTCACACTGCATGACTTAACCATAGGAAGAATCGCAGACTACTTTGTCCCGGTCTGCAAACTACGTCTCACAACCAAACGCACATGAGAAGTGACAAGGAAAGAACGTGAGGTTACGCTTGCAAGACATAAGTTCTCACGTGAGACTGGGATTATTGTTAAAATTGGTAGCTCACAAGACACTCGCCATACAAATTGCATGTGCACTCATTTGCAGCGAAAAGAAGAAAAATAAAAAGAGGAGATCTTCTCTGAACTGAACCCATGCTTGCTGTTATTGTGGTCTGTACCCTTAACTCCTACCTGAACTTCCAGCTGCACTGTATGTTGCTCTCTCGTTGGCTGTAGGTCATCGTCAATGTTATTTTCAGTCAGAAAACATTACACACTGCATGATTTTGAATTGTCAACAGGTCCAGATATCTTTGGAGATTCTCTCAGATCGCGTGTTTGATAATTCACACTGTGTGATTGTCACTGCCGTGTACAATTTGTACCAATTTGCCTGTGATTTCAGGGCATTTTGCGGCGATTTCGCAAAACCTGTCGGAGAGTCAAAATCAGGGCTAAAATCGTGCAGTCTGAACTCGGCATAAATAGATGCAGTGAAATCTTTGAGTTGTACAGTTGTTTCAATGTCAACCCAGGCTGACTTACCACACGTACCCATGCTTACATTTCTGCATAACCTAAAATATGATTATTGGCAGAATTTTTCTGTGGAATTGAACTAGAGAAGTTTGTTTTTTTTCTCCATTTTGATGCAGGTTTATTAAATGTTACAAAGCAGACACATACAAAAATAAAAACTGCTCATCTCTATAGATTTGCAACGTTTGGTACGTATTTATAGCAATATGTGGCATGCTAGGGTTAGGGAAGAGGTTTGTGTTAGTGGAATAAGTTGACATGCACCTGCAAAGATACTTATAGACAGTTGAATGTCTGTTAAGATATCAACACAATAAAGTGTTAGTAGATATTAAGCAGACAGTCTACTAATTCTCTAAAGATTGGTAGTTTGATAAGTAGTTGCAAAGTTACTTATAGTAAGTAAAATGTCTAAAGTGGATTACCGAAATAAAGTGTTACCTACTTGTAATCAATTAGCATATATGACCCTGCCTGTGAAAACCCAGCTAAAGAATTTGTTTTTTAGTATTTATTGTTTTCTACATAAAATCATCCTACGTAATGTGAAGACCATTCTGAGAAAATATCTTCAATCAATGGACACGTGATGCTCATTTTCCAGCTCCCCTAGAGTTAAACATTTGATTTTTATCATTTTGGAATCCATTTAGATGATCTCCGGGTCTGGTGGTACCACTTTTAGCATAGCTTAGCACAATTCATTGAATCTGATTAGACCATTAGCATTGCGCTCAACAATAACCAAAGAGTTTCGATATTTTTATATGATATTACGCAGTTCCCTGAAAATAGTAATCTGCTATTGAAAGTTACCAAGGGGACTATTTTCGGGTGCTGCGTAATATCATTGTGCCTCCTCAGCCATGGTATGGCAGCAAAGTCCTTGATTCTTATGCCAGAATGAGAGTATAGTTCCTAACCAAATCTGCCTAAAAAAAAATCACAACTTTTAATTTATCGTCTGCCTTAGTACAAAATGTAACTAACAGAAGAGTCAAGTTTTAAATAGGAAAAATATTGAAACTCTTTGGTTATTTTTTTAGCACGATGCTATTGGTTTAATCAGATTCAACGGATTGTGCTAAGTTATGCTAAAAGTGGTAGCGCCAGAGATCAGCTGAATGAATTCCAAAACAGTAAAATAATGTTTAACTCAAGGGGGGCTGGAAAATGAGCATATTTTCAAAAAAAAAAGGTGTAATGTCCTTTTAACATTGACTGAGTAAGGTCATGTTAAAGATTGAAATCTGTGCGAAATTACTGAAATCAAACTTTGATAATCATAATCTCTAAATTTGATTATAAGACTTCTCTGGGATGTGTCACATATGTTCTTATGTAACTATATGGCCAATGTATGCATTCGAATTTGTAAGCAGGGAAGAGTACAGCTTTGGAGAACTGAGTCTGACAACTTTCCAATGAATAAGCAATGCTCTGAATTCATCATTGGAACCAACCATGTCACCTAAAGCAACAGATTATAAAAATCTATGTTTGACCCTTTCAGATCACCTATTACTAACAATGTTGTGTAATCCTCTCCTTTATGACTTTCAAACAAAGAAACTGCAGCTGAGTCATGCCGGCAGCAGTACAAAACCACAGGTTTACTTTCATGCCTCAGCTCATTTAGAGCTAAAAATCTGTGACCTGCAAACCACTGAAAAACAGAAACGCCCTCATAAGCTGTCAGACCAAGGCTTATAAACCCCGCAGACTTTGGCCTCACAGATTTATATCTGCTTTATACAAACACCTTCCTCACTAAACCTGTATGGTTTTAAAATAAGAAACAGAAAGGAAATGTATGGCCACCGTGGCTTGCAGCTGTAAGTTTCCAGTGATGTTTACCAGCCTGTGTCAGTGTCTTTCAGCCGAACAGGTGATGGGGCGGCTGGCTGAAGGGTGGAAATGTCAGAGTCTGGCAGGATTCAGTCGAACCATTAGGAGGTGTGAAGCGATGCATTAAGCTACCTGTGATTAACCACTTCCCATCCCTGTCTTTAATAAGCTTTCACAGGGCTTGAATATTGAACGCATAAACAATCCAATACTAAATACCATTTAGTCGTTGCATAGATTTTTGGTCTCAAATTCCCCAACTGTCACCATTTCAAGGGGTGCGTAGGCCAAAGAGACAATTACCAAACACTGCTGAGGTAAAGCAGGTCCTCACGTAAGATGAATTAGTGTTCTTCTGCTCTATTTTCATGGGCCTAATCCTGATTTTTTCATCTACGACATGCGGAAATCCAGAACCACCCACTACTAAATGTAGGTGACGCTTTAAAAGCTGGTAGATTTATCATTAAAGTGCACACACATTAGGAGCTTAAGTGGCCAGCTGTTAAAAAATTCATAAGTTACCAGCAGCATACGTACAGTGCCGTGGAGGGCGTGATGGATTTCTGACAAAGTGTTTTATTAGTGCAATGTGAAATAATGTTTCAGTGCCATTTGATGTTTTACAATATACATTGAACACAAGTCAACAAGCAACAAACTATAAGCTATGCCACATTTATTTACATTTTAAAAAATATCAAACCCACAAAAACTTAGTAAAATGCATAGTTCATGTGTTTTCAATTTGTTGGCTGCGTAAAAAAATTTATAAGTTGCACTCTACAAACTGGTGCTATATAGAACATAAAGTGAGTCCCTTAAAATGAAAAGCCTGTGAAGCTATATTATGAAGTGCTACTTAGTACAATTTTTAAGAGTGTGCTAAATAATGCAAAATTAGATTTATTTAATGTTTTACATATTTTAAAATAAATTTAACATACATGTTCCACATTCTTTCTTGGAAAAGTGAGAATCGGTAGGGGGGAGCGGGGTAAGTTGTCACGTGGGTAAGTTGTCACACTGTTCATAACGCCAACACTAGAGGCTCGTCAACTTCGTGTTCACATGTGGTCAAGATTGCACTAATGTGACGTTAGCACAATGTTCTTATTTTTTGGCTTAAAATGTACAAAAATTTAACTTTATATTTTATGCAATTCAACTTTGTTAGGTATAAATGTTAAAAATTATTATTTTGCACAAAATAGAGGAGACAATAACGTGTCTTTTGATACTTTACCTTTTGATACTTGGCTAAATCTCTCAATTTCTAACTCTGAGATGTAGCCAACTTTAGCACACATGTCAGTTTGGGGCAAGTTGTCTTAATGACTTTTTGGTTATCTGTTTCACGTTCACACTGTTCGTACTTAACCAGGGGTTAAGAGATAACTATGGATATTCATAATCTGACGTTTCACACTGTGGATTCCTAAACCTTGGGTCAGGTGTCTGAAACCCTGCTCTTACACATCTGTCTGTAATTATCAAGCAACCCTAAACACCTTGATTAGCTGCTTCAGCTGTGTTTAATTGGGGTCATAACATTCTAACCCTGCTTTATTTCACACTGCGTGTGTTTGCACCGCAATGCGATGTTAACCCAAAAAAGCAGGGCTAGCCATGCTTCCGAGCAGGGTTTCATAACCCTGGGTTAATTCCAGCAATAACCCTGCTTCCAAATTACAAGTTTAACCTAGGGTTAAAAGCAGGATTTGAAACACAGATAACCGCAGTGTGAAAAGCCCTAGAGTTAATATTTCCAGTTCTGGTTTGAATTTAAAATAAAATCTATAATCACATTTAAGTAGTGTTCTTCTTTTTAGATAATCTAGTGTGACCCACCGATGGGGCAAATTGTCACAAGTGAACATTCACTGTTCAACAGTCTACAACTCTGTAATGAGATAAGATATGAAAATATAATAAATACAACGTATGTTCCCAAGATTTCCTTCTTCATTTGCTATGAGATTTATACCATTGTGATATATGGTGCTCATTAAATGTTAGACAGTATGAAAAGTGTGACAACTTACCCCACTCTCCCTTACAATATAAAGTAAACAGGTATATATGTATTACTTTGGGAGTAGATAAAAACAAATCTGTGTAAATTTATTAAAGGAACAGTATGTAAGACATTTATATCAATTAATCATAAAATGGCCCTGATATGTCACTAGACATTAAGAAATCATTTTCACTTCAAATACTTATATCACTCACAACAGTGGTCTGGCCAGGATATTGTCATTTAAAAATTGGAGTTGCAGCCCTCAACTGAAGTTTATGTTGTCATGTTGTGTATTGGCCACCAGTTGGGTGATTGCAGTACCAGTTTTAGCTACAAGTTTTGTTATTGCAATACCAGTTTTGGCCACAATCCTACATACTCTTCCTTTAAATTATAATAATATAGGGGATAGGGGATAGGAGGCAAAAGTGACACAGAAGCCTCTTGGATTCAGGTGAAGGGTGTTTTATTAACAAAACACGAAGTGGTGGACAGTAACAATTGGTCCCCACAACATAATTACCAGGTACACACACACACACATCACCAAAAATATTAGCATGCCAGTTATTCTGCTATCTACCGTATAATGATCAAAAACTTTGACCATGCATTACTGTTCAAGTGTTAAAATTATTCAAATATTGAAACCTATTGTGAAATTCATATTTGTGACATTTCCCTAATTTTGTATACTGTGAAGCGCTAATCTGTTACTATTAAGAGTTAACATATAAGTATCAGTAGTCTAATTGAATCCTCTGTCAACAGCTCAGATAGTTAAGTTTACAGACACAAATAAAGGAGTAGCTTTAAATCAGCCGAGCTGAGGGGTTGCTAATAAACAACCTTAATCGAGGATCCTTAGTTTAAATTGATTTTGAATTGCAACCAAAAGTGGTGTGAGATATTTGCTTTAAAATTATAGCTCAATGTTAGCTCAAACGTAGATATTTCTCTGCGCTGCTATGGTAGAACGAATGGATCCTTCACAGTAAGTTACCCCAAGACTCTTTGCTCGCGTGTAACGGCTGAATATAAAAAGCTGAATATTTTAAAATAAACAATTAAAACCTTTATTAAATAAAAGTGTGTATTTAGCAGAAAAAAATATCACTGTTTTAGTATTCTGAATTATGTTTTGTATTAATTTTATTCCATGTATGGTGCGTATATTTCTAAGGCTGATTAATTTGATATACTGATGCAACTCATGGGACCTCCAAAGGCTAGATCATCCAGATCCGGCGCCAGACACAAATTAATGGACGGGCATTTCATTTTTTCAGGGGGGCACAATTTATGAGATCAATCTTACTGCAATGCATAATATAATTAATTATAAATTAAATGGACAAAAAACGAGGAAGAACTGACATACCTCTCCATTAACGTAATACAACGGAGAAGTCGTTAAGTTTGAACATAGCCTACTGAAGCAGTCTACACGTCGCAGGGCTCGAAATCAACGCTTGTCCGCTTATCAGGGACAAGTGGATTTTTTAAAAGGCCAAGTGAAAGAGAATTAGAGTAGCTTGGTCTGATTAAAACGCGTATTACAATCACCAAAACAAACAAAAACTCAGTTAACATACTGCTGTAAAAATTTGGAGTTTTTAATAACATGATACAGTTAAGCAGCATCACATCATGATTGAAAATGTGAGACCAATTTCATGAGTATGACAGTTCACTAAACAAGTAATTAATATTTAGTCACTTACATTTGAGATGACTGTTTTTGTTGTTTCAGCAGCGAAATTAGTTCAAAGATCACAGCAGAACAATAACGTGTCAGTCTCACTGCAATACTCAACCGTGTGTGGTAACGTTAAGTGGTCGCGCTATGCTTAGCAAACAACCAAACATTTCCGCACTATCGCCCAAACCAATCAAATACTTTTAAATATATATATTTTAAAACCAGACCAAACACATTTTTATTTTTATTCAGGAGTTATATATATATATATATATATATATAGATAGATAGATAGATAGATAGATAGATAGATAGATAGATAGATAGATAGATAGATAGATAGATAGATAGATAGATATACACACAAAACAATCACTTTTGATAACAGTAGCCTATTGATAAAAAAGTGCAAACAAGCAAGGACTGTTGGTTGGTGAGACATGGAGCTGGTGAACAGATGAAGGGAGACCGCAGGCTTGTCCAGGGTGGGCACTAGTGACTCACAGGGGGGGGCCAGACCCCCAATGCCCACCCTTGGCGCCGGGACTGAGACCATCTCATTTCAGTTTTTTTCATGGACTTCGGAGGCTGCGAAGGTAACATCCTTAGAAGGTTGCAGCCTTCAAATTGAAACACAGCTGTAGTGTGAGGTTTGCATACTATTTATTCTATTAGTTTTGTTTTATATTTATACTGTTAATTACATTCTCATCTAAATAATTTTCAGAAGGCATTTCCCTAATTTTCTTGAGAAAAATACTGTAATAATGCTGGCAAAGGATTATAGATAATCTCAGTTCATACATGCGAGTCCATAACCGACACCCTGCTGAGCATCAAATTTGTCAGAATGTTCATTTGGTATCGCCATGCGCCATTTAATTGTCCTTCTTCAGAGCCAGCAGAGTAGGACACTAGGATTTAAAAGTGCAAACAGGGTGCGCTTGAGAGAACACACATTTAAATATAAAAAATTTAAATGTGAAGCCGTGTGGCCGTTTCCTCTCTAGATAAAGTGTCACACTTATAACAGTGAGTATACTGATGGAAATGGCCCAGGGTTAATGAATATTGACACAGAAAAATCTTTCCAGCCAGGTCGCAGGTGCAGTCTCCCAGTCACATTTAACTTTCTGGATCTGACAAGCGAAGATCTAAGTCAGACTCGGGCTGAGAGACGTGTATCCAAACCCGATATCAAACAGCCTTGAGGACAGTCTTACCAAAAGGAAAATTGAACCCCTTGAAAGTTATTTGCTTTCTTGTTTGCTTTCAAACTGAAATCTTACACGAATAACATACAGATATGAGAAAAACACACGAGAGAAGGTCAAATTATAGCCTGTCATTGGTCATACAAACAGATCAGCCCAAAATTCACAACATAGGTTGATTTGGTTCTGCTATGTAAATGGCAGCTATATGTTATGCACACAGTATATACTCAAACGGAAGGATACTATCGTTACCACAATGTTTACCACACTTATATGGAAAATCACCCAACAAATAGCTTACTTGACGATTTCTCCATATTAAGCTGGTATAGAAAGTGTTTCAACAACCAATCAATTTCATCAGCTTCAAGAAGAGTCCTATGCTAATGTGTTGCTTACCCAATCATGGCCCCAGTAGACCAATTACAACATGCAAGAAAGTCAATGCGAACTGCAACACGCAAGATAAAGTGTGTAATCAATTCAGAAAACAAGAGACTCAAACAAGTCCACAATATTGGATGACAAGATGGAGAACTCATTAGATATGGTTAAACACATGCTCTTTGCATTGTAGATGTTCCTAGCATCAAATTTAGCTTTAGGTGTAGGCTAATACACCAAAGCACATTCACAAGAAAGGCATGATAATTGCAAAAACTAAGCTGAGTGTCTGGAGAAAAGATCCATTTTAATGCTGGTCATGTTTGAATACTATTCAGATGCAAACACTTCCATGAATGAATGCGAGTGGGAATTTAGTTCACAACAAGCAGCCTTTCGCTTATGCACACCCTGCTTCTCTGACCGTGTAACTACCTTTTGTTCCGACAAACCAGACTCACAGACAGTAGTTAACAATACCTATGGGACCTGTTCACTTGTACCTCTTTCAAATGCAGTCAGGTCAAATTACCCAAGACCTCCCCACACGCCACTGAGTACACAATTGCTTCGAAGGCCAATAATTAAATCCAGGTACAATCTTTGCGAACCAATACAAGTTGCTTGGATTTGCAGAGCACTGGAATGGCTATAGTCCACATACAGATGGGCAAGTGACCATGTCCAAGGCTTTATTATTAGTTTCTTTTAGAGTTTTCTTTAGTAGTCCAAAGTGGATACGAAGAGGGAGGATGTATTTCATATCGTGGTTTGTTTGGTCCTTCAGGGGGTACCATACCACAGCTGCTTCATTACAAGAGCCAATCTGCCAGCGATTAATTAATTTCTTTCAAGAGGAACAAGGAATCTCCATGGTGTAAATTAACACAGATATGAGAATGATGTCCTTTTCGTTTTAACTCTATGCTCTGGGCCACTGTCAATGATGTCTCTGATGCGGCCACACAAATGTTCAGAGTTTTGTATCATAGGGTGCTTTTAATTTCTAGTAACACTAGTTCTAGTTCACTTTACACTTATTTTCAACCCAGCGTTGGGTCAGAAAGGGACGAGCCCAGCAGCTGGTTTGAAATTAACCCAGAAAAAAAATTAAACCCACTGTTGGAAAAACCCAGCATTTTTTTGTTTGAAATATCCAAGCATGGGTTAAATTACAACAAAAAGGTCTCGTTCCTTTTTGAACCAACGCTAGGTTGAAAATTACTAGACATGGCTCCTGTATAGCTCAGTGGTAGAGCATTAATGTATAGGTTTAGACCTAGGGAACACACATACTGATAAAAATGTATACATTGTAATGCACTATCAGTCACTTTGGATAAAAGTGTCTATACTGCAAGTAAGTTTGCAACGTTCTGTCAACTGCCAGTCATTGGAGTATTAAGCAGAGGTGGGTAGAGTACCCAAAATCTGTACTCAAGTAAAAGTACAAGTACTTATACAAAAATGTACTCAAGTAAAAGTAAAAGTATCAATCTAATTATTTACTTGAGTAAGAGTAAAAAAGTATTAGATGAAAAAACTACTCAAGTAGTTAGTTACTCATTACTTCCGATCTGATAAAGAAGTAGCGCAAAAGCACTGAATTTCAGACTACTTGGAGGGTTTTCACAAACTTTTCCTTAAAAGTCTCATTGTTCTGCTTATATACAAGTAAAGCAGCCTATCTCAGTTCTACAATGGGTAAATTAACATCACATAACGTGTCATTTGAGAAAAAATCTCAAACACACACAGATGTTTTCTGACGGTTAACTCTGTATTCATTTTCATGTTCACAACACAAACTTGTCAGCATCTGCCTTTAAACATGCAAACAGTAAACAAAAAAGAACATGTGTCTGTTTGTAATCATGTTTTTATATGAATAGGTTATTTTCATTGCCATTAAAGTGCAATTACTGAACATAAACAAGAGCTTAATAAAAATTATCATTTTAGAATTTCATATGGAACTTATCTGTTTTTGAAAATCAACTCTACATTTATTATAATATATAATACTTTTTTTTTCAAACTTTATTGCTTTATTTTTATTCATTCATTCTTTAGGAAGGATTTAAATAAAATACAATCCGGTTTTTATTTAAATGTATCTACACATTTGAATGTATCTACACATTAGTGAGGTGTCTGGATTTGTGTATAAATGCAAGACGTCATTACACTATGCTTTTCAGTTTGTTTAGTTGTGGGGAAATGATATGGAAATGTGCAGATGTGAACGTGCTGTTTGTATGGTTTAACTTACACTAGGATTTGTCATCGCTTGCACAAGAGTGCATACTGTATGGCAAAAAAAACTCGGAGAGTGTGTGAAATGACCATTAATAGTGTTCAAATAGACAATACTGTTACACTTACTTCAGGTTGGATCTTGAATTCCTGTACCCTGAGATGTCAGCTCGTTTCTTGAACAAAGCATGCATCGCATTATGAAACTATTCTTTTTGACCTCTTGGAGTGAAAACATAGACCGAACTTGAAGCCAAGCATGATCTGCCTCTGATATCTCGCAAAACACACACGCGCCCTCATCTGCTTCTCCTATTATCTACGCGCGGTCGCGCGCTTGAAAGGGTGACGCTGCCTGTTTCGCGAAACTTTCGAACACACCCTATAATTTTTTAAAAATATATATATATTAATTATTACCATTTGAAAGTAGCGCAGTAACACTGCCGAATGTAGCAAAGTAAAAGTACAGTTTTTTCACTAGAAATGTACTTGAGTAAGAGTAAAAATTACCCATCCTTAAATTTACTCTAAAAGTACTAGTTACCCAAAAAATGTACTCAAGTAAATGTAACGAAGTAAATGTAATTCGTTACTACCCACCTCTGGTATTAAGCCTGGAGTATTTTTTACGTGTACCCAGACGTACGTGCACGGTCGAATGTACAGTCTTGCATAGCATAGTTTATTTCACTCGTACGTGTATACAGACATTTGACGAATGCAAATTGCGAAAAACATGTCATGAATCTCCTTGTATACATACATTCTTCGGGATGTGCAACATGCGTGTACAATGTACTTGGGGTTTAAAAAATCCGGCGTGCATGTAGAGTCATCTGATGACGAAAATGTTCATACTGTATCCGTACTTTGTGTATATGTGTAAAAGTTGGACTTTTAGCCTTTAGTAGACTGTCTGCTTAATATCTACTACATTGATTATTGAATCAACTTTAAAAATTACTTTAATTGGTAGCACAAAAGAAATGTTTTTTTAAACTTGTTTTTAAAGTGGAATTTTAAGTTTTACCAACATTTTTTATGTGTTACCAACTGAAGTAATTTTTAAGTTGATCCAATGTTTCACTTCAACAGTGTAATTCTACAAACCAGTTCCTTAACCCTACCCATTAAAGGGACAATTTGTAAGATATTTAAAGTAAAATATGCAAAAATCACTAGGCAAGTGTTATTTATTTTGTTTAGCTGATTACTTAAATCTTTAATGTTTTCAGCTACTTGTAAATCGTGAGAAAATTGCCAGACTTTGAACATTACATGAAACCTTGCATAACGAAATAAAACAATGTCATCAAACGCAACATTTATAAAACTTTACCTCATCCGTTAACATGATTTCTCGTTCCCATCTGATTGATGGCCATCAGCGGTTGAGTTAAAGACAACAATCCCCTAATTCCATGCTGCTTCAGAACGTCATTAAACTACGTCATTGTTACGATACGTTCATACTTGGCGACGTCATGCGTTGCCGAACATGAATTGTCGCTCTGTCGTCGCTGCGTCACTGCCGTTGCTCGCAGTAGAAGTTGAACATTTCTCAACTTTTCAAGCGGCAACATGTGTGTCAGCCAATCAGATCGCCTTATGCAAATAACCTAGGCAGAGCCAGCCAATTACGTTTATTGGAGACTGAAGCATGTATTGCGGCCACTGTGACTGGCTATTGGCCATGCTTCAGACAATTCTTCCGTCAAGCGTTAACGCTTTTTTTCGTCCTGTGTGAATGACCGTTATTGTTTTGGTCATGCACCCTTTAGCGGCGGATTCTACAAATTGCACCTTAAAAGTCTACTTTTGAGTCTACTTTATGAGATTTAGTTGACATGTACTGTAGGCGAATTAACCGTTAAATATGTTCACGTATTTGATAAAAAAAATCTAAAGCTATGCAAAATGTTACTTAAATTCATTATGTGACAAGGTTAAGATGCTTTTTCCTTTTTTATAAGAAACATCTTGCAAATGATAATTCCTCAGCATTGTTTAGACATCCAAACTTATGCAACATCAAATAAAATCACTGTGTGCTGAAAGAGCTGCAGTATTTTTAAATAAGTGCTTGGTACTGTATGTCCCTGACCTTGAGTGAGAGGAAGTGCTGCAGTATCTTTTTTTTGATTGACAGGTACCAGACTGACCACTGTCTAATCAGACACATGAAAGAGGTGAAGTTCAAAAACATAATTCTTATCTGCCTTTAGCCACTAGCTTTGAGTTTAATTCATGCTGTTTTTCTGCCAAATCCAAAACACTCAGGGTCAAACACGAGTTGAGTCAGTCTTTCTATCCAGTACAATGAGACCTTGAGTCCCCTGGCAATAAAAAAAATATGGTTGCTGGCTTTTAAAGCTTCGTTTGGCAATGGCATTTCTGCAGGCTGGCATGCACTGGGGAACATGGGCTGTGTGAGGTTTCCTGAAGGTTTTGAAATAAGGTGCAAATAGATAAAGAGATTGTTTGTGTTGAAATTGATTTATTTTAATCGTGATCCCGTGAGAGAGCAGACAGCGAAGAACCTGTTGGAAAAAAAAGGGAAGATGATATAGTTTCTTTTAACATTGTCTAGCTGGAACGATCCCTTTCTGGACTTTTTTGTGATCTATAAAATACAAACTTGATGGGAGAATGGGCTTGCAGGGTGGGATCTGAGGATGATTTACGCATGCACACTTGTGATTGATAAAGGGAACATTGCTTTGTTTGATAAGTCTTAATATTTTTTGACATATGCCATTTTTGGCTTTTGTGTGTACGTAGACTTTTAGTAAGGATCATACGCACAGTTTTATAAATGAGACCCCTGGACCCCAGTTGTGAAAGTGTTAGACATAACTGCAACTTTAGATTCATTCGTTTGAAAGAAAAAAGTATTTTCAAGCTATACTAAGAAATAATTGAATGGCATTTTCCAGTAATGTATTAATTTAAAGCACAGTTAATAGAAATCGTTATTTCTAATTAAATAAATAAAAATTGTATTTGCATTTGAGAGTTTCTATGCATGTTGAGTATTGCAATCCAGTTTTTTAAACTCAGTCAGAAGTCTATATTAATCTGATAGATAAAAGCACTGCATCAGCTAACTGAAGGTTTTGAGATGGATTGATGGCAATATCGGTTGCTGTGGGCATCTTTAATAGTGGATTTTAATAAAGTGTAAGAGAAGGTCATCCACCTCAGCACAGGTTGGTTATCCTTGCAGTGTAAAAATGATTATTTAGAAGAATGCCAATTAAAGTCATGAACTGTTTAACCCTCTTGAACACAAACAGTTTTAGTTTGGTTTAAAAGTGCAAGCATGTCAAGGTAAAATTACAGTTCCACCAGAAATACTCGCGACGCAATATAATGTTTCAATAGTATTTAGTCAGCAAAGGAGTTTTTTGGAGTATGCCCCATCCATAGTTCAAATCCAGAGGTGGTGGATTCTTGCTGTTCCTGAGATAAAGACAGGGGCGGAGCCCCCAAAGATGCATTTACCGAGACCACCAACAAGGTGGTCGTGGAAGGCTTGAGTATCTGAACTGTAAAAAAATCATGTCTATTATATATATATTTTTTTGTGTGCTAATTTAACAAAACAAATTAGTTTAAAGAATTTTAACTTGTTTTTATAAAACTTAAAATAGTAGGCTGAATTAACAATGTTATTCTGCATTTGTGTGTTCAGCTATGAAGAAAGTGTTGAAAGTTTACCATGGTTAAATCCTTTCAGCAGATTTTCTTTAAAAGAACTTTAAAAGAAATGTAAAATGTCCACAGATTCTTTCTGGTCCTTCTCGTGAGGCAGCAAACAAGTTGTTTTAAACATGAATATGCAAACGAACATAACTGCATAGATATTGTCGTTTTCTCGAGGCTTTTACTGTCAAATTAGACCGCAGGGATCAATACTAATAAACATAAACAACAAATCATGTCAGCAAAATGAAGTTGTGAAACTTTGAGATAAAGAGTTTGCTGGTTTAATTTCTGTGTATCCCTCATTTTGTTTGACACTTCATTAACATGCTGTTGTTTAAATGGACTGTCTCAAAGCAGGATTTATAGCATACAGCGATGAATAATAATGTTATGGAGGCAGTGTTGTTGGCTTTTTTTTTTACTTATTAACCACATAGCACTGCAGTGTCTACAAAAATTGCAGTTTCCACATACAACCAATGTTGGGGGTAATGCATTACAAGTAACATGCATTATGTAATAATATAACATTTCTGAAGTAACGAGTAAAGTAACGCATTACTTTTTAAATGTACACATTAATATTTGAGTTACTTTTTTAAAAGAGTAATGTAAGTTACTTTTCGATAAAAAAAATGTACTGAATAAACTGAATGAACATAGTCACGTCAAATTACGCAAACTCTATGTTTGCGCACCTGTGTGGGAACAGTTTGAGTCAGAAACTGGGATGGCAGGTAGAGCTTGATATTTTTGCGATGGAAATATGCAATTTCTGAATGCAGAGCTTCTGTCATGAAAAAACACCTGCAAGCCCTGAAAGAGATCAAGCCTCAGCCAAGTAAGAAAAAGTAAAGCGAAAGTAACAAAAAAGTAATGTAAGTATTACTTTCCATGAAAATTAACTAAGTAACGCAATTTGTTACTTTTTGGGGAGTAACTTAATATTGTAATGCATTACTTTTAAAAGAAACTTTCCCCAACACTGCATACAAACTAATGATAGAGACTAATGATAAAAAATTGTATCATAAAGCACTACAGTCAGGTATGGTGGAAATGTGGTTAAACTCAAGATGTGACTGCATGTGATAATTGTTCTGGCAGTGATATTAACTGTTTATATTCAAGATAACAATTGAAAGAATAGCTCGATAACAGTTCATAAAGGATATTAACTGCACAGAAGTATCTGAGACTCTATTTTAGTTCATCAAAATGTTCTAATTCAAATTCCTTTACATATCTCAAAAAGAGTATCATGTAAAACGATACTTTGACTTTAAACTGTTTTTCAGTCAGCATGATTATCTGATTGTCTGTTTAGATTAACACATATTTTGTTATTATGTTGAGAACATTTAAACTCTATGAAGTGTGAGTAACTTCAAACATATACATTACATCAAAACCTTTTAGACAAAGGCTTTTATAAAAACATTTTGTATTGTTTTGCAAGGTATTACCTACAATGAATTACAGATAAAGACAAACGCAAAGATTGTTTCCAATCTTCAAATTTTGTTAAGTTTGCAGTTTGTTTTGGGGTGCAAATTACACTTCTGTTTAGTACTTTCATTCATGTTAATACATTTTACATACAATGTTTGAATTGGCTAATACAGACCAAAACTACAGTCCTTAAAACATCATGGATTAGTTGATTTACAAGTAACAAATCTTTTGTTAACCTGTCATCACTTGTGTTATAATATTTGGCAAAATCTTTTCAGTGTAAACATAAACAAGGTTCTTTTCAAAATGTTTGAGTGAGTTTGTTATTTCAAAGACACAGCAAATTCATAGCCAAGATGAGCCAGGGCAAATCTAAGAACCTGTCAAGTCTAAAATAAATTAACTATAATTGGCTCATTTACATGCAAAAGCAGCACATAGCAAGGTTTATTGCTTAAACACTTTCCAAACTAAATGTCAACATTACCTTGTACAAACAATGTACCAGATAACAAATGTTCCTTCTAAATTAAAGTTTTGGATGATAAAAATTATTAACCTTGGAAACTCTTAGTTTTTAAGGGATTTGCGGCACACAATACAGTTGCAATTGGGAAAGAACTATGGGCTGCAATATGAAATCCAATCTTAGACAGGCTTAAAGGACAGTCAACTAACATTCCTTTCATCATTTACTCACCCTTGCATACCTTTGTTAAGCCCAAGTAGGGAATTTGTAGGGCTGGATAACTGTTTGCAGATAATGAACTGAGGTTGTCAGGCTTCAAAGTTTTCAAAAGATCCATGTAAGTAAAAGTAGCCTAAAGGAAAAATGCAAAATCTTTGGAAAACATTTCATATCTGTATGTGGAACAGACCAACATGTAAGCCAGTGTTTGGTCAGATGACATTTAACCATAGCAAATTTTGTACAAATTTAAATGAATGTGCAATTATTTATAAATAAATAAAAACAATTTAAAAATAACCAGTTGAATTCTCAGATGTTACTTGCCTGACGCATTATTGTTGAAAATTCTGCAACTTTAAACTGCCCATGTTTTTTATTTGCATAAATAGCATTGCTTCCTTTAGGACACACAATGAGTTTAACCAAACCTGACCTGCATATTTGGTGAGGTGTTGTTTCAACACAGCAGCTCATACTGCGCTAAGGACACATTGCCACAAAGTTAAAGCTCATTGCTTGTAATACAATTGGTCTTTTTCATTGCCAGGTGTATTACATGCAACCTCAACACGACCTTCACGACACACATGTCATAAAAACCCCACGGGGAGAGTTTGATGTGCTTATAAATCCTTAACAGGCTTGCTTTGGGTTCAAAATATTACATTGTGTTGTCCTTTTGATATTGCATGTCTTTTGACTAGTTGTCATATGACAAGACATGCATGTCACTTTTGCATGAACTATTCCTTTAAAGAAATAAATATAATACTGTTATTTCACTATAATAAACTGCAGTACTTAGGTAGCAAAGTGCAGTGCCCAGCTTGATTAATCATATAAATATCAATAGTTAAATATTTTGCTTTCATAACTCCCATGTTGTACTTACACAGTAAAATTCAATGGATAAGGAAATGCTTTGTAATAAAATGTGAAATCTTTGTACTGTATGTGTGCAGGAAGAAAGCTTTGTAGTCTATTAGAATTACATCTATGATAACAAGATAAATCTGAATAAAGCAGAACAGTACTTAATATTCATGTATGCTAACCAAGAAAAGTGATGGCAAATCTGTTATGTTAGCTTGCATTTTTTAAGTTTAAATGGAAAAGGAAGACATGCTCTTTATTAACAGCTGGATGTTTAGAGCAGTGGTTTTCAAACTGGGGGCCGGGGCCCGCAGAGGGGCCGCGAGATGGTGCCAGGGGGGCGCCAGTTTTATGACATTTTATGAAATACATTTATTTATCATGAATTCTGTGTAATTAAACCTAAAAAATAAGGCTACTAACCAAAAACACTACTTTTTGTATAATTTAATGTTTTTTTATTAAAATGTTGACTTTTAGAACAGTTTTTTGTCACAAATCTTTCTTTGGGGGGGGGGGGGAGGAATGCACCAAACACAAGGGGGGCCGTACGCTGAAAATTTTTGTTTAGAGCAACAACTGCTTTCTTTTTCATTTAAAATCTGAATTATTATAAAAGGGCTGCCTTAAAAACTAGAGGACTGATGTGATACAGTGAAAGTGTACTGTATACAATAAAACAAGCCCATCCCTCTCTTGATACAGAAAACCTGAATAGCGACGACATCTTTATTAACTGATAACAAAGTTATAACAATAGCTTTATACACATAATGCATCCATGCTCAATTCATCTATTGGATTTTACCTACAATGCGGTACAGTAGACAGTTAAAGACATTTAAAATAAGTATTTTAGGCTGGTGTTTTGCCTTGTAATACATTTGCTATAAAAATTACATTAAAAGCAATGTTTTTATTTTAAAGACATTGAAATTTCAGTGCATTTCCTTTTTTTACTTCTTGTCCATTTTGGCATACTAACATCACCACATGCATGAATGATGGGTTTTCACTTTTTCACTTTCATAAATCTTCATTAAAAACCCATAGAAACACAAAGACTAAATTGATACCTGAGTCTTTTAAAGTGATTGAAACCAGAATACATATCTGTATGCTTGCTTGTTGTATTAAAAGTGCAACTTAAAAATTGTACATTAGGAAATTCTATTCATTTTGTTTTGCCCTGATTGATTTTTTGTTTGCTTTGCTTCTTATGTAAATGTGTTGTTCAATGTGCTGAGAGTACAGTAAATGTTCTTTACAGTTTTATTTCCTGTTCGCTTTGTTAATATAATAAACATAGTGAGAGCCAAGAGAACAACTCATGATAGAATGAAATGTTTATCCCCGATTTGTTCTCAAATTCGTAACACAAAAGACCTTTAAGGGAATTTTAACGAAAATGAAATGTTGCTTTTAATTGCATTTAACCATAATATTACACAGTTACAAACTTGTAAGATATCTTTTTGCATTAATGCATCTTTCATATACACAAATGTCAGGGGTTTACATGCTTAAGAGTAAAATGGAAATGTTACAGTAAGATCTACAAACATGACGCCTGCACATATAGCTGCTATTGTTTTTAAAATGCATCCCGACTCAGACAAAATGTACCAGGAACATCTGCTTTGCTTATTTTGAGACTCCCCGTGGACATACATCAGCATTGTAATCAGTCATCTTGGCAAAACTACTGCAATTTTTTAGATTGTTCAAAGCGAGCATAATTATCCCCAAATCACAATGAGTTCAGCATCTCACTGTCCTGTCAGTACTAATGCAGTAACTTGATGGGTACAGTTTAACTGTAAAAAAATGCAATTTAATTATGCAAGTCAATTTAACCTTCTTTTAAATAATTTGACTCGTGTTAAGTTCGAATAACTTAGAAAAACAAGTTTAAATTGTTAAGTAAAAGTAACAGAAAAATATAAGTTGATTTGATAGAATTTTTTACATTGTGGTGTGTCATGATGTTACAGCAAAAAAAATGTTGTATTATTTTGTATGCAAAGTATTATGGTAATATGAAATTCACAAATACCATTATTTTGATGTTGAATACAGACAAGTCTTTAATAAAATGAGATGCAAACAGAAATCTTGAATTGTGTTTTTAAAATGCAAATGTTTTAAAACTTTTAATCTCAAACATAACATTGAAAATGTGCTTGTCAAAACACCATTGCCTTCTCTGCAGGCAATGTGAATGATGTGCCCTTCAAAATGATTTGAAGTTTAGGGCACAGCAGACATGTCTCCACACAGATAAATTCTGTTCAGTCCTGGTCAACAAGAGGTGAAACCCATAAAGCCATCAGTGTAGCAGATCAATGCATGATGCAGAGAAGAACCCTGCATGGTTCTTGCATGTTCATTTAATAACAATAGGTTTAGGGAACGTATACATTGAATTATCTGACATTTCTTTTTCTGTGATCCACAATGCAACCAAGCAGTGGCGGCTCGTGACTGCTCATCCGAGGGGCGCTAATTCAAAATAAGTGTCCGGGGTGTTGTGTGGTTCCTTTTTTCAAAATATGTGTTCTTGTGTCAAGAGATCCTGTGCTGCACACGTGTTAAAACAGTTTATGATAAAAGAGATGCTCACATTTACAAAATACTCGCAAGACACTTCCTTAAAGGATTAGTCAATTTTCTTTAAAAAAATCCAGATAATTTACTCATCACCATGTCATCCAAAATGTTGATGTCTTTCTTTGTTCAGTCTAGAAGAAATTATTTTTTTAATGAAAACATTCCAGGATTTTTCTCATTTTATTGGACTTTAATGGACCCCAACACTTAACTCAACACTTAAAAGTTTTTTTTTTCAACGGAGTTTCAAAGGAATCTAAACGATCCCAAAATAAAAAATATGCACTTTTAAACCACAAATTCTCGTCTATCTCCGGTCCTGTGATGCGCCGGCGCAACCTCACATAATTATACGCTTACATAAGGATAAATAATAATAAGAACGAACATGTATGCATGTAAACAAAAGACTTTTATTTTGGGGCTGACTGGCACTTAGAAAAGGCACAAATCTTACAAAAAATCTTGCAAGAACCTCATTTTGGGCCTATTGACCTCAAACATGAAACACAAACTTTTTTAGACTTGTGGCTTTGGCATCATTGCATTTCTAGGTTTCACACACATATTTATAATTAAGATTTTTAGTATTAAAAAAGATTTGCAATGTACTTCAGCCTCTCTAACTTTAAATTAATTTTTATCTTAAAATAATTTTGAAACCTGGAAAATGAAGCTCAAAGTGTCTTCTTTCTACAGTTATGCTTATACTCTAAATGGTTAAGTAAAAACAGCCCTTTTAGTGAAAGTAGGTCTTTTCATGGTTTGGGCCAGAGTGGGGGTGCTTTTCAAGAGGTTAAAAGTGCATATTTTGTATTTTTCTTGTCAAAATGACAATTGTTTCGCTAGAGAAGACCCTTATTCCTCGTTTGGGATCGTTTAGAGTCCATTGAAACTCTGTTAAAAAAACTGTTAGGTGTAGAGTTAAGTGTTAAGTGTTGGGGTCCATTAAAGTCCATTAAAATGAGAAAAATCCTGGAATGTTTTCCTCAAAAAATATGATTTCTTCTCGACTGGACAAAGAAAGACATCAACATTTTGGATAACATGGTGGTGAGTAAATTATCTGGATTTATTTTAAGAAAATGTACTAATCCTTTAACAGTAAACTTTGATTACGCATGAGATTATACGAGTATCTGGAAAATGCAAGTGTATCTTTTATCATAAAACCTTTAGACACATCTGCAGCAGGCATTATTTTGACAAAACAAGTGATGCACATAGGATCAATCGGCACGCAGAACACATATTTTGAAAAAGGAACAACACACATGACGGGATACATAAATTTTGTGACGAACTTCGCATCGTGCGCCCTCGAAAAAAGAAGTCACCGGCTGACACTGCAACCAAGTCATTTGGTTTTGAATTCAGATCATTTAAAAAACTTTTTGACCCGTGCAAAAACCTTTATAAGGCCTCATTGAAATATTAAATATTTATGGATGACCAAACTATACCAGCATAAAACTAATTTAGAGTTAAATCAGTTCAGATCCAATACTGATGAAATTGCACATTACTGCGATTTAACAATGTATCTGCAAAAAAAAAGAGTGAAAATCTTTTGTTTTACAAATTCTGATGAAATCCCAGTTTATTGTAACATAGCAATATTATTCTCATTTTATGGAAAAATTAGACATGCATGACACTTTATCATTAAGGCTGTTGAAAAACAAGTGCTTGTAGAAACTCGTGCAATTTATCATTTGTAAGAGTAAAAGTCTGGTGACAAACAGATGCCCAACTTAATAAGATATGGCATGTTTAGTTCTTTAATTTTTTCTCCATTATGCTCTATGTGCATGTTATTGTCTACGTGTATTTGTGGTGCACTTATCTCAGTATCTCAGCATGCTTAATAATAACAAACAATCTTGCGATTGTGTTGTGAAAGTCTCTTGAGACTCTTCTTGAACGGATCTATAAAGTTCAGGTTGACAGTAAGCCTCATTAAAACTTGGGAGTCCATCACCTGTGATATTAATAAGGCACTTAGCTTTCAAAAGCTGCACACAAAGCGGTCACCCCACTGTGCACCAAAAAGCCAAAGACCATGAATTATTAACTCAGTAAAACAATGGATGCAGGTAGTTCAGTCAATGCATTATTCATGCAAATGTCACAAAAAAGCTCCCTACCATAATTGTAATTATTTTTTTAATCTTACGATTGAAATTGAATTTTTGCTGGCGTCAAAGAATATGCTTCTTGAGAGATGTGACATTTATCAAACAAAATGAAAAGCTACTACAGCACAGTAAACAGACACACATGCACAAACACACAAAAGCTCTAGTAGTATAAGTCTTTTGGAAATTAAATCATAAATATCCAGTTTTAGTACTTGGCTCTGAGCTGTTTAATCCTTTATTCCTTTTTTGCCAATTAAATAATGAGTTTGTTTTTAAAGCAGGGCAACAGATCCCCGGGATCAATGTTTAGCCTTTCTTACCCTTTCATCAAATTAAACTACTGTTATTTAGGGCATGAGTTATTGTTGTATTTGCTATGTGACTGATCAAACATGATAACTAATTAATACAAAACAAATTGTGTTTTTGCAAACAGATGGACCATGTTGTCATTATACATCAGACAGCCTGAACATTAATATCCAGTTGTTACCTTAATGACCTGTGGTACACCTGATCTACAGTAAAATTGACTTTTGTTGGTGTAATCCAGTCTTTTTGAAGTTACTGTGCATGGTAAAAAGCATATCATTTCAACATATATTTTTATGTTACTTTAACTTAACAAAGTTGTCAACGTATCACAAGTAAACATATAAAAAGAGGGTTGAATTGACTTGGATAATTAAGTGTTTAAACTTGTTACAGTGAATTTTGTTACAGTATTGATGCAGTCAAATTAGATCATTTTTTACCTAAATTTAACTTAAATTAATTTATTTGTGAATAAAACTAGTTCGTTTGGATGTTACCAATTAAAGCATGAAATTTTTTTTAAACTACCTGACAAAATTATTCTATAATTTCATTATAATTGTCAAAGCACAAGAAGCTGGCCATCTTTAGAGTGCACCTACAGTATTTCATTGCTAAAAAACAACATTATTTTGTGTATTTGATATACTACAATGCGTTCATTATGGTTAAAAAACATATTATTTTCAACTTACTGTAAATTTTTGTAGCTCCAGATTTTCCTCTCTCCCTGAAACGCACTGATTTTGTACAAAACTCATCGATTTAAAAAGTGCTATGTCCCTGATTGGCCAGCTAACCTGTACATTGTGACATCAGCTAGAAATGTGACGCTCCTTACCATGTTTGAAAGATTCACTCACAATGCAATTCTGACAGGAGTTAAAGCAACACCAAAGAGTTTTTTTACCTTAAAATAAAATTTCCAAAAAAGTTTCAGTGGTTCATCCACTCAAAACAGGGTGAATGGCACTTTCACATTCGCTTTGCAGCCCTCTATCGGCCAAAACCGCACTAAATAAGTTTCCAACCGTCGGGTAGTGGTCCTGTAGTTCGAGTGAAAACTACAATCCAATCAGAGACAGCTATGCTACCGTATTTACAACAGTGCTTATGAACAATTACGCGTCTAACCTGTAGGGGGAGCAAAGAGCAATAACTCTTTAGTGTTGCTTTAACTTAAAGGCTGTGAGTCCAAAGGGGATGAATTATGATAATGTTGGTCTTGTGCATGTCAACAGGCCCAGGAAGTAAACTGTTGCCTACAATCCGTGTGTTTGTTGTAGTCCAAGAAAAGAGATTTACGTAGGAGTCACTAACTAGAGTCATCGTTTACTTTGGGGTTTGTAGCCTACCTTTTGCATATTGTTAACATGTACTTACACACACTTACACAACAAAGGAAATGTAAAACCGTGAACGGGATAATTGGTGCTCTTTAAAGGGTTTGATATTGTTATGAACAGATATTAAAATCATGCTGGTTCTAATGCCGTGGTGAAACCACATACAAACATGTGCACTTGCCATTCCCAACCATTCTCTGCTTCTTATCTCACATATTATCCCTTGTTGCTGTCAGATTGTTATTTTAAACCCCAAATCATCACCTAGCATCAACCCTCTTGCTCTTACCATTGTATTGTTCTCTCATAATGATGACAGTGAAAAAAACACCAATATCCAATAATTCCCAGATGCTCCAAGATATACCAAACTGAAAATCCCTTGGGGAATTAGGGCTTCTTCTCCACTTTAGAAGTTTCAATTATATTTTATTTCATTAAGAAATAAATAATACATTTGATATTAAAAATATTTTTAAAATGTAGGCTACTGTTATTTTTATATCTTTTTGTTTAAACAAATGCACAGGAGAAAAATTATTTGTCCACAGCAAAAATGAACAAAGACAAGGTAAAAAAATGCATGATCCTATTCTTGCACACATCTATATAAGCATGTGGACTGTTTGCTAAGGACTAGGTCAGCGGCGCTAACCTCTTCAAATAATTGCACTATTATTTCAGCTGTGATTGCAAACAATAATACAGCATTCCCCTTTTATCCCCAGCCTGATCTTATGAATAAAATACAAACCTGCATTCAGCACAGAGGGCACCGCTAAAGAATAAACACACACAACGACCCTAAAGTGCCATTTATTGTTTATTTTGTTTCATGGTAATTTAGATAAGGGTAATTGCCAACATATGCCCAAAGGGTTCCACCATTGGCGTTTGCAGCAGGGTGGTGACTATTGCAGCTTTAATTTTAGGGCTTAGATGGATTTGTAAGTGTAATGCTACGCATATTAAAGGAACAGTTCAGCCACAAAGACTCTGTCATTAATTATTCACCCTCATGCTGTTTCAAACTCATATGACTCTTTCCTCAGGGGAAGACACAAGAAGATATTTTGAATTTTATACACATTTGGGAGACGCTTTTATCCAAAGTGACTTATATTCCATAAATATGTATCCCATGTTCCGTGGGATTAAGACCATGACCTTTTACATTGCTAACGCAATTCACTACCTGTTTTAGAGCTGAATGGGGTTTCTGAATGGGGTTATACTTTATTTTGATGGTCCCCTTTAGACATTCTGTTGACTACAAGTAAAGCTGAACCTAAAAGTCGTATTAGTTGAGTATTAGCAGACTGTTGAGAGCTTATTATAGTTGTGCGTCTGTCCTACGGCGTAGGCTACACGGCGGTTTTTATTTATACTTCTGCGTCGTCGCCCACATTTTTTTTACCTGATAGGAGGGGTTCTAGTGGACCAATCACAGCACTTGTGGTCCGCGTAGAATAGACGCACTGTTAAAATTTTGAGGAGGTGCATAGCTACGGCGTAGCTACGGCATAGACCTTACGACTTTAAGTTTTATTTACGCATAATCAAGGGCCCGCGTTTAGTGCTTGTTACACGTATTTCGCCATCTGAATTGTACTTTTACTTTGGATGCGTAGGTCGCGCATGTGCGTGAAAGAGAATGCCGTATGTAGCCCATAGCAATGTGCATGCGTCGAACATCTATGTACATTTTTGAGTCAAATAAACTACTTTATGCTTTACAAGGCTCTGCATTTGATCCTGCGCTTACATTCGCATACACATAATAAAATATCTACTGTATACTCCAAGCTTTAGTAGAATAAGGCTATGTTTACACAACCATAATGTAGTAAAAAACAGTATTTTTTGTTAACGTCAGAATTGCTGTCTAGGCAGTAACAAAACATATTTTACTGAAGTTTTTTCAAAATTTGTCGGTACAACCAAAAACTTTTCAAAAGGTTCAGGTATACTAGACAAACACTGGGGATTTATTGGTAATCACTTCATTTAAATAACCAGCCAGTGTATTTAAACAGAATACAAACCCTCCTGACAGATCTCATCGATCAATTCAGTAGCAAAGCCTCAAGCCCAAGCTGACCTCTGAGAGCTATCCATCCCACCCTGAACACACGTCCTTCACCAGAAACAAGAAAAAATCAATGCAACAAACTAAACAAAGGAAAGTTTTCCTTTCAGATCTCCTTTTGAGAAAGTTTTAAGGAGGATTTCCTCTGCTTTAGCACTTTAATACACTTATCAAAAAAGCCTGCGGTATTAATGGCTTTCCTTTTTTTTTTCTTTTTTGGGGGGTTCAATTAACTTTCTGCCTCCAAAGATTTGGTGGAATATAATTGATCGTAGCTCAGCTGCCTTTCAGCATTCATCAAACAAAAAAGCCAGATAAAAATCATTTATGGAAAAAGCACATGCCTGAGCTCTTAGCTTTCACACCTATCTTCTTCTCTTCATGCAAGTTTGCTAAGTGAAAATGTCACTGTACATCTTGGTAGATCATCTCAGTGCAGTAGCTGAGCTCTCTGTGAAGAGGAAACTTTAAAACATTATGTTTCCAGACAAAGATGCAGGTCTAGCTATGAGCCAGGCACTTGTGAAAGAGGACATCTATGACAGACTGTCTGTGTCAGATATCTGGTGAATGGCCCGGGCTAAGCATGTGGCTCCCTGGAGGCCGTCACTCCTTTCCGGTGACACGTTTTTCCTGTTCCACTGGGAAATGCCGACCAACGACTCTTTAAGATTACACAGACCTCACAGGAGGATTACACTAGCTGTTTATTTCATATCTCTAAGGCTTGAAATTCAACCAAAGAACTGTTAAATTGTATCTACCTTTAGAAGTCAGAATCTTGTGCCTTGAATAAGATTTTATATGTGTGTGCGTATTATCTACAACCATGATTTAACAGTGACCTTAGCTGGACGATACTGTATGTCAGTTGTTTCTCCAAATACAGCAATATGATTAGACAAAAAGCTAACTGTACACTAATATGCAACGAAGTGTGGGATATCTCAACATGAACTCCAACATTTCTCATCACAAAACCAAAATAGAAAACAACTGTGTCAAATTAAATGTAAATTAAAAAATAGTAATAATAATAAGGTAGCTGTTTTGTTTGAAGTCACCATGTTCTTTGGTGTAATTCCCTGGTCTTGTTTACTGTAAAATAGTGCATTGCACTAGAATACAATATAGAGGTTTCATTGTAATAATTTGTACATCTCACTGTACCAAGGTAAAAAAAACTTGTGAAAGTATAACAGCTATTAACCAAGAATAGAGTGTCAGTTCACACTAAACATTTGTAGTGGCATTTTAACAGATTATTTGTGTTATGTGAAATATGTCTGCACTGAACTGGCATGTTCAATGAATGAAACTTGTTATATGACAATTCTAAAGAGTTTAATGCATTTTTCCTATTTCTCAATGGAGGTCACAAGACACAATTCTCTTGGAAAAATGCTCAATTGAGCCAAAAATAGTTTAATGAGTATATATGTCAGGATATGTATGTGCAAGCATGTTATGAAATTTAGTCATTACAGTGGATAGTAATTAATTGTTCAACGTAAGGATTTTGTGGTGTTGCTGTTTCAACTTTTCAATTTTTCTTGAAACAACTGGGGCTGTACCCTAAGTTTCCGTTTGATACCTTGACAGGAATACAAAACAGAATACAATTTTGGGTAGATTACCGTACCTTTAGGACCTACATTGTTAGAAAAAAAGTCAAAATATGTACCCTAGGTGTCAGTGGGGCAGCGCCCTTTAAAAAGGTAATTGTATGGACCATTAGGTCCAGATATGTAAATATATATGTACCTTTAAGATACTAATATGTATTTTTGAGGTACTAATAAGCTCTTTTTGGTCCCAGAATGTACTTCTGAGGTACTAAAATGAAGTCCTTGGGTGCAAAGTTGTACTTTTTGAAGGGGTACAGCCCCAGTGACAGAAAAGGTACAGTTTTGTACCTTTATTTCTGAGAGTGTATTTTATATATTGAGCCACTGAAAATAAACAACTTACAACGTTTTATTATACCTTTTAAAACCATGCAATTTACATTGTTACTGTCTGGAAACTGCACAGTATTATCTGAATATTGCACAGTAATTACTTCTTATATGTGGTTTAAAAATTACATATATATTATTATACCATTACCCAGTTATTATCTTTAAAGTAAAGTGCAACCAAATAGACTTTATTTTTCAATTAGACTTTAAGTATTGTGTACATATGTGTTAATACATTGTACCTTATATTTTAGGTTTACTGAAATGAAGTTACACTCCTGTAACACACCTAATCCTAAACCTAAACCAATGTACGCAATCAGAACAATACATTACGTGCTGTCATCTTATGTAACTACACAGTGGTTAACAACACCTAATATAAAGTGTGACCGGGATTTCATTGAGAATTACTGTCACGGTCACTCTACTCTGCCTCTTTTAAAAATGGAAATGGACAGTGCAAAATAAATCACAGGACCGCGAGTTAGCCCAAGCTCATCTGTCACTGCGACAATATGGGAAGGTGATGAAAGTCGCGCCAGATTCATTAGCAGCCTCTTTCCCTCCCATTTGGTGCATGACTAATAAACCTCCCTCAAATCACCCAATGATTTCCATGCGAAATTATCTTTCCTCGCTTCGCATTTCTACCTATTAAGAAACTGGAGATGTTGTGGTAAACGTCTTTCAAGTCTGATGTCAGAGACGGTCTGAAGGCAGACAGTACAAGCTCTTGAACGGTAATTCATTTTATTTTCACTGACACTTTCTATCTGTGCGCTCAAATGAAATGGGATGGCAAGATAAGGGGAAGTGTGCATCAGGTGGGCAGGGGACAAAGACAGGGTCAACATTAGATGGGCCTTTCAATGAGTTATAGAGCACAACCATAGGCTTCTGAAAGTAAATCTCCATAGAGAAATGGATTTTTATCAAAACTTTTCAAGATCTATATATACCATGATAGTTATAACAATGTGAAACAATGCAATGTGATGTTAAAAGCCCCCTTATAAAAAATGCTGATTATAATTAGTACTAGCTACTTACTTTAGGGAAATGGTTGCTGGTTTCTAAGCTTATCTAAGCTGTTTTTTACTGTAGCTGGTCAAAAACATTTTGTGAAATCTTAATGAGCTTAAACATAACTTTATGCACAAATAAGTACAGTTAAACATAAGACCCTGTTTAAAATTAATTTGGAAAAACGGTTATGGTATCAAAGCTGGTGAAACTGCACTTACAGAAACATCATAGACATTCTCAAGATCATTCAGGATATTTTCACTGATAGCAGCTTAGCTAAAAAGCACCATATAATTGCATATCACGTTGTTGTGTAGGTTAATGACACAATAAATTCATTTTATATGTCCACAACAAATTTTAGGCATAAAAACAAACAAACAATCTGAAGCCTGCCTAATTAAAAATAGGTGATTGATGACTCCAATTACTACATCTAGATTAGCCTCAACTGAGGTGAAATAAAGCTCAATTAACATCTCCCTCTTGCATTATTCCGACTTGACTTTATTGGCCCATAGGTTCATATATGAGGCTGCGCGCATTGTCTCCGGGGGTGGGGGGATAAAATATCGCTAGTTTATCACATTGCTGCCATATAGCTCAAACACGGCATTAGTGCACAACAATTCTGGAGAACATATTGCGCTATATAGCTGATAAACCTTGAAGAAGTTTGGGAATATTTGGACCTTGTGCATCAGGTTGCAGAAAAGAAACCAAGCATTGTAACTACCTGTTTAACAGAGAAGAGGTCTTAGTGATATAACTTAATAGATTTTGACTTTTGCTATTTTGCGAATTGAGCTAAGCTGTCTGGTCTGAGCTGGATGAGATCCACATGGTGATTCAGGCGATGTCCAGTCTGGTACACAACATACCCCAATTAAAGTGCAGCATATGCTTCCATATCCAACGTGTTAACAAGATCTCTTGTCTCCCTGCGGCCAATCAGAGACAAAACACAATCTTACAGTTAATCTTTTAATAAACCTAACGCGTGGACGAAACAATTCTCACCATAAGGCCCTTTCACACATCAAAAAGCACTGCACGTTTCTTGCAAAAGCTATATTAGCAGGTTGTGGTGTTTACACTCCAAGTTGCGTATGCATTTTGACTGAAGCTATGAAACAACGCAGTGTTAACATAAAGCAACATAAAAACATGCAGTCAACTATAAGATATGTTAGGCTTCATTTAGATGCACACATTTAGCAGATGCTTCTATACAAAGAGTCTTACAGAGCATTTGGGTTGTACATGTAAATTCCCTTGGAACTGAAACAATGACCTTAGAGCTACAAAGAAAATGCAAAAATTCATACTCACAGCCTTTGGGTTTGAAAATAAAGAAAGAAAGCCATATGCAGAAGCAAGCTGAAACTCTCTCTGTTTGGTGTCCTTCTGTTCCGATTGTCACCAAGGTAAGTAAGCACACATAGTATACCATATGTGACCCTGGACCACCACAAAACCAGTCATACTGTAAAAGATCAACCAGTTAAATTGAGATTTAAACATCACCTGAAAGCTAAATAAAAAGGAATGGACAATATTTGGACGAAAAACAACTAAAACTCTAAAATCTGAGAGTGCAATATATATATATATATATATATATATATATATATATATATATATATATATATATATATATATATATATATATATATATATATATATATATTGACAGATTCTGAAAGTGATCTGGAGAGACAAAAGGGCTCATTTACGTCTCATTTAGCTAAGCCATACCCCCTGTAAAGCCGTTTTGAGATACAGATGTTTTAGCATCATATGTAGTATTTTGTGAAAGAAGTCTGGATGAAAAATAAACAGAACTTTTTACCTTTGTGGGGATCACAAGTCGAATCCAGTCTGTTTCAAATGTATGAATAATCCAATGACCATTTTTGTCCACAAATGCGTATAATCCGTGAAATATAGATGTATAGTCTATTGTTTACTATAATATACAATCTGAGGACTATTTACATCGTAAGATGTAAGGATATATGAGATTCGTTAAACTTCGTTAAACACATGAACCCGCCTTCAAAGTTTATATTTAAAATAGGGAGTTAGTATAATAGATAATCCAAACAGCGGCATCGAAAACGTGACGTCCTTTAGAGATGTTACCAATCGTTTGCTCGTTCCTCCATCAGCCAATGACTTCATGGAAAATATTGATAGACAAAACATGTAGCCAATTATATAAAGAATTCAACGATCTCTGTGTAACTTATATGTGTTTGACTTCATGTTGCGCTGCAAGAATTGACAGACAGATGACGTCAAAGTACCGCGAGAGCGAGTCGAAATTAAACTACTCCGTAAGATTACTTGAAGAGCTCTTACGGTACTTTGACGTCATATATTCGGATAAAGTCGAGCAAGCCAGTGACGCGGCTGACTGTTATTTGTTCCACCCTAGCTTCTTTTTTTCTGTTGTTTTGTGCGCCCGAGTTTGTTTACAGTCTGTGGAGACGCACGCTGTAAGTTAAAAAAAAAACACTTAGCAAACATGTCTGAGGGACAGGTCAGCCACTACAGTCACATGACTTCATGTGGTTCACAACAGAACCAAAAGAGAAGACCATGCTGAATAAAGTCGTAATTCCTGCTATTTTTGGACCAAACTGTATTTTCGATGCTTCAACACATTCTTTTCTGACCCACTGATGTCACATGGACTACTTTGATGATGTTTTTATTAACTTTCTGGACATGGAAACCATACATAGATTTTCAATGGAGGAGACAAAAGCTCTCGGACTAAATCTACGTTAAAATATTTTAAACTGTGTTCTGAAGATGAACGGAGGTCTTCCAAGTTTAGAACGACATAAGGGTAAGTCATTAATTACATTATTTTTATTTTTGGGTGAACTATTCTTATTTAGTAGTCACGTTGTTCCCTTTGGGGGCTGGGACGGAAACACTAGCCGCTTTTACAGTATGTAAAAATACACAGACAATGACGCCCCCCGCTGCACGCTAGATTCTCCGGAAAAACAAGCCGATTTCAACCGCAAAATGTACGCTTTTAAATGTACAAAAACTGCTATCTCAAACATGGAGAGGCTTCTTTGTGATCTCAACTAACAGATTCTGCAATAATAAACGAAAATCACAAATTTTGAAAAAAAACCTTTCTTTCTCATTTTCTCGAAAGTTGTGCTGCAGAATTGTGTCACTGGTTTCCATGACGGGTCATATATATATATATAATTAAATTCTAGTAATTTTGGGGATAAAAAGAAGAATTTGACCCATACAATGTATTTTTGATATACCTGTGCTACTTGTGGTCCAGGGTCACATATATTAACAGTGGTTCACTTTCGTGATTTTGTATAGATTTGTGCACATCAAAGTTTAAAAAACAGCATTCACGTCATTCAAACAAACCGAACTTTGATGTCATTTAGACTGATCTCACAAGAATTCGTACATATTTTACGAGTTGGCTAATTCGTATGAATTCGCACAAAGTTGATCGTGGAAAATTTAAGATTATTATATAAAAAACAATAATGAAACCTCACCCCTAACCCCAACATCACAGGGGTCAAAACAAGTCATACAAAAATGTACGGATGTGGTCATACAAATTAATACGAATAAGCCACCTCGTAAAATACGTACAAATTTCCATGAGATATTTGGGCTGTTTCATTACAGTTTTCCCAGAAATCAAAGTTCACATTTGAAGTTCCCAACTGCTTTGAACTAAAATTAATTGCAGTCACAGACAAAAAGGAATAATCCATATAACCAGATCGTCTTTAGATATTGTTTCCCTATTTTTTAACAAGCATATTCTTCTTTAAAAGATTTTCTATGGTTCTTTGAAGACAGTTGCTTGTCATTATTATGAACAGAAAATGTTTATATAGATGTCATATGAATATTAGCATTTCAGCCCAAGAAAACCTAAGATAATCCCATCAGGATTCTATGTTTTCCTATTCATTATGGCTTCTTGCATCTCAACCTTGACATTCCTCAAGGCAAACTGTTATGCATCAATTGCAAGTTGTTGAAAGGAATTTTACTGTTTAGCTTTCAATAATGTTAAAAACACTGTATAAAAATCCAAGTTCACACATGTACCTTTAAATAAACAAGTGTAAGAGTTTATCTAAATTTAAGATTTAATTATTAAAAACTGCCAAACACCAGCAGCGAGACCTTCAGAGTCAGCCACAGTAAACCCTGCACAACATTTAACAGACACTAAATATGAGAACAGAGGGCATAGCATTTACTTCCAAATCATCAGGGTGTCTACATTTCTTATTTGTATTTCTGAATAAATGAACGATCCAGTTTATTACAATGCGAGACCTCATCTGCTTCACACTGGTTAAAGCTCATGGCTTCACACTGACAGTGCACACACATCACTCGAGTGCACGTCACACAGTGAACAAAACCACAGCTCCACTGGCTGCCTTACTGCCTGCGAAAACCAGTTAACACAACACATGAACAAAGGAAACCCTGGACACAATCTGGGCTCCCAGAAAGTAATTTGTTTCCTGATATATTGTCGGCACAAGTGGCCCGTTTATTTCTCCCCTCCTTTCACAGCATAGCAGTCAAACCTTTCTTTCTTTACAATTGTTGAAAGATTACTGTTCTGTGACTGAAACACATGCAGATTTCAATGACCCTTTTTACTAAATCAGATTCAGATCATGAAATTTTCAATTAGCATCTTATCATATTAAGCTTTCAATGTCACTGTATTCATAAATAAGACTGTATGACAATATAGATGCATAGATGAACTTGACCGTTCATGCACATCAGTTTTAGTGGTTTGTATTGAATATATTGCCAAATTTATTTTTGTCCTCAGTATACTGTATATTCAAATGTGTCGAAATAAAATGTCTGTTAACCTAATGTGTCTTACGTGATTTGAAACAACACATCTTTTACCGCAAACCATACTTGTTGCTCATCTATGCCCTGCTCATTGTTCTGAAAAGCGTTGTGATTGGCCAAATACCTCAAGCGTGTGACGAAAATGTTATGCCCTTTCCATATTTGGAATATTATCTCCAAACCACGCAAAGCACACTCCACTCTTTGACGGTCGCACTGCTAGTGTGGTTGCACGCGTGGATACTGCCTACCAGCGGCCTGCACGTGTCTTTGCACGTCGACGCATACGACGACGCAAAAGTATAAATGAAAACAGACGCGGAACCTACGCCGTTGCAGCTACGCCGTAGGACCTACAGTACGCACAACTATAATGAGCCCTTTACGGATCTTCTATATGCAAAAACAGCTTTTAACACTCTAAAGACAAAAAAAACATCACATCGTATGAACTCTTTAAATGCAGTAAAAATATTTCTGGTGCAGTTAAGTTCTAGCATAAGTGGGGCTTAAAATATCAACTGCACACTGTATGATTTTAAGTTGCTGTTAGGTCACATATCGGATTGCAAATATCAACAAAGCTTTTAATCTGTGATCTCTTTACCTTCATATTAAGCACTTTTAATGGGGTAAACAAACACGTCTAATTTTACAGAATTTTTGGAGCTACATTTAGAGGTTGGTCTAAATACTCACATCTGAGGATAAATCCTTTTTAGCATTTTATTTAGACAAAGGAAAAACTATAAGAGTTTTCTGTTTCTTATCAATATCTCAAACGGACTCATGTGAAGTACGCAGACAGCTCCACTCCTGAGAAATCCTTTCAACACAACCCAATTAAATAAATAACGTTACATCCACAAAGCCCAGAGCTTCTACATCCATCAACACAACCATCCATATTTAGCACTCTGTCTTTAAACATTACATCATATGACAGCAGTTCTTGGACCGTGTAACAGATGTACTTCTATCCTCCAAACTTATAATTGCTTTGTTCTTACAGAAAGATAAAGTCACTGTATGTGACGCTCTGAATATAGACCAGTATTAAAGCTGCACTTCATAACCTTTCCATTATCTCTTTCTGTGTGAAACAGAAAACTACAGGTTACATTTTGTACGAATATTCCAACAAAATCTGAACCAACAGCTGAAGTATACTTCATTTTATTACACAGTGCTCTGGAAGGCTTAATTCTGATTGGTCAACATTCTGAGGTTAGTTGTTCCCAAATATAACAAGTAGGAGTTTATTATATAATTTCAAATAAATTAAATATAAGTATGCTAAATTAATAACATAAATGAGATTTTATTTACCAATGATTAAACCAGTGGATTTTTGAATGCCGAACTCTCCCCTATATAGCTCAGTGGTAAGGCATTGCATTAGCAGTTCAAAAGCACATGGGTTTGAACCCAGGGATCACATGTTGAAAAAATGTATACCTTGTAATGCACTGGAACTGTGGGTTCATCAGCCGCGTGTGAGGCGTCAAATTCGCGTCTACCGCATCTAGTTTGCCGCTCAAACATTTTGAGTTTACTCTCTTCATTCACGCATGAAAGCCGCGCGTGAAATTCTGGTCATCGTGACATTCACACGGAAAGTCGTGTCATGGGAGGGGCATCCGCAACTTTGCTCGCTTCCTGTAATCATGTCACCACTGGAGCAAATAATCCTGATTGGTTAACGTAGTGCGTTTTTCCACCAAAGTTCAAAATTTTAAACTGCCATGTTCCCTGCGGCAACACTCAATTCGCACCGCGAGACCTCCAGACGCGCGTCAACGCGTCTTTACAGTGACTTAACATTGAAATCACTCGCGCTTGACGCCTCTATCGCGGCTGGTCTGAAAACAGCATAAGTCGCTAGGAAACACTTTTGTATTTCTTACCAAAAAGCTAATAACATATATTTCATGTAGGCCTACACATTTGCGCATGTGGCCACGGAATAAGTTGGATAATGTACAGCTTGTTGATTCCAAAGTGATATTCCATCATGTAAGCGAAGTCAACTGTGATTACAAGGTGTTTGATTTCATTTATTTATTTATTTTTGGGCTTATGAGACGTCTATTAAATTCTCACTGACAGCCCAATTTTTACCTTGTTTTAGGCTTTTAACGTCAGGGCTGTGTTTGAACAACCATTAGATGCCTTTCAAATGCAAAATTGCTTGCTGGGAAACATTATAAAATAAGGGTAATATAAGAAGACAGTTTTGACCACAGATTTCTTTGTGTACTTGCTCAACAACACATTTTTGTTCTTTTGTTTTTGTTTAATTTAACCAAAAAGCATTTAAAAGTTCCGCTAAATAGTTATAATTATGTGTTCAACGATAGTTTCAGCTTTAGCCACTGTGGGGAAAGTTTGGAAATTGAGATAAAATTAAACCAGCTGTTCTCGGTTCCCTTTGAGACCAGTCTGGTCTAATCCGGCTCATTACGGTAAGGCCATAGCAGCACATTAAGCTGAGCTATTTGAAATGCGTTGCGTGGAAATAATGTGGGAATATTTCATTGCCTCCGTTTTGGTGACAATAACGATCATCCGGGCTCCAGCTGTGTTTCTAAACTACAACATATGAGTAATAGCACCTATCATTACCCAAACAATGGCCAAGAACGAGGCCAGCCATGCATGACTGTACAGCCACGTGCATGGATACGGACAGATATGGATCCGCGCCTGCTGCTCTCGCGCAGGTTATTGAAGTGCCTGTCGACCTCTCTGTTAACACTGCATGAAAAGTGGAATTTTCGCCAGAATGTGGCACTGTAGATTGTTGTGAAACTCCAAGTATACGACTGCGCATGACAATTTGCAGCCAACACCGAAAACTGCCATAAGTTGTCAGAAGTTGACGTGGGTCTTGCTCTGAAGTTGTCCCCCCTTCCCCTAATTCTAGGGGAGGCTTTAACATGTAAATGAACATGCTGTGAGCTATACAAATGCAAATGAGGGTAGCAGCTGGGGGAGTTTTACTCAGGTGACATTCTGAGAGGTTTTAAACTTTGATTTTAATAAAATCTCTGGTATCAGTATAGCCAAATTACAAACTCTTAAATTGTAGCTTGAATTGATTTATTTTCAAAGTATGCTACACTGTTAACCCAGATATTGTCTTAATGATATAAACATTACTTAATATTTTGAGTTTTGGACATATACTTAAAAATATATTATACCCATAATCCTTTGTCCCTGAATATTATGATTATTTAAGCTTTTTTACAGAATTAAGAACTAATAAGAACTTTAACTACTTAAATATTTGTTAAAATGTCATAGAGGTTTTTTGCTCTAATATTATTCATGTTGTTTAGTTTTAAATGATAAATTACCATTTTTGTTAATGAAAGTCACCGTTCAGGTGATCAGTGTTTATTGACATAAACAGCACATTGTACTGTATTTTTCGCAGTTTTGTGTGTGTTTCAGTGGAGAATCAAGTTTATTCAATGACTGACTTATTCATGAGTTTTGTGTTATAATACCATTTATAACACTAAGAGAATTATAATTATAAATGAATTAAAAATAGAAAATCTTTCAACTCAGTTAACTAAGCGGAGATGTTGGACAGAGTAATTCAAAATCATCTTTAAGTTTAATGACAATCATTTATCAAAATATTTTCTTCATCATTTATCACAATACTATCAAAATATTTTTCCCTAATTTTTTTTAAACTATCCCTTTAAGTAGATTCAGTTTGTCCAGGCCAACAGTATATATGAATATCTCTGTATGTCATTAGCAATAACCAATGTTAGGTAAAAAAAAAGATACACAAAACAATTTATTTCAACAATTTTAATTGTTTTAACAGAGTTTTAATCAGGCTCAATTTGTGCATTCTATGCAAACAACATAAAAACAACATGTCAAACAACAAAATGTCTGTCTGGAAGGGAATGAAGCAAGGAAACTTGTGCAATTACATCACAGCTCAAATACTGTGCATAGTGGCATGACTACAGTTATTGAATTCACATACTGGTAATCCTGCCATACTTGTCCATCATATACATCTCCTAACACACCCTTTGGCATTTCCCGCTTTCGCCTTTCATCTAATTTCTCTTCAAATCCAAGTCTTTTAACAAGTCCTCCCAGAGACTGCACAACACTCTTGTATTAGTAAGAACGTATTGGATGGACATACTCTTCACTGCTCAAATATGTAGTCTTGCTTAGCAAGGCAGAGCCACATTTCTTCCTTAATGCAGACCTCTGCTGTGGGTGATTATAGAATGGGATGTGACCACAAGTCCTGCAAACCTTTGTACCATCCCGTCTGAGCTCATAGGTTTCAGTAAGCATGTACACTGTCATACATTTTGGACAACCCACATACTGTAAGAAGTCGTCACGGAGGATACCAGTCAATTTCATCATGCCCAAAAGTTTCATTAACAAGTGTTCTGGTTTTTCACTTCTGGCCTGATCACTTCCATGCTCCTCCCCATCTTGTAAGTGAGGATAGGGTTCACTCTGCTCCTCAGCAAGGATTTCCCCCTCTTCATCCACATAGTCATCCTATGAAATTTTAAAGGACATATTTAAAACACATGCAATGCACATACTCAGCACCACCATTAGACCATTAGAGATGGAAAAGCCCATCGTTAATATGGCCATTTGAGATTGAAAAGTCCATCATGAATGTGGCCATTTGAGATTGAAAAGTCCATCATAAATGTGGCCATTTGAGATTGAAAAGCCCATTGTTAATATGGTCATTTGAGATTTAAAAAGAACATAATTAATATGTTCATTTCTCATCAATAGGGCCATTTGAGTATGAAAAGATTTGAAAACTGTAGTTGAAAAAGATCATGTGCATCTCAAACAGCTAGCTTTAGTGCAATGAACCAGTTAAGTACTTTGTGGGAACTTCATCCACTTCAACTTCATTTTAGGATTTTTTAATACTTTATAAAGTGTGTTTATACTTTAGTTGCTTTCATTAGTTAACTAACAGAAATTTAAGAGTGGAAAACAATCATGTGGGTGAAAATTGTTAGGTTTTCCCATTTCAGCTCTGGATTAGCATGTATTGAACTTTATACTAGTATATCCAAATGTAATTTCATGCTTACCACACAACAGGAGATGTCCAGGAAAAGACGAATGCTTTGGTCATCTGCTGTTTCGTCTGAAAAACAACAAACAGAAGATAACGTTATGCATTATAACGCGATATTCCTATTCAATTATAATTTACTATTAAAATAACAACAACAGTGATAATCAACCACATTTAACTCCAACGTTTTTGTTTAACTTGTTGATTTTATTTTACTTTACTTGCTGATATGTTTTAGTATTGTTTAAAATGATAACATACGTAAAGCAAGCCAAGCTTATATAAAAAATATGTATTTATGCTCACCGTTGTCTGAACTGAAATTCGCTGGGTGCGTTTCTTCAAATTCTTCAATCACTTCTTTTTCTGGGTCCTCGGAGTGCATTTCACTTTCACCAATCTCTCTAACTCCAGTAAAGTTATCTTCCGGGTCTTTACACATGACGGGACATCACTCACAGCGGATTCATGACTGGGTAGCAGCAGGCTCTGTACGTTATCTGACGTAGCCCTTTTGGATTTTTTTCTCCCAAACTCCATTTTTTAAATAGCGCTTTCTGTGGTCAAAATACTGTGTATGACACACTTCAGTGTTGCAATGTTTACAGAAGCGCCGAGGTCGTTTCTTCAGTCTTGGGACTTACATCTTTCAACTGACAGCACACTGTGTTGATTTCACACTAGAGGCTGACATTTTGTCGGGAATCCTGTGGGTCCCGCGGGTCCCGCGGGATTCCTGTGGGATCGGGAACAAAATCACTATTAATCACGGGATTGGGACGGGACAGGAAAAAATGTCAGCGGGAGTGGACGGGACCGGGATCGTAATAAAACTATGATACCCAACTTTATACACAAATATGCAGTTTCTATAAATAAACTTAGTTAATATATTGTGTGCGTGCGTGCCTGTGTGTGTGTTTGCATGTGTAAGAAAGGTTGCATGAATGTTCACGGATGCGTCTCCCTGGTGCATAAGTGCTCCAACGCAGCCTGAGCGCTTATGAGAAAAGGGAACAGCAGCAAAGAGTATAGCGGCTCTGATCAAACGGAGAGATAAGTGTGTGACAAGAGTTGTGTTGCGAAGAGATTTCCTGCTGTTTGGATAGTTTCTGTGCTTTATTGTGTGCATCAGTGCCGAATAGTACGTTTTTTTCTAGTTGTCTTTAAATTAGCAGCAAGATTAACCGCGTCTTTTATGTTACATTGTCAGTTATCATTCATAATGTAAATGAAGCTGTTAGATAGCGTGAATCTTCTCATTAATAGTCATGGTACCCAGTTTATATTTGTGTTAGTTTATCTTGTACATATTTATTCAGTATTATTTCCTTATATTGGAGATTGTATAGTTCTAATACTTATACAGTTATTTAACAATTCTAACAAATATAGTTATTTACTGTATGTGTTATCTGATACATGTGCTAGTCACATTTTAGAACATATGACACCATTTCGCGGTATCTTGTATATTTTTGCATATTTTGAACTTAATTACAGCTGTTAATGCTTGTTATTTAAACAAATGTATATTAATGTTCTTTCATAAGGCTTTTATTCTTGTTTATTATTTGTTGTTGCAGAACCACACAAACACAGATACTTAAGTGCATATTAATGGAAGGTTTTATGCCCATACTGCAACTGTGAATTAAACACCCATAATCCAATTATTCGTCTGGTTCTTGTGTTCTGGACTCCAGACTTTGGGTTTATTAAACTATTGTAGACATGGAGTGAACTATGTATTGTTTTTCTTTTATTTGCTGTATTCCATTTTCTGGAGAAAATCTAGAAACCAGCTCAGCAACTGGTCCAAAACAGGATGTAGAGCAGATTAAATCAAATTCTTTGTATGAACTAAACACTAGTTGAAGAAAAAAATATATGGGAGCGATACAGGAGCGGGAGTCAGTTTAAACAGGAGCGGGATGGGAGCGGGAGTCAATTTACCAGGAGCGGGATGGGATGGGATTATTTTTTAAACTTTTGTCTGGGAGTGGGACGGGACAAGATTTATTTCTATGGGAGTGGGACGGGACAGGAGTGAAAATCCACTCCCGTGTCATCCTCTATTTCACACAGAGCTTCCGGCACATCGCGTTTGTTGTTTATATCATACGCATGCGCACACGTCTCACAAGATTTTCCTTATATCAATAACCTCGCATGTGATTGGAGGAGCCCGACAGGCTTCTCGCCTTCGTCCAATCATGTGCGAGGTCATGGTCACGGCTCACACAGCAGTGTCGACAAGCGTAACAGACGTTTGGTTTGGTGTTTGTAACTCTCCAAGAAGAGCAGACGGGTGCACAATCCCAAGATTGCGGTAAGAATAATTTTATGTATAAGCATATTTTTTGAAGTAGCCCAAGCTGTGTGTTTTATAACTAAGAGGTGTTTTTTGTCTTGTAATTTACAGGAGGCAGTACGGCGTCTCTGAGGCACACTGCAGGCGCTATGAACCAGAGCAAAGGTAACGTTACGATTTAAAGAATATGTTTTTATTCTTGTATAAGGAAATAGATACGTTAATAGATCCGAGCTTAAACCCACACATTTTGTTTTCACAGACTAACGTCGCCTCATAACAAAGCCGTGACCTCCGATTTGCTTGGGGCTATTGTCGTGGAATTTTAGCCGCATCAAATAATACTCACTAAGAGTCAAAGTCAAGGATCACACAGACACACTGTCGACAGAATTTTCTTTGTCTGAATTTTATATATTCTGCAGAATAGGCTCTCACCCCCATGGTGCAAGAAGTTTAAAAACCTAAGAGCCCCGATCACAAGGCTGAACACACATTTATAGTAGATGCTGAAACACGTATAATCATCAGTTACCACGTCATTTAGAGAAACAACCTTCAATTCGTCACTGATTAAGAAACAAACAGTTAAACATAAATCTAATGACATCATAAAACATATGTCTTGTTCTCAGTAAACTCTACCGTTTACTGGGTTTCTAGCTAAATGATTCATTCGTTATCTTATCATATAGGACTGCACATGATGTTTAAGTCCTTGGACATTTGTACTTGCTGAAAAGACAGAAAGAGCATAATTCTGTACGTAAGCAGAAAAACATGATTCTCATGTGAAACACACTCAATGAACTTTGTAATTAAAAAATGAAAAATAGGATGAAAAATAAAGTATAATAATATGAAAAGAAAGCATAATAAAATCCTCCACTACACTCCTCCCTTTTTATGATTTATTCATAACTCCATTTACTGTCATCGTTACGTAGCTCTGGTTATTACCCTTAACCATAGTGTGCATATAGTTCTGTGCAGTTGGAAAAGTAAAAATGCACACACACATAGTATGATCATGAACCTCATTTTTGAAAGGAGAAAAATAGTTCGTTTTCTTGAAGAAATTGAGCACAGTTAGAGTTGGGGTCGTGAGCCCTTGATGATTCTGGATTGAGCACAGTTAGAGTTGGGGTCGTGAGCCCTGAGCACAGTTAGAGTTGGGGTCGTGAGCCCTTGTTGATTAATTTCCTTTGTAGGTTTGGGTTTGGTAGGACCACACGGTGCAGTCGTGCCAAGCTATCCTGCTTTCTTGTTCGAATGAAATTATCTTAGTGTCTAAATTAATGTGGGGTCTCAAAGCTGGTGTTGTAATTACAGTTATTAAGCTGCAAGCGTCGTGTCGATTACCCACATTAAAGATGTCGTGTGCGTGTGTCCAAACCAAACCCAGAATACTGGAGTCGTCCTCCAATACTTTGTGAGCTGTTGCAGTTCTCTCGTGTCGTTCTTCGTATAAACTTGCAGTATACAGGTATCTGTGGTTCCCACCAATACGAAAAAGTGGTCCGTAGCAGTCGACTAGCCGTCCTCCCTTTGGTTTACACCTTGCAGTCCAGGACCAACCCTCCGGCAATGGGCAACGCGCACCCAGGTGGCACGCTCCGCGACCTTCACAGCGGTGTGAGTCGTCAGCAGAACCTGAAATGGCCCCTCCCACCGTCTGGCTTTCCAGGATTTCCTCCTGAGGTTCTTTACCACCACGTAATCCCCTGGTTTGATGTTGTGTAATGGTTCTTCTACTGGACGTGGTAGTGCTGCTTTAACCTGTTTTGAGATATTTTGAAGGATAGAAGGCATAGAAATACAATACTACAACATGTCATTTTCATTTCGAAGGGTATCACCTGTCACCCTGTGTGGTTCCCACCCCATATGTGGAGGTCTTCCAAAAAGTATTAAAAAAAAATACTCTCTGACCCTCATTCTCATGTACATGAGTACCAGTGGTAAGCACTGAACCCAATTTAATTTTGTTTCTTCACACATTTTGCTTAGTTTTGCCTTGATGGTGCCATTCTCTTTTTCCACTGCACCTCTACTTTGTGGGTGGTAGACGCAGTGATTGGTCAAATTGATTTGCAAAAATTTACCCACATCTTTCACCACCTGAGCAGTGAAGTGTGCTCCATTATCTCTGAAAATTTTGTTTGGGATTCCCCATCTAGGAATAATGTCTTTCAACAGCATTTTTTGTCACCCCAGCACTGTCTGCATGTTTGGTGGGCGTGGCTTCAGTCCACTTCGAAAATATGTCTGTCATCACCAAACAATAACGTTTACCTTCTGCTGGTGTCAATTCAATGTAATCCATCATTACATGTGTGAATGGTCAGGATTGGGATGCCCCACAGGTGCAGTTTTTACCCCTCTTGCAACATTATTACCCAGACATATATGACAGTTTTCACAATGTCTCTGCGCTACAGGAGAAAAACCCTTTGTGAAACAATTTTGTGCCATGGCTGTCAGCATTCCTCCTTTGGACACGTGGTCTAAGCCATGTGTTAACCTAGCAAAATGGGAATAAAAGTGTTAAGGTAAACAAAGTTTTTGATTTGGACCCATCCAAATCCCTTCAGGAGTCTTGGTAGCTCCACACGATTTCCATAGAGCTATTTCTGTTAGGAGAGAAAATGTTTGCATTCTTATTAATTACTCCTGGGCTGTCTCAGCTTCCTTTTCCTGGGAAATCTGTGTAAGAGAAACGTTTTTGTTAGTAGTCATGAGAGATGCTTCCGCATCCGTGCGTGCATTTCCTCTGGAGATCACGTCCTGTTCCTTGGTGTGTGCTTTGCATTTGCACACAGCTATTTGAGAAAGGAGTAAACTTTCCTCTAAAAGAGAAACAAGCAGTCAATGTAAATGGTTATAGATTGATTAGTAGCAATTTTACAAGCTTGTGTTAGTGCATGCAATTAAGCCACCTTTGCAGAATTATGAGGTGGTAAGCATCCGGATTTCACTACTTCAAAGTCAGACACGACCGCCCACCCCACCCTGTTTATACCTCTGTCGTCTCTGGAAGAGGACCCATCCACATAATATGTCAGGGTGCAATTAGGTATGGGTGTGTCAGTAAGGTCTGGCCTTGGTGTACATACTTCCCGTAGGGCAGACAAACAGCAATGTGGTGTACCTTCATCAGGTGTAGGTAACAATGTCGCCGGGTTCAGAACTGTACATCTTTCAACTGTGACATTAGACATTTGTAACAATGCACAGGAATAACGCAGCCACCTTGCTGCAGACAAGTGAGATGTGCGCTGTTGGAGCAGTATGTGAGACCAACAGTCGTAGCTGTGCATACCCCACAAACTCACTGCTCGCTTGCACAGCTTTCTCTGCAGCTGCCACTGCCCTGAGACATCCTGGTAGGCCCCTGGCCACCGCATCAAGGCGTCCTGAAAAATATGCAACTGGTCTCAACTTGTCACCATGCTCTTGTAACAAAACAGATGTCATACAGCCATTTCTTTCATCCACCACTTGAATAAAAGGCTTTTTTGGATATGGCAGCCCCAAAGTGGGTGCCTGCTGTAATGTCTGTTTTAGTTCCACAAATGCCCTTTCAGCCGTCTCTGTCCATTCTACCTTCTCTGATGGTGACAAAGGTTTCTCATAAATCATGTCATGCAATGGTTGTTGCATCTCAGAATAATTAGCAATAAAAGTCCTGCAATATGATGTCATGCCCAAAAATGACATTACTTGTTTCTTTGTGATGGGTTTTGTTATATTAGCTATTGCCTCTATTCTCTTTGGAGAGAGAGACTTACCCATAGGTGTAATTTCGTGTCCTAGAAAGGTTACTTTCTGGACAGAGCACTGTACCTTTTTGGGGTTGACCTTGTGGCCCTCCTCAGATAGATGAGTGAGCAGCCGTATGGTGTTGTCTGTGCACGACTGCTGAGTCGGTGCCGCCACCAAGAGGTCATCCACGTACTGCAATAAAACAACATCATCATCCAACACAAGTGTCTGTAATGAACAATGCAATGCAGAGTTTGTAAATAGTGCGGCTCTCGCTGTACCCCTTAAATGTAAAATCAAACCAAAACTGGCTATCAGAATGGACAGAGAACTCTGAAGAATGCACTTGAAATATCCACTACACTGAAAAACCACTGGCCATCAGCTGGTATCTGTGAGAAAATTGTGTAAGGGTTTGGCACGTGAGGTGCTCTTGCCTGCACCGCAGCATTTACTGCTTGGAGGTCTTGAACAAACCTCCACTCTGTGGGCTGACCTGCATCTCTGACCTTTTGTACAGGAAAAATGGGTGCTCTCACAGGTGAGTTTGGGCATGGAACAATTATCCCTTTCTCCAATAAGGCCTCAAATACTGGCCTTATTCCCTCAAGCGCCTCCCTTTTCAGAGGGTATTGAGGTTTGCATGGTCTGTAATCACTCTTTGGGGTGATAACTACTGGTTCACACCCTTTAATCAAACCCACATCATATTTTTCTTTAGCCCACAGGTAGTCAGGTACTTTGTCAAGAACCTCTTGCGGTAAATCAATACTAGCACACGTCATGTGTACTGACAAACTGTTTTGTAAATTTGAATCTGCAGAAACAGCTTTCTGTATTACAACTCTCTCTCCCTCAGCAATGAAAAAAGAAACTTCTCCTGTGTGCTGTTATCTGCTCTGAGAACTGCACTTTATCTGACAACATTTCCCAATCAACAGCCTCGCTGCAGGCCTTTGCAAATTCACCTGCTTTTTCCCATGGCTGACTGGTATTTTTTGCAATGGAAACATGGGGTACCGAATTTTCTACATCAAAAATTTGTTCTTGCTTTTCTGTCAATTTAACGAGTGCCACACACCATGAGTCATTCCAGCATATATGGGTTAAAGTCAAAACCCTCTGTAAAACCATCTCTCTTGCCACTCTCTTTCTGTTATGTCAACAACATGAGCTTGTGCAATGCATGTTTTCAGCTGGAATGACCTCGCTGGCTTGTGGCAATCTTATCTTCCCTTCAGCATGCAACTCTTCATTCAGAAAGGCCCATTCATACACATATACAGACAGAGACATACATATAGATGACATTCTGGGATCCCAACAAGAAATATTCAGGCCTTGGTTGTTACATAAGATGCTAGCATTAATTTTACACATCAAATCCCTCCCCATGAGGTTTACCGGACACGCGTCAGATAAAAGGAACATATGCATAAACTTGTTACCGTCATGCATACAACAGAGTGGAGCAGTAAATTCTTCCCTCACTATATGCCCCGTAGCACTAATAGATGAGTTAAACTGCCCACTCAAGGTGACAAATGGGAATTCATCTTTGCGTATGACAGAGTTAGTTGCATCCAGAGTCTACCATAAACAACAATACCTGTCCCTCAACCATTATTTCTTCGAGAGGCAGTTTAAAGTATGCCTCTCGATTAACATCAAGCAAAGCAAGTTCTTCATTGCATAGAGCGTTTCTTTCCCTTTCACACACATCAGAAAAAACAGAATCAGCAAGCAGATAATATGGCATTTGAACCGCAGAAAAAACAAGATTGGACTTACCCCCTTCCGTCCGATTCTCTCTTTCCCCCTCCTGGCTTCAGTCCCCTTTTTCTTTACACCCCGCAAAGTTTCCCGCGTCCGCCTGGGATTCTGGTTGCTCTTGAGAATTTAGGAAATGAAAACATTGGTTTTTCAAGTGTTCTTTCTGTCAACAAAACCAGCAAATCTTCTCTCTCTGATTTTCTTGCCACTGCTTTCGCTCTTTTTCTCTCTTTCTCTTTGTTGCCAGTTCTCCTGGAAACGTTGTCCTTGTGAAGGGAAACTGTGCTGATTATGTCGTTGCTGGCCCCATTCGCTTATCTTGACAAAAGCTGAAGATAGTTGTTGATTTGCCTTTCTCTGCTGCTTTCGTTTTTCTTCATGCAGGCGTTCAGCATGTAGAGAATGTGTAATGACCTCACTCAGCTTTCCTGATTTCCATCCGATGCAGGTTTGCTTCACCTTTGTTGAAATTACAGGTTGAAGTTCCCCGAGGAACATTTGCTTTAGGTAGGATTCCCAGGATGTTACCTCTCCTGTGTTGATGTTTTTATCTGGACTCCCTCCTCTTCCTCTTCCAAGATGCTGTCGAGGAGGATTGGTGGGTTTAGCCCAGGTGATAGTTCTTGTGCTGGCGGTGGCGGGGGTGCAGTTGGTTTTTTTGGTAATGCTTCTTGTGCGGGTGGTTGTGGGAGTCTTCTTGGAGGGGGTTGGAGATCACCGTCTAGAAGAGGTACCTTTGTATAAGAGAAATGTACCCCAGGTGGGGTACGTGCAGGTGCATATGGAGGAGGAAAAAAAACAGAAAGTTAGGTTCATCATGTAATGAATCTGATGTAGGAAAACATTATGCTTAATGTTTAGCTCTGACTTAGTCTGAGTCAGTTCGTCCTTGGTCTTTATCTTACTCTGTGCTCTCATTTCTCTGCCATCCGCAATGATCTTTTCCCTTAATAAAGTGAGTGCTTTTACACTCAGTGTCCCTTTAGGAGGAAAATTATACCTTTTCTCCCAGATTTTTACGCTTTCCAACGCCCCCCGTGCCCTTTGATTTGATCACTCGAGCATACACGCCATTTTCCAGATCCATTGACTTTGTACTCCCTTTCGAATTACCCTGACCCATGGTCACGAACGAAATAACGCTTACCGTATTATCTATTCAGATGCCACCACAACGGTTCTTTTCCAGATTCCGTCAGCTTTGACTTCAGAAATGGTTGAGACTCTCCCTTCCCTTAGGCCTGGGGTACGGAGCCCGAGACCTCTTGTCTCAGGGGTGATCAGTCAGTCTCTCCCAAACCTGGAGTCTACAGCTGTGGAATCCCATCCTCGTCGCCATTATTGTCGTGGAATTTTAGCCGCATCAAATAATACTCACTAAGAGTCAAAGTCAAGGATCACACAGACACACTGTCGACAGAATTTTCTTTGTCTGAATTTTATATATTCTGCAGAATAGGCTCTCACCCCCATGGTGCAAGAAGTTTAAAAACCTAAGAGCCCCGATCACAAGGCTGAACACACATTTATAGTAGATGCTGAAACACGTATAATCATCAGTTACCACGTCATTTAGAGAAACAACCTTCAATTCGTCACTGATTAAGAAACAAACAGTTAAACATAAATCTAATGACATCATAAAACATATGTCTTGTTCTCAGTAAACTCTACCGTTTACTGGGTTTCTAGCTAAATGATTCATTCGTTATCTTATCATATAGGACTGCACATGATGTTTAAGTCCTTGGACATTTGTACTTGCTGAAAAGACAGAAAGAGCATAATTCTGTACGTAAGCAGAAAAACATGATTCTCATGTGAAACACACTCAATGAACTTTGTAATTAAAAAATGAAAAATAGGATGAAAAATAAAGTATAATAATATGAAAAGAAAGCATAATAAAATCCTCCACTACACTATTTCAGCAAGTCCAGATTTACTGCTGAGAATGACGACATTGTTTGTAAGTATAACTTCTAATGTTTTTCCTCATTTCTTGTTTAATTGTACCGTGACTCTTTTTATTAATACCAGTCTCATTTAATTGTTTTCCAGCTGCCCGTAAGACGTGTTATGAGTCGGTACGCCGGAGTTTCAGATACAAACAACCTGAACTCGCATCGCAGGCGGAAAATGCGAAAAGTTTAGCTCGGAGTCGATCCAGAAGAAAAATGGTAAGATTTATTATATTAGATCAGTTTTTTGTCAATGTGAGTATTTTTCAGGTCACTTATTGTCCTTATTGATTGTATTACAGTTGCTGGAAGCGAGACGAAGTGTGTTGGCTGAGGATGAGATGGACATTTGGAAGTGCGCCACCATAGATCTCATATCTGATGAGGAATACGGCATTGTTGGCGGGGTGTCTGGATGGATTGTGCGGCCACCGCCCTCTCGCAGCCTGGAACCCGAGCTCTGTGCCACGCTGCAATCCAGATTAGAGGCGATACCAAAGTACCGGGCAACTCACCATATACGCGTGAAAAAGTGACTTTTTTACAACGTTTTTGAGTTTTTTTTTCAACACTTTGAAAAAGATTTTTAGGGATCTTTCCCGAACATCTTAGGCACTTTTTGACGTGTTTGGAGTACAATATAAGAGACATTATGCTGCTTTGTACATAGTTGTGTGTTTATAAATAAAGCTCTTTCTTTGAATAAACAGCTGTGTGTTTATAAATAAACCTCTTTGTTTTCTCTTATATTCCTTGATGTTGTGAATAATGTAGTACATAGCACAATGACATTAATATATAAAAAATGATAACATAAATTATTTATTATTATTATTATTATTTATTGGGGTTTACATTTATAATGAGCCAGGGTGCCCAATAACCCCCCTCTTTAGAGTAACGGCCCGACTTGAATTTACTCACTCGGTATTGGCTGAAGCCACTACTTTTAAACAAGAAAAATCCCTTGTGATTGGCTTGAAGCCATCTGCCAACCATTCACGGGGGATTTTACTTGTTTAAAAGTTGTGGCTTCAGCCAATACTGAGTGATTACATTCAAGTGGGCCGTTACTCTAGTTTTGCTGCTATTCACATGCTAATTAGGCCAGAGACGCTCTAACTAGCCGGCAGAGATTTCGCTGCTATTCATATGCTAATTAGAGGCATCGCACCCGCGCGGGGCTCTCCACCTACGTCATGGTTCGTTTATGACGATTTGTGACACAGACAAACGCGAAGCTCGCTGTTGGTAAATTGAGGAAAGCTGCCGAAAATTCGGGAGATTTTCGGGAGCCTACAGGCGCTTACGGGGACGAAAATCCCACTTTTCATGCAGTGTAACTTGCTTTCACCTTTTAACAATGACATATCGTCAGCTATTGGACTTAGTATTGCGCTCATGCAAGAACACACTCACCTGGTTTGATCTCACGAAATCTCAAGGGAGGGGAACAGAGAGGCTTTTGACACATGAGCGATTTGCAGGTATTGATGTGAGCACATATATAGGTTTCATCATGGCAGCTGGCATTCCCTCCATTGTCTTTTAACAACTCAACCACATGAATGATATTCAGTACAACTCAGGCCCAATTACACAACAACAAAATGTTTCTCAGATAAAGTTAATGATGGTGAAAATATAACCTTCACTCCAAAATACGCTGGGTTGCTTCAACCCAAGACACAACTGTTGGGTTTAAATGAGCTTATGTTGGGTTGTTTCAATGTGGTTGGGTCGAATTTGGACATTTTCAAGGTTAACAGCTTACTAGAACACAAGTAATGCCTTTCGATTTGTCATTTCAAGCCTAATTTTCTTAACTCCTACAAACACAATGTTTTACACTATTGGATAAACGTTCCACCCAATGACCTTATGGGCGGCAAGGTTAATCGCATAGTGGATTTCTGCCCGTAGCTAAGGGGAAAGTGATAAACAAACCGTGCCCAAGGCGACCTTGTAATGTGCAAAGGTCAGTCCAGAAATTCACACAATAGGGCTAGACCATCCCTCACTTTCCACTTGGCTTTCAAAGCGGATTTGCTCTGAACACCGGACTCAAATGGACACGAAAACAAGTCGCGGGCCTGGGGTGATCGTGCTGTCTACCCCGGTGTTTCAGCAGGAGAGTAAATGCACTGTGCGCTTGTATTGCAGAGGGGAATTGTTAATATTCATGGTAAATGTCAACCGTGCCCTGAACAGCTCCTGTCCTCAAGTCTGTTTGACGTATAGCTGGGCAGTTCTGCATTTAAACACGATTTAAATATTTCTTTTAAAGCCTCTGGCCCTTTTTCTCACGACACAAGTCAAAAATTGGAAACACTTAAAGAAACACTCTAGAAATTAGTTGGGGATCAACAAAGACCAGAGCTGACATCATGAATACATAATTACTTCTAGGTGTGTTTGGTTTGACTTGTTGGATACTGGCATCATTACAACATAATTACATGCACAATCACGACTGCCAAGGATTAGATTAACTCTAACCAAAGGCTTAGCAATCAACGATCCCTGTCAATTGTGTACATTATTGTCCATGCTTCACTAGATGGGAATTTAATTTAGCACAAAGGTTGAGAGCGGCTTATTGTCTGGTATTATGATTGCTATTCAACCTTACTCTGGATGTATCATTTTCCATATCTATGTCCATTTATTTCTAACGTGAATATTTGTATCATTTTACTATACATTAGTAACAAGCTTTACAGCATTACTTTCTTTTTTGATTGATGTTTTGTATCGGTACGTTTCCAAATGTAATATGGTCACATTTTCACGGTGCGACTGTTTAAGATGTTGACTGTTACCGTATGCCCATTTCTCTGCTATCAGTCTATTGCTGTAATAGACCAAACAGATTGATTTTAAGGCTCCGTATCGTTCAGCAAAAGCGACGCATGCCTGACGTCTGAGAACACGGGGAGTCAGAAACAGAAATGTTGCAATCATGAGTGGAGTCATTTACATCCCAGGGCTCTGAATCTATCAAGCATTCTGCCACATGATTGCTATTGTGTTTATGCATCGCGCCCTTTGGTAATCCACTGTGCTGCCTGCAGGAAGGAAGAAGCAGCACAAATTAGTTGATTAGGAAAAACCTCTGCACTGCTTTTCCACGCGAGTCTCATCTCGAGATGGAAACAGGTCTATATACGATGACATGCTCTGACAGGGCTGTCATTTAAACCATGTCGAATCAAAGCAAGCCACTCTTCAGCTACATGGCAATGCTATCAGGGAAAGAGATATCGGTAAGAAAACCTAATGCCTGTAAAACACCACACCGTTTTATTTTTTCTACATTATTGTTTTGGCCTCTTTGTAAGGCTGCACATTTATAAGGATCATACTTATTTTAGTATTTATTTATGTATTTAATTATTGATATTGGATGTTTTTAAAATGGTAGTAGTAGTTTATGGCAAAGATTTAACCCTTTACATGATTTCTGAGACACACTTTTTTATGCCACACTTGGCAAAAAACCTTGGTTATTTTCAAAAAAGCATTGCGTTAAAAAGAGACAAACCCAGCCATTGGGTTTAAGTAATCCATGAAAATGGATAAAACAACCAGCCTGATCTCAAAGGAATTCATAAGTATTTTTCAAGTTGGCTAATCCGTATGAATTTGTACAAAGTGAATAATACAAAAACGTATGATTCACAAAAAAAAACACTAATGAAACCCATAGCTGTCAAACCCATAGCTTTTCCCTGGATTTCCCATATTTTTCCATGCTATCCCACCATCATCCCGTTTAAATCATTTTCAGCGTTGTCTCCCGTATTTTTTATCTTTCTATAAAAAAATCTCACTGGCCGTATTTGATGTTTGAATCATTCACCTTCGGTAAAGCAGGCGGCAGTAAATATGTAACATATCACTCAAACGACCCACCAATGAAACAAGAAGAAGAAGAAAAGCTTCCTGAGGGAGGGTGGAGGATGACCAGAGGATGACGAGCTGCGCGCAAAGCTACAACTGCACACGTCCGTACACTCCTCACATACTTGGATACACAAACCAGCACATTTGGATGTGCGTGCTGAATGCGTATGGCGTGTTTTTTTATAAAACACTGCTGTTTGTGCTTTACTGCTTAACTCAGAAGGTGTTTAGAAATGCAACGTGTTCAAACTATCCTGTCATATAACAAGTATCTTGCAAATGCGAGAGCCATAAAAAAATGATACAAGATATACGCATATATCCTCTTGCGTAGTAGTAAAAGGGGTTAGGGTTACTTTAGGGTTTGGGAAATTTCCCTTATTATTCCCTTATCCTAACCCCAACTTCACAAGAGCAAAAGCAAATCATTCAAAAACATTTTAATTAATGCTAATAAATGGATTAATACTATTTACCCACCTCATAAAATATGTACGAATTGCCATGATATTACTTCGAAACAAGTTACATTATATACCAATGGGTTGAGTTCCTCCCTTTTTGACCCATCACTGTGTTGAAAATAAGTGTGTGTTCATGTATTGTACTGTACTAATAGCAAAGCTGTGTTTGTTCTCGCATTAAAATTCAGTTCAGAGGTTGTGTTCATGACATATTTTATGCATTTCAAAGTAACACTGGGTAAATAAGTAATTATAGCTTTTAATTATGCAATTCTGCTTTTATGGCCATGATTTAGGGGCTGCACAATACTGTATATTGTTTTAGCACTGGTACTGCAATGTATGCATCAATAGTCATACTGTAAATCTATGTAGGGGTGCGCGGGGCAAAAACTAACGTGGGGTTATTTGTAATACAGACTGTTTACATTGTTGCACAAGGTTGAGCATTTTGTTTTTCCGGTATTTTTTTCACGTTTCCAAAAGACGATCTCCCATAAATTATTGGACATGTATAATGTTTTTCCAGAGAGTTATTGATGAACGAGGGTTTTGGTGGCATGTCAGTAATATGTTTTAACATATGTGTTTTTTTTTTCTAAGTTGGGTGTGTAAGATATCAAATCCAATGCTATGTCATATTAATCAGTGTCTTGTTGACTAAAACATAGCATCGTTTTGTTACAACTAACCCCTCACCACTTACGATGTGAAAACTGCTAACGTTAGCGTAATTCTTGCCGTTGTTTTAAATAGGCTACACTAATGATTGCTGGCTGCCAACAAAATAAATGTGCCTGTCTTATAAAAATCGTGTGTCAAATTTATTTTTGTTCATATCTTTAATATTGATTGAATAAGGTCACATCAAAGATTGAAATCATAATGAAATGAATGGCTAAAATCAGACTTTGATGCTCATTATCTCAGAATTTGATCTTGAAACTGTAGTATGGTTATTATAGGCTGGGTCACATATATATAAAAAAATGTTTAGTCATAATTGTGCTGCTTTTTCTCACATATTTAGACATTTGAATCCATTTACATTTGAACTATTGTTAGAAAAGGGCTGGGTGAATGAATACAGTGTGGATACCTGTCTATTAAAGACAGATATATAAACAATATCCACTTTAAGTATATAGACAAATTGTATTGAAATATTTGCCTGCAAACTTAATTTTTAGCCAGTGTTACAACTAACCCCCTGCCTGTTACAATTAAACCCCACCTATGGGATAAGTTGTAACGTTTGCACTTCTGTCACGTTTGGTGTAATTGTCCAAGAATGGTAAATACTAGAAACAAACTTCAAATGGTCATTTGTAGCAGAGAAGTGTGTGCTGCTTGTGTAAAATATAATTAATCAAATATTTTTTGAATGATTGAGCCAAAACCAAAAAGCGTTAGGTTGTGCCCCGTTCTCCCCTACACTGTATTGGTGGGTGTTTCACAATAAAAACTTGCATTATATCCGTCTGATGTGACATCATTTACTCTCATTTATGGGTTCTTGGATGCACAGCTTATTATTTTTTATAGTTTGTCGCTGTACATTGCTGAACAGCAGGGTCTGCAATCTTATGCCAAAAGTTTTCATCCCAGAGCTGTACAAGAAATGCAAGGCAGCGCTTTCTATATTCCAGTGTAGATGCAGTGACCAACAAAATGATTCTAGAATAATTCAATTTTCTCAAATAGATCTATTCAGTTCATCTGGTGAAGTCATAATGCATTTTTCATATCACAATATACAGTATGTGGCGGAAAACCAAAATATCACAATTCCCCCTTTTATTTTTACCATGATTATCGTTGTGCTGATATATGCCCTTATGCTTGTGTGTTATTGCTTTAATACAATGCTTGACAAATATTGAATCATTTGGGAAACATCACACCCTGGTTCCTAGTCAATATCAAAGGAAATCAACATCCATCCTTCTGTGGTTCTCTGTCAGCCGGCAGTCAAACACAGAACATTTCAGATGACTTCATGGTCGGTGAGGATACTGTAGGTCTGCAGTGCAGAACAATGAGAAAACCTGGCAGGCCTAAAGCTCTTCATAGGACATAGTGCTTTAGTGATTTAGTGCTTTAGTTTCAATCCCATCAGGGACTTCTGCCATGATGCACGGCCCTCCTTTCACGTACAACCTCACTCCATTCAGGAAAGCTCAGCGGCATCTCACAGCCACAGTGAATAAAGTACGCCGTGAAATATGTTAATAGGCCCTCCACATGATGTATGTATTCCAAAAACATTATCCGGTTGTTTTAGCGAACTTGAGGCCAAACTGCAAACTATACTATACTGAATTAATCTATTAGTCTTTACATATTTGCATCTGCCTGCACTTCCCCCGAGCTGATTTAGCGCTAAGAGCAGCCTGCTTTTCATAACGTCAGGATCTTAAAATAGAGTCAGATGTAACTATACAAAAGAGAGGCAACATTAAAAGACATCTCAGACAAAACACTTCTTGTTAATGTCACTCTCTTAGGGACTCGACATATCCCGAACCTAAGAGCCGCATCACTTTGCCTGTCCTTATGCAGATGGTTTAAAAGCCACGCAGCAGAGAGAATCAATAGCTAAAAAATAGACTTACGCATTCATAGCCTGCCTTCTTTTGAGACCCTCCTCCCAGCACTGTGTATCTAACAAACCTGGCGCTACATACATACTTGTTAATGCATTAGCCTGCCAACAACAATAACATGTAAGGCGTGAAAGCCATTGCAGAGGCGTTCTGTGCCGACAAGCTGTTTTTTATCAGTAGGTAAGTAAATGGTAGATGTTTCTTAAATAGCGAGATGCGTACAGTACTTATACTTTGCCGACACTTTGTTTTTCGCTTTCTAACACGGAGTAACATATGCAGTGAAGTATGTGCTGGGAATCATCCATATGTCTATCTTCTGAAAATAAACTAACAAACGTTCTCCGTAGAGGTGAGATGTTCTTACTGAAGATGCTCATCAACGAGAAATAAAGGGAATACGTGACAGTGTAAATAGTATAAGTTGGCTTTGAAGGAGTTTTGACGGGTTTGTTGGGTTTAAACACAAGTACAGTACAGTGTGTTATTTAATGTTTGCTCTTTGAACATTGTGGTAAAATAGAAAGCACTTTAATATAACAAGATCACACAGTGTGATGAGGAGCAACTCACTAAAAATAGCAACTCGGCTAACTTAACTACATCTTTCCAAAAGGAATCAACAACTTCAGCTCTTTCAAGATGAATGTAGCTGTTCAACTCAGATGCTACTTCTACAACAAACAAATCAGTTTGCAAATGAGAGTCCTATTCTGAATAAAAAAGTAATGTATCTCGCCGATTAAGTGTAAAGATTCAAAAACATACATATAAAGCCAGCACCTTTGCATTTCTACCTTAAGTGCAAAGTGACATCAGTAAAGGTCATCTTGATAAACAGTTCGAGATTAACCTTAATTGGTGGTATATTTGACAGATCACTGTGGGACAAAATCAATATGAAGTCATCTGACAAATCACTACACAGTTAAAGTATAGTTAAGGGATAGAAATAGAAATGTACAAAATGTTACAACAGGATCACTTTCGAGGAGAAATAGACTCACCTGTCTACAATGTTCTTGGTATACAGAACAGCTTATAGAGTCATCTTCATGCAACTTGCTAATGATGCTTTACTTCCAGACAAATAATTAAGTATCTCTTCCTATTAGATTCATCAGTTAATTGCAATCTGTTAATGCTCTGATCCCAGATGACTAATATAGATATTTAAAGAATTTTGGTATACGATTAATCAAAATCTTGGGAAGATCAAGACATACGCAGTATGACTTAAAAATGTGATATATGTTTTAATTTTTTTTTACACAAAAGTGCTGATATATTGAACAACAGCACCTTATCAGAATAAGCCATATGAAGAGTTTGGTTTCAAAATGCAATAAATCCATTTTGACTAATTTCTGTAAAACGTGTTTTCTATACAAAAAAAGTGACAAGATGAAAACCACTATTTCCTGTTACAAACTGTCAAATAGCATCTTTAGGTTATAATACAGTAACAAAAAATTCAAATCCATAATTAGATTTTCAAAAATTTATTATACAGTAAAAACGGATTATTTTTTCCGCAAAATGCAATAAATCCATGACAAAGGTTTTTTTCCAAATGCTATAAAATCTATTGAATCAAAATAAAATGTGCATTAATCTTTGCCATGTTATATTCATTTAGTTGACTAGTGGTATACACTGATTAAAAAAAAAACATTAATGGCATTAATCAAAACACTTACTTGTCGTTGCTGAACTTTTTTGACAGCGATCAGCTGTAAAATGTTTTGGTCCTGCTTGATTTTCATTGGCTTTGAGTAAAATAATGGAAAGTTTTTCATAAGATGCCCTGTGATCAATGTGTTAGCATGACAGAAGCTTGATGCTTTCGGGAGAACAAGCAAGTCTCCAGAGTGCCTCTCGCGTAAATTATTCGATTTTGATGGTTTACATTTCATTCACCATCATAGAAAACCACCATGGGTTTATCAATGCCATCAAAAGTAGTATTTTGTTTGTTTGTTGATCACGAAGTACAAAGTAGATTTGAAAAAAAATAGCATTCTGTGTGTATTTAACGTGCCACCATTGTTGTTTACAATGCGTGGAATAGTGCGCTGTGGTTGGTTTAGCGAATTTATTGCATTCTGCAGAAAAGGAGGACTGGCGTTTATTGCGTTTTGAGGAAAAGGGAGAAAAGATGACAGAATAACACGGCGGATATTGGATTTTGCATAAAATTAAGAATTCACTTTTTAATACTGACCTAATACAATACTGATTTTGGCGGTAACTTTTTTTTAAAATGGCGTTTATCGCGTTTTGGAACCAAACTCTTCATATGCTTTGGATTCTTTAGTTAGTGCTTTAGTTAGTGCTCAGATGCAAAAAAAAAAAACTCTAAATGCGTCTTACATGTTTTCTTGTAAATCAGTATTTGTTATGAGGCTCTTATGTTTAGGTTCAGTAATTTCACTTTAACACTGTAAAAAAAATGCTGTAATTTTGCAACTGGTTGCCAGTAACTTACTGTAGAAGATAAAGTCTAAAAATGTTTCATGTTCATTTAACTTTGAACGAAATGTTGTCAGTAAATAACATAAATGTAAAATCTACAGTAAGTTACTGGCAGCTAGTTGCCAGTAATACCCATTAATACTGTAATTTTTACAGTGAGCAATGAAAAGCTTATTAGTCAGTAATTAAAATGCCCTATTTTCACAAATGTTACTTTAGTGATTTCATTGGTATTTAAAGTCCCCCTGTAGTCATTGATTTTATCACTTAAAACTCATCTTTGAGGATCATAATAGCATATGTAAAAAAATGTGACTGTAATTTCTTGCTTTAAAAGTAACTCTACACCCCTGCCTTATTTAGTATACGAGGATCTATGAATATGCTAATTAGTCTCTCCCACCTTTACTCAATCGCACAGTTTGGACCATAGATACGAATATGCAAATTAGTCCCCACCTCCACTATTTCACACCACCTCGGACCATAGATATATATGTAAATAGATGCTATATTCAGACACATAACTGCTAAGTCTTGTTTCACACAACCCTTGGCTGCATCCGAAATCACATACTGTGACAGTAGGTACTGAATTAGGTGATGAAACTTAGGCCTGGTTTTTGGTCACGAATGTGCTAAAAGTTTAACAGTTAAAAGACAAATAAACCCAAAAGAAAAGCTCTTAAGTTTTGGTTTGCCCTGAAAGCTCATAAACAGTTCTGCAACAGAAGGAGAACAGAAGAATTAGCATTAGCATTGAAAACATTTGCACGGCCACTACAGCAACAATGGCAGCAAGCCGACGTAATGGTTTTCCAGCCAGCGTAGTTATAGGTCAAAGTGCTGTGTTGGCAGCAAACCTAAACATAAAACCAATGTTGCTAGAACAGACCAGTGGAAGAAAGCTGACACGTACAAAGAAGTTTGTGAAGGGTGCACTAAAATCCACACTCAAGTCTTAATTCAATGGGTGCAACAGATGCCCGAATGCATTTTACATGAGGGGAAAGAAGCAGAGAGCTCAGGGGCACATTATCCGCCAAACAGATGGACTCTCAACCAGATGTCAACGGTCTCAAATATTTACAACAGATACAGTATTATCGGTATTCAGAGGTGTAAAGTACTTGAGTAATTTTACTTGATTACTGTACTTAAGTATTAATTTTGGGGATTTTTACTTTACTTGAGTACAATTAAAAATCAGTACTTTTACTTTTACTTAATTACATTTTTTAAAGAAAAAAAGTACTTTTTACTCCTTACAATTTTATTTACAGTCAAAAAGTACTTCTATTTTAGAGATCTATTTTTGCTTGCTCTGTCAAACCAATTGAATTGCGCTGATGGTCAGTTTAATTGAAATGTTATTTATTCTGGAGCCTTTGGACCACACTGAGGAATTGGCCAACAGTTCATCTAATGATGAAGATTTTTTGCTTCTTTGAAACCGACAACACATGAAGTGTGACACGTTTCCTGCTGTTTGCAGCCTATCAAGACTAATACCTTGTTCACACTGTCAGTCCAAATTTTGGTGCATATCTAATTTGACAGACTCACTGTCCACATTGTGTTTCACAAAGGTTCAGATCCGATCTGTGCATCCTGTAGCCGTTTTCCGGCTTATCTGCACTGTTTCTATGGCAATGACGTCGCGCTTGCATGACAATCTGCCTCGACGTCTGACATGTTTTATGTGACGTGACAGCATGACGTAACAGAAAAGCTACACAAATGCGATCAGGAAGGACTGAAATGGATTTCAAACCACCTCTGGATGTAGCCTAAAACGGATTAGAAAAACAGATTTCACGTGCCGTTCACCGTTCTAAATGTGATTGTATTCCTATGGGATATGCACCAAAATTGGATTTGGACTTACAGTGTGAACAAGGTCTAATACACCTTATCCTGCATCGGCTTCCTGTTGGAGGCTGGATAGAGCTTGAAATTTAAGTTAAGTTTGAGGTTTTACAATTTTGAGTAGCATGTTGCATACTAAAATTCATTGTCACGGATCTCCGCATTTTTCTGTGTCTGTACCACAGACTTTCTTTTACGTGTCAGTTTCACGTATTGGTTACTTAATTGTTTTTCCTATTTTCTTACCATTTTCCCGTGGGTTTGGGGTTAGAACGACTTTCTGTAACATAAAATGACATCCAAACCCAACTCCTAACCCTAACGTCAGGCGACAATTGTTTAAAAGTATGGAAAAAATAGTATAAACCAAAAGTTAAAGTGACATCCTAACCCAAAGCCCAAATCTAACCCAAAACCCACACGAAAATGGTTTAAAAATAGGAAAAACAATTGAGTAATCAATACCTGAACCTGACACGGAAAAGAAAGTCTGTGGTACAGACACGGAAAAATGCGGAGATCGGTGACAATGACACAGATAAATGAGCAAAAAATTCTGTGACTATACCACTGAACTTTGTGAGATCATGTTGGAAATTATGTAGTCTTATAGTTTGATAATGAAATACAATTAAATACAAACAGTTGTAAAGGATAAAACCTTGTATGTGGTTCATTCACAACATGAATCTCTCGTTTTCCTTTTTCCGGTTACTTTTACTTTTTTAATACTCAAGTACAATTTTAATGTGGTACTTTTTACTTTTACTCAAGTATAATTCTGGCCAGATACTTTTACTTTTAATTGAGTAAAATTTACACTCAGTACTTGTACTTTCACTTGAGTAAAATTTTCGAGTACTTTTTACACCTCTGTCGGTATTAAAGATTTATTCACTTTCATTACAAGGTACAACTGATCTGGATATAGTGATTAAGACAAATTATTGTGTTGGTGCACTATTCACTTTACAAAGGGGATATACTTATTTATTTATGGATACAATCAAATCTTAAAGACACAGTATGTCATTTTCACCACTAGAGGTCACAAAACAATAATAAAGGCGCAGCTTGATGATGCTCTGGAGTCAGTTTCATGCTTGGGTCATGATGTGCAATATGTATAATGCATTGTCATCAATTCTAACACAATCCTTAATCTAATACAACCTCTAATGAGCGTAAAAGGTGATTTTAGCTTTACAATACTGTGTACCACAATAGAAAGATAAAAGACTTTGAAAACCTCGCCTCATGGGCATTTCTCCTTTACCTAGTCATATGTATGACCTTTATTGAAATTGCTTTTCACTGGAATAGGTCACCAGATTCAAAGGCAGGGAATGGATGAAATAATAGGTTGCTCTCTGCTCAGCACACATTGAATACAGCAGGTTGAGCTTTAACTTGGCTTTTTGTAAAACTTCAGGGCCATTTGCAAAGGCCAACTGCAGTAGTCCATCCAAGAAGAAGCAGGACGAGGTGGAATGGGGAGGAGAGAAGTGATAAAAGCACATATAGTCCTTATAGTTTTCGTTTCTTAAACCTGAATGATTTGTGACCACATTGTATGCCATTGTTTATATCCTGCTGAGAAATAAACATTACGCTGTGTAACTACTGTTTGAGTCGAAGTATAATAATAGGTCGGAAACCTAATATAGTATATTACAGAGAAGCTGCGTTTAATGCTATCATACTTCACTGTACAAAAGTAGTTCATCTTAGATTAAAAAGAAAAAAAGCATTTCATCACCTCGTGCAATAAGTATTTTTTTTCATGGGGTAAAGGAAGCCACCCTTAGGTGAAGATATTCAAAGTGAGATACTAAAGAGCCATGCTAGGACACTGTGCCTTTCCTACAACTAAAACTTCCTTGTTATAACCCTATATGCATACATTACAATAACTCCTCTAGTTTCAATATACAGAATAACAAAGCACAAAAACACAGTATGCATTATTCAGTACGGCTACTAATGAAGCTTTTTTGCTATTACTGAACGGCATACAAAGCCATAACTTAAAGACGGGTTACCCTGGCAGATGGCACGATCTTAAAACTGGCCCTTTGTGGGTCGTTTTTCTCTTTTCTATTGATGAAATAAAGCACAAACAAAAGAAAATTAGAGACAGTGCAGTAGTTAAAAAAATAAATGGTTTGGTAATGCTATAAAATTGACATATTTGACAAATGACTAGGCTTTTTTCTTTATAACCACCATTAAAGCTAATTAACAGTTATTTGTGAAAACACGATTAATCTTACTCATTAAAACTAATCTTCAAGAGATCATTAAGAACCACTGCATGTTTTATATTCTGCATGACAGAGTTAACGAAACCAAGTCCTTTTAGTATATCACGATTTCTAGACACCACTACTATTTGTTACTGATAAACCCTTTCTTAGAACTACAGTTTTATATATATATATATATATATATATATATATATATATATATATATATATATATATATATATATATAAAGCAACACTTGTGTATAAAAAGGCTTTAATATTTATCGAAACAGTTTTGAATCGATCTGATACCAACCAAAGCAGGTTTTGACCAGAGACAGAATGACAAAGAGGTAGTGTCCTCCATACAAACCATTAGATAAGCTCCTCAAAAAAAAAAAAGAAACTTGATGGAATTGATTTTTTATCACACATACAGAGATGTCAGTAATGATTGTTTATCATTCACTTGCTGCCGCTTACAAAAGCTCACAGACAGGCACATGGACTTATTTTGATAAAAAAAAGATCACATACGACTATAACTGTGAAAGAAATACAAAGGATTACAATGTACAAAAGTATTACAAGAAAAGATCTTTGAGGAGGTGAGATATCTATGGGATTATGGGGTCAGGTTGTTACTGTTGCAAAATAAACCCTTGCATGGGAAACAGGATTAAATCAACAGAAAGGGTTTATTTTAGGATAATAGCGGACTCACTGCATACATTATGATGAGGATAAATAAATATTTTAAGATGAAATATTGATTTGTGTTTGGTTTATTAGGTTGTGTGTGATGAGAATGAGATCCCACAGTGATAGTGATGACAATTGTACTTAAGTACTTAAGTATTTAAAAAAACAAATGTGTTTAAATAGTGTGACTGATCGATCAAAATAAAATATTTTAGAGCTGTGTAATAGACGGTTTCAGCAGTAACAACATACTGTAAACAAGCGGCTTTCGTGGAAAACACATAACTTCCGGTAAACTCCACTAAGAATAAATAACAACAAAGTCCTTTTACAGTAGTTAATTTATATAATAAATTATATATATTAAATAAACAACGCAGTTTACCTAGTTATCCAAAACATCGGTTATTTTCGACGAGGCATTTGTTTAAGAGTTCAGTTTAGCAACTAGTAAGACCATTAAACAAACAGAAATCGGAATTAAAGTTCCGACCAGATGCGTAACCGCATCACCGCATGTGCATCTGATGAAACTGTCTATAGGAAGCCTTATTCAAAAACAACCCTGCAGGGATCTTATAGTTGGTGTATTTTTGAATTCCAAATCAGCTCTTGGATCAACCCAACAGTTGGGTTTGTTTATATTTGACCCAACCATTTGTTGATGGAGTATATATAATTGTTACATCTGTGCCTTAAAGGTGCCGCACACCGGACGAGAAGCGCCACGTCGCGCCACATTATTTTCTATGCATGTACACACACTGGTGGCATCTGAACACTGCTCAAATCCCTGTCACGCAACAAGGTGCCACTCACATAGTTTAACATTAACCTGCTGAACTTTGCTTTGTCTTTTTTTCAGATTTCTTCCAGCTATTTTGGGGTTAGGAAGAACTAGTGAATCAAGACCAAGTCTTTAAGGAAGCAAGTCTGAGCGAGACCGAGTCCTTTAGGAGTCGAGACCGAGTTGAGACCAAGACCATACAAACATGTCAGTTTTCATATTCATGATTTAATATCACCCCAGTTAATAATCAACAGTTAGGCCTACAGACTAAGCTAGATTGGGAATTGTTTAGAGGAGCAGTCTTGACGTCTTAATATGGACTATGCTTTTACTATCATTAAAAAAAACTCTACCACATGCATCATCTTCTGCCTATTTTTCTAGAGATAAATAAACGGCTCTGATAGCAGTATCTTTGCATTGCATCATGGGATGTCATTTTCAAATAATGGCCGTCAACATTGCATTTTATTATTATTGTTATGTGTTATGTGTGTTTTTTATATATATGAACATAAAAAATGCGTTGGTCTCAAGGACTCAGTCTGAAATTACGAGTCCTTCTCCTCTCACTCCGAGACGAGTCAGAGAAAGCAGAAATCGGTCTCGAGACCGGATACTACATCACTAGGAAGAACCAATAAATATAATAACCAAATATTTTTCTAAGAACATGAAGCAGAGTATTTTTGTGTATAACAGGTTTCAGTTTCACAGAATTAAGTATTATTTAAGGTTAAATAACATATTTGTCCCAAATCGTTAACGTTTAACATAGGCTGATGTCACACCCCTGGGGCGTACCCGAATATGCTAAAGGGTCACGTCCCTCTTAACTCTTCCACCTCGAGGAGTTTCCCAAGACCACCCCAATGACCAGACAGACGAGTATACTATAATTAAAACAAACTTTATTAAATATTTAAAAAGGGAAAAGGGGGAAGGGAAAAAGGGAACTTTAAAATTAATGTGGCTCTCCTTTGCCTCCAGGGCCACTTGGGGAAATGACTGGGGCCGGGGCTCTGGCCCAGCAGTCCGTGGCGCGCTCCGCTTCTCCTGGAGGCAGAATCGAACACAGTCAGGCCAGGGCGGACACTCCACTGATGCCCACAGCACTGGGGGATCCTCGTTCCCACACAGGGCCTCACTGGTTCAGGTAGGTAGTCGCCACAAGCACCGAACAGTTTATTCCACAGGTTGCGTTGCTCACAGTGCCGGGGGATCCTCGTTCCCACACGGAGCTTCACTGGTTCAGGTAGGTGGTTGCTACAAGCACAGAACAGATTATTCCACAGGTTGCGTTACTCACAGTGCCGGGGGATCCTCGTTCCCACACGGAGCTTCACTGGTTCAGGTAGGTAATTGCTACAAGCACAGAACAGATTATTCCACAGGTTGCGTTACTCACAGTGCCGGGGGATCCTCGTTCCCACACAGAGCTTCACTGGTTCAGGTAGGTAGTTGCTGCAAGCACAGAACAGATTATTCCACAGGTTGCGTTACTCACGGTGCCGGGGGATCCTCGTTCCCACACAGAGCTTCACTGGTTCAGGTAGGTAGTTGCTACAAGCACAGAACAGATCATTCCACAGGTTGCGTTACTCACGGTGCCGGGGGATCCTCGTTCCCACACAGAGCTTCACTGGTTCAGGTAGGTAGTTGCTATAAGCACAGAACAGATTATTCCACAGGTTGCGTTACTCACGGTGCCGGGGGATCCTCGTTCCCACACAGAGCTTCACTGGTTCAGGTAGGTAGTTGCTACAAGCACAGAACAGATTATTCCACAGGTTGCGTTACTCACGGTGCCGGGGGATCCTCGTTCCCACACAGAGCTTCACTGGTTCGGGTAGGTAGTTGCTATAAGCACAGAACAGGTTATTTCACAGGCTGCGTTACTCACAGAGCCAGGGGATCCTCGTTCCCACACAGAGCTTCACTGGTTTCGCTACAGTGTATAGACGAAGCTCTCGTTGTCACACCCCGGGCACAAGGCTTGATTTTCTCTCTTTCCCTCTAGGACTCAGGCCACAACAGATGTCATCATCCCGTGTCTCGTCAGAGGCTGGGCAGTTTGAACGCTACAAGCACAGCATACACACCGCAAGTCAAGCGTAAACACCATCAATCAGTGAAACTCACCCACAGCACTCTTATACCACGTCACGTGAATTTTAGATCGTCCTTGCCACCTGACCACGACGACCCCGAGAGACTGGTTGGGCAACAACTGGATCACAATTGAGGGAGAGATGTGTGGTATTCACAGGCCCGGCGTGTCGGTTATCACTTCCCTGGCTCACCTGCACTTCCTCTTTCCCACAGGGCCACTGGCTTACTGGCGGACGGTGCTTTGTCCGTGCTTCCGGTCGACCCGCGGCTCACCCACGCTCTCCTCTCCAGTGGGGCCAGGGACCTCACGAAACACAAGAACACACACCAGGATAACTCTTCATACAAGTCATGTACAGAGAAGTATCACGGCGGTTACTCACGCTTGGTTGCCAATAACCTCTGTTCCCTGTGCTCTCGATGGCTCTGTGTCCACTCTTCCTCACGTAGACTCCACAATATTCCTTCGTCCGCTGACTGTCTCTTACTCTCTTCCCCAGGAGAGCGATCCGACCAGCGTGGTCCGTCTGCAAAGCAGCAACACAACGTACACAACGTATACCACAAGCACACCGTTTAATGTCTGCAAAGGTGTCTTTATACCCTGACTCTTCTCCTCGTCAGCCTATTAGCAACCGCTGTGTTAATTTGCCCCACCTGAGCGTGATCAGACTTAATTTGACTTCGGGGAAACCCCGGAAATGAAATGTGGAAGCCGGGTTCCGCCCGTCGTCCAAATAAAATGTGGAAGCCGGGTTCCGCCCGTCGTTCATTAAAACGTCACCTGTGACATCCTCCCCCGCCGAAATGGTTCTAGTCCCTAGAACCGCTTCCGGTGACCCACTCTCCGTACCGGATGGGCGGCCGCCCCCGGGTCTCCCGCTGGGGGCGCTGTGGTAGGGGCTCTGGGGCTTCTTCAGCAGGTAAGTCATCCAGTTCTCCTGGAGCCTCTGGGGCTCCTTCAACAGGTAAGTTATCCAGCTCTCCTGGAGCCTCTGGGGCTACGTCGTTCACTGGACCCTCTACGACAGGTAAGTTCTCGGGCTCCCTTGGGGCCACTCGGGCCGGCCCCTCCGCCGGGCCTCTTGGAAAGATGACCCACCCTCCATACCAGGGGGTAGCAGTCTCCGGCTCCTTAGGAGCCACCTCTGTGGCTAGTGGGGGATAGTTTGGACAAGGGCGGATCATGTTCCGATGGACCACCCGCTCTGGTCCGGGCTTTCCTTCTGGCCGGATCGTGTATACCGGCTGTCCCGGTCTCTGCTGCCGCTGCACAACGTACGGCCTAGCCTCCCACCGATCACTCAGCTTGCCTCTGCCTAATCGCCGATTGTCCCGGACTAGTACCCTTTCTCCGGGGAGCAGGGGAAGCATCCCGCGCCGTCCTATCATACAACCTCTTGTTCTTCTCCCCGGCTGCCTGGATCTTCTTATTGACCTGTTCGTAGGCAAAGTGGAGACGGTGGTGGTGTCGTCCCACCCACTCGGTCACGTTCCCTTCTCTCTCACTTCCCGATGTTCCCAATAGGAGATCTGTGGGCAAGCGGATGTGTCTTCCAAACATTAAGTACGTGGGGGCATACCCCGTTGTACTGTGTACGCTGTTATTATAGGCTTGTAATAGGTTCGGCAAAGCACTCACCCAATCATCCTGGCGTCTCTGGTCCAGAGTTCCCAGCAGATTCAACAGGGTCTGATTGAAACGCTCACATCCTCCGTTTCCTTGGGGATGGTACGAGGTCGTATGGGTCTTTATACACCCGTACAGTTGGCATAGCTCTCGGATGACACGGGACTCGAAATTTGGGCCCTGATCCGAGTGCAGGAACTCAGGGCACCCAAATGGCTGGAACACTGCCCTCCATAATGCGGTGGCCGTGGTACTTGCTGTCTGGTCGAGGGTGGGGATAGCCCAGGCGTATTTGGTGAACAGATCTGTCACCACTAGGATGTTCTGGTACCGGTCCTTGGGACGACTCAGGGTCAGATAGTCCATCGCCACAATGTGGAGGGGGGCCTTTGCGTGAATCGGAACCATCGGTGCTCGGGGTTCCTGCCGGGATTTAAACAGAGTACATCGGGGACATGCTTGAATGAACGTACTCACAGAAATCTCCATTCCCGGCCAATAGAAATGTCGGCGTAGCAACGACATGGTGCGTTCCTGCCCCTGGTGTCCCATCTGGTCATGGTAGGCCTCCAGCAGTGCCCGAACTTGGCTGGCCGGTACCACGATCTGGCTAACCTCCTCATCGGTCCCCGGGTCCCGTATGGTCCTACACAATACACCTTCACGCAACTTCAATTTCTCCCATTGTCCCAGTATTTTTCGACCCACCTCTGTCTGGGCGTGTCTCTCGGCGGGGGTCGGTCGCCGGGCCTGCCCAAGGCACTCGGCCAGATTCCGCAGCTCTCGATCCTCCTGCTGCCTAGCCTTCCAACGCTGGGGGTCCCATCCCCAACTCACAGGTGCTGCCTCCTGTTGGCTCCCAGGCGCCTCCACTACTCCGACCATCAGTCCTTCCTCTCCTTGTTCTCCCTCGAATGGGGCCGGGCCCCTCGAATCGGCCCTGGCTGGCAACCGGGAGAGGGCATCTGCGTTGGTGTGCTCCCGCCCCGGGCGGTACTGCAGTTGGTAGTTGTAATTGGCTAGCTGGGCCACCCATCGCTGCTCTACTGCTCCCAATCGGGCTGTCTGCAAATGTACCAGAGGGTTATTATCAGTGACCACGGTTACCTTGGCTCCCCAGAGGTAATCCTTGAATTTCTCACTCAAGGCCCATTTTAGCGCCAGCAGTTCAAGCTTGAAGGAACTGTAATTGGCATCATTTCTTTCAGCAGGGTGGAGACTCCGACTAGCGTAGGCGATCACCCGTTCCACTCCATCCTGTTTCTGTGCGAGCACCGCTCCCAGGCCCAGGTTGCTGGCATCTGTATAAAGTACGAATGGTTGGGAGAAGTCAGCATATGCCAAAATCGGGGCTTGTAATAATTCTTGCTTCAGAACCCTAAAGGCCGTCTCACACTCTGTGGTCCACTCCACCGTAGGGGATCCTCGCCCTCGTGGTCGCCCGGTCCCGACCAGTAACTGGTTCAAGGGTTTGGCAATCTTTGAAAACCCCTTGATAAATCGCCGGTAGTACCCTACAAAGCCTAGGAACGATCTCACTTGCCTTATGGTCCGAGGGGCCTCCCAGTCCCGAACTGCAGATACCTTCCCGGGGTCAACAGCCACGCCAGCCGCACTCACCACGTGTCCCAAGAACTGCACCTTACGGCGCAGCAGATGGCACTTTTCTGGTTGTAGTTTCAACCCGTACCTCTCCATCTCTCGAAACACCTTTTCCAGGTGTTGCAGGTGAGTCTCGAAGTCTGGGGAATACACAATCACATCATCGAGGTATACTAGTACAGATTCCATTAACTGACCTCCCAAGCATCGTTGCATCAGTCTCTGGAAGGTGGCGGGAGCGTTGCAAAGACCGAAGGGCATCCGGTCCCACTCAAAAAGACCAAATGGCGTGGTGAAGGCGGTCTTCTCTCAGTCCCGTTCCTCAACCGGTACCTGCCAGTACCCGCTGGCCAAATCCAAGGTGGAATACCAGGCAGACTTGGTCAAACATGTGAGGGAGTCTTCAATACGAGGCAGGGGGAACGCATCTTTCTTGGTCAGTTGGTTCAGCTTCCTATAGTCCACACAGAACCTCCATGCCCCCGTCTTTTTCTGGACCAGTACTATAGGTGCCGCCCATGGGCTGCTGCTTTCCCGCACAATACCCTGCTCCAGCATACCTTGTAGGAGAGTTCTCACTTCCGTGTATAAGGTGGGGGGTATCGGCCGATACCGCTCCCGGCTCGGTGCAGCTTCTCCCGTAGGGATACTGTGTCGTATTACCGTCGTACAACCATAGTCTTCATCATGGGTAGAAAACACGTGCTGCCATCTCTCCAGTAATTTCCGCAGCTCTTCTGCCTGTCCATGTTCCAGGTCCTCTCCTCGTAAGGAGTCCCCTGTCAAATGGGCCGGTACCTTTTTCTCCCTCGTTCTAGACGCTCCTTCTGCTTGTGTTAGTGCTACCTCAACGACTGCAGGGTGCACTCGCCGGAAACTCACATCTTCCTTGTCCCGCACCTGATGTCCCTCGACCGACGTCACCGTCACCAGCCGCTGGTGCTTGTGTAAGTGTACTGGGTAGGGGTTTTCGTTACAGACTTTTACCGGCACTCGGCCTCGTCGCACCACCGTCAGTCCTCGAGCCACCCTCACCTGTGTGCAGTCTTCGTGAGGTTCAACCAACACCCAGCTCTCAGAGCCTCGACGCTGTTGTGGCACCCTGGCCCACACTATGGCTTCACTCTCGGCTGGCACTGACAGTGCAAATCGACATGCTACTCGACCAACCTCTTCTCGGCCATCTTGGTTCTTAGCCAGCTGCACTCGCCTGCAGTCGGCCACTACTCGTTCCCAGCCTGGCCGCTCGGCCCTCGGTATTGTCTGAACGGGCCTAGCCCGAAATAGCTCCTCCCAACACTCCGAGAGAACATTCATACCCAGGAGGGCTCGATGACGGCCGAGGCAGTGGTCCTGTACAATGATGACCCCCTTCTGCGGAACTCGTACTCCATACAATTCAAAGTCGGTAAGTCGATAGCCAATGTAGGGGATCTCCAAGCCGTTCGCCCCCTTCAGGGTAAGCCAGGGCGCTTCAGCCTTGTGTGCGGGGTAGGCCCCAAATAGCTCCTGGGACAAGCTCTCGGAGAATAAGGTGACCTGGGAACCAGTGTCAACGAGACAGCGCACCGTGGTGCCACATACCTGGGCCTCCACTGTTGGGCTAAGCCCAATCATCCCGTCCTTGGGTTCCATTCTTCTATGGGGGTCACTTTGGGGGGCGCCGACCACATGACCCACTGTGGCCGGTCGCCTTAAAAACCCCCCTCGGAGGCTCTTCGTGGTCCGCACTGCCTACTCACATGCCCTGCGGTCCCACACCGATTGCAAATGGGCCTCCCTTGCTCGTCCCACTCGAACCTGGGCCGACTCGCCTGCCAGGGCCGCCTCATCCCATCTCGGCCTCGATCAGAGTGCGTCCGTTCTCGGGGGACGGGCCCTTCTTCCTTCCTTCCCGGCCCTAGGCGCAGTTCCCCTACCAGGGCCTTAGTTAGCTCGGCCATCTGATCCCGCACGTCTTTTAGGAGCTCCATCTTCAATGTTTGTTTCCAGTCTGATACCTCCGAGGCTGTCGCCGGGCCACTCACTGCTGCACATACGGGGGCCTCCTTTACTTCTGCTTGATCACCTTCCAAGGCCATAGCCTCCTTCTTCAGATCGTCAAACGTAAGTTCAGGGTCTCTTCTAAACTGTACTCGGAGGTTTTGACGTAGGGGGCCCTCCCGTAGCCCTAACAGGAACTGGTCCCTTAGCAGGGTCTCCTCATCTCCCAACCCATGATCTCGTCGTCGCTGTAGGCGTGTATACTGCTCGCGCAGCTTCAGGGCAAAGGCTCGAATAGACTGGTGTGGGCCCTGCTTGAAATTGAAGAACTGCGACCTCAGGACGGCCACAGGGGTGGTATCACCATACTGCTCGGTGAGGAAATGAAATATGGTCTGGGCGGTGGCTCGAACGGCTTCGGGGGCGGCTTGTACTTCTCGCCGGGCTTCTCCTCCTAGTGAGTTTAATATGAATTGCTGTTGTTGACTGGCGCTCAGCCCCTGAAGGCCGGCCAAATACTCAATCTGGGCCCTCCATTCCGTTAAATGAACCTCGGACTCGACCCCAGTATACTTCTGCACCCAGGGGTTTCCCAGGAACACGGGCATGACACGGGGTGGTGTTTCCGGCCTTTCGGGCACAACACGGGGTGGGGTTTCTGGCCTTTCAGGCACCACACGGGGCGGGGCTTCGGGCAACTCGTCGTCGGCCATTGGAGGACCTTGGTCGCTCAACTCGAGGTGGAATCCTGCCGACTACGCCAAATCTGTCACACCCCTGGGGCGGACCCGAATATGCTAAAGGGTCACGTCCCTCTTAACTCTTCCACCTCGAGGAGTTTCCCAAGACCACCCCAATGACCAGACAGACGAGTATACTATAATTAAAACAAACTTTATTAAATATTTAAAAAGGGAAAAGGGGGAAGGGAAAAAGGGAACTTTAAAATTAATGTGGCTCTCCTTTGCCTCCAGGGCCACTTGGGGAAATGACTGGGGCCGGGGCTCTGGCCCAGCAGTCCGTGGCGCGCTCCGCTTCTCCTGGAGGCAGAATCGAACACAGTCAGGCCAGGGCGGACACTCCACTGATGCCCACAGCACTGGGGGATCCTCGTTCCCACACAGGGCCTCACTGGTTCAGGTAGGTAGTCGCCACAAGCACCGAACAGTTTATTCCACAGGTTGCGTTGCTCACAGTGCCGGGGGATCCTCGTTCCCACACGGAGCTTCACTGGTTCAGGTAGGTGGTTGCTACAAGCACAGAACAGATTATTCCACAGGTTGCGTTACTCACAGTGCCGGGGGATCCTCGTTCCCACACGGAGCTTCACTGGTTCAGGTAGGTAATTGCTACAAGCACAGAACAGATTATTCCACAGGTTGCGTTACTCACAGTGCCGGGGGATCCTCGTTCCCACACAGAGCTTCACTGGTTCAGGTAGGTAGTTGCTGCAAGCACAGAACAGATTATTCCACAGGTTGCGTTACTCACGGTGCCGGGGGATCCTCGTTCCCACACAGAGCTTCACTGGTTCAGGTAGGTAGTTGCTACAAGCACAGAACAGATCATTCCACAGGTTGCGTTACTCACGGTGCCGGGGGATCCTCGTTCCCACACAGAGCTTCACTGGTTCAGGTAGGTAGTTGCTACAAGCACAGAACAGATTATTCCACAGGTTGCGTTACTCACGGTGCCGGGGGATCCTCGTTCCCACACAGAGCTTCACTGGTTCGGGTAGGTAGTTGCTATAAGCACAGAACAGGTTATTTCACAGGCTGCGTTACTCACAGAGCCAGGGGATCCTCGTTCCCACACAGAGCTTCACTGGTTTCGCTACAGTGTATAGACGAAGCTCTCGTTGTCACACCCCGGGCACAAGGCTTGATTTTCTCTCTTTCCCTCTAGGACTCAGGCCACAACAGATGTCATCATCCCGTGTCTCGTCAGAGGCTGGGCAGTTTGAACGCTACAAGCACAGCATACACACCGCAAGTCAAGCGTAAACACCATCAATCAGTGAAACTCACCCACAGCACTCTTATACCACGTCACGTGAATTTTAGATCGTCCTTGCCACCTGACCACGACGACCCCGAGAGACTGGTTGGGCAACAACTGGATCACAATTGAGGGAGAGATGTGTGGTATTCACAGGCCCGGCGTGTCGGTTATCACTTCCCTGGCTCACCTGCACTTCCTCTTTCCCACAGGGCCACTGGCTTACTGGCGGACGGTGCTTTGTCCGTGCTCCCGGTCGACCCGCGGCTCACCCACGCTCTCCTCTCCAGTGGGGCCAGGGACCTCACGAAACACAAGAACACACACCAGGATAACTCTTCATACAAGTCATGTACAGAGAAGTATCACGGCGGTTACTCACGCTTGGTTGCCAATAACCTCTGTTCCCTGTGCTCTCGATGGCTCTGTGTCCACTCTTCCTCACGTAGACTCCACAATATTCCTTCGTCCGCTGACTGTCTCTTACTCTCTTCCCCAGGAGAGCGATCCGACCAGCGTGGTCCGTCTGCAAAGCAGCAACACAACGTACACAACGTATACCACAAGCACACCGTTTAATGTCTGCAAAGGTGTCTTTATACCCTGACTCTTCTCCTCGTCAGCCTATTAGCAACCGCTGTGTTAATTTGCCCCACCTGAGCGTGATCAGACTTAATTTGACTTCGGGGAAACCCCGGAAATGAAATGTGGAAGCCGGGTTCCGCCCGTCGTCCAAATAAAATGTGGAAGCCGGGTTCCGCCCGTCGTTCATTAAAACGTCACCTGTGACACTGATAACGCATGTTTTGAATCTTGAAGTAAACGATATCTGCCATTATTAAAGAGCATGGAATTATTGAATTGTAGTCTTTATTCACCTTAAATGTCGATGGGAATCTTGTTCAAGGATGATGTAAATAAGCAATACTCTGGCAATAGATTGAAATACGCTAATCAATCTGTGCAATGTCACATAGGGTTAAACACATCTTTGTTGTTTATGGCAGCCAAAGCAGAGGCCAAGGATAACACGGACAAGCCACCACATGAAGAAGGGTGGAGTGTTTTATAAACATTGGCGAAAATATTAGGAATAACTTAAGTACAGTGTAAAAAATATATACAGTATAACATGCTAGTAGTTTTTTGATATTTAAATGCAAAAATTACATATTGGTCCTTTAAAAAAAAAAATGTATCTTGTCTCTAAACAGGTTTTTTCTCTAAAACAATGCTGAAATTTTGCTGAAAGTAACTTTGTATAGCTTCCTATGATGAATTGCTTGCTGTTTTCCTCACTTGTGCAAGGCGCTCGAGTAAAAAGCTAAAAACTGAGCTCAAAATTGGAGCAACTGTGTGACCAAATAATAGTACAAAAATAAATAAATGGCTAAATCACTCTCAGAGGACACAAACTAATGGACGAAATGAGCATTTGATACCTGCGATTATTCAGAAATGTTCCCTATGATGTCTCCCATGTCATCTGTCACTGGCAACATTAACAACAACAATATCCAATTAACACCCCAACAGGCCACACTCAGATAGAGCACATATTGGGAGAAGTTAATTTACTCAACTCAAATGGAATTTAATAAAGGGGTTTTACAGCAGGAGCATTAAAATTAAAGCCATTGGGTGACTGCAGTCCGAACTTTTAAGCAACGCTATTGGTTGACTACTAAAGTAAAAAGGGCAGAAATGTGAAAAGGGCAATACGTGACATGCAAATGTATTCAAAACATTTCCTTTCAAAACAAGGCATTGTTGAGAAAATGCCTCCAGTAATTGGCCAAAGCAGATTTGTGACAGCGTCTCAGAAAAGAATGAAAGGAAATGAGGCTTTGAAATGAGGCTGTGTTTGAGACCTAAAAAATAGGTTTTATGGGCAGCATACTGTACAGAGGTAAAAGTGCATGAAAGGATTTTTGGTGTTTGTGTGACATTCTATCTACTCCTTTGGTCAGTTTTAAAGGTTACAGATTCTTACTTATTACTTTATATCCCTCAACCCTGCGCATGTATTAATTAAACTCCATTTATTTAATTGATACTAAAACACTGTTGTCATTAAATATCATGCTGCTCAAAAGTTCACTTGCATTTAAGTTGTCATTCTGTCTGTTGTTCCCTTATTCAGAAACCCTGGATGTGTTTTAGACCTAAACACTGTGAACCAAAGCACAACTAAATAAAATACAAGCATGTGCATGTATACACAGATACAAAACCAAAAATAATTTCTTAAATGATAAACTAAAACCCCATTCACACAGACCTTTGGTCCCAGAAAATACCCGTAAAATTGCTAGACAGCGTCTGTGTGAACACAAACTCGTCCTGTTAATCTTCTGGGATCGTTGCCGGAAAGAGGACCTAGTCAGATATACGGAAAACCCTCTGTGTGAACAAGAAGCCGAAAGAATGCCGTAATGGGCGTGTCGTAGTGAGGAAGTGTGCATCATCACAACAAAAGCTTGTGGTTCAGGTCTTTAAAACGAGAGACATGCATTAAAACATTCACCACGAGAAATGTTGCAAACTAGATTGAAGCAGTTATCAGGAAATGATAAATGAGACGCATAAACAATGACGCACGTGCCGTGAGGACGCGCGTGACATGGCAACATGAAGTTGGTTCAACTCTTTAAAACGAGGGATTTACAACATTCACGACGAGAAATGTCAGCAGATATCAGGTAAGTTAGCTCGTCACTTACTGCGTTGAAACGGAGATCATTGAGCAGCATAAAAGAATATCGCGTCACGTGCTCATTTGAGCTATAATAAACGAAAATACCCGCATGTCATCCCAACAAGATATATCGTTCAGCTCCTCAAAATGCGGGTTTTAAATGCATATAAACAATCATGATGAGAAATGTCTGAAAACTGGATTAAAGCAGAGATCAGGGAGCTCGTCAAATATCCACTCAGAAGCTGAGATCATTCACCAGAATAGAACTGTGCGTTCACGCGCTCCTTTATAGTCTTATCATAAACAAAAATGCACATGAGTGGTTTCTGGAGAGAGAAATAATAAAGAATTAGCAAACTTCAGACGCTGCGTAGAAGAGAGGGCGGGACTTTCGACAGGTCACATGTCTTTCCGGGACCATCAGATGCCGGGTAATCATGGCAGTGTGAATGAACAAAAAATCGAACGATTCCGGAAAAATCCAGGATGCCTTTCCCGTGTATTTTACTGAATGTCTGTGTGAAAAGGGCTTAACACTCTTCGTAAAGCAATTCAGTGCGATGTTGGTTTGCTCACCTCCTCCAGCCGCTCTCAGCAAATAGAAATTGGATCCATGGGTATGACAAGTAGGAACATCCCTTTAATTAACTCTAATCCGCTTTAGACCTGCTTGGCAATCTGTTCCCAGAGTCTGCTACATGCTGTCTCATTCATAACTCCAAGACACCTGCATATTTCCATTCTGCTAACCTATTTCTTGCAAATCTGAAGACCCGAAGAGTTTTTGTCAGTGTGCAAAGTAAAGCTGCACTTGTAAATGCGTCTCTTTATTTAATCCGATGTGACCTTACATTTGCTGTGTCTAAAATAAAAAAATAATCTCTAGCTCATCAAGTGAACATCCATAAATCGAGCTCTTCACTTCAAAGTGACAGCAATTGTTTGAATTAACGCCTTTTATATCAAAACATCTCAGACAGTTGGTTTGGCTTTCACATCCAGTTCTCCTCTTCACGTTTATATTTAATCACAGGGTTAAGTCAGAGGTGAAGAAATGTATAAATGCTTTTCTCTTAATTATATCCTTTGACAACTCCCGGCACCTCGCTGACATTAGGTTATTTAACTGTGAGTAATAATTTGTATAGCCCTTGCAATCAAGCCTGCCGCTGAGGTCTGCCAATGTGCAATTTGCTTAGAGAATTCATAAACTGATTCCCATGCCAAACGTGTGATGGAGCGAGCTATCTTTAGTAATCAAAATTAGTCTAGACTGATATCATCAGCATAACGTGTCGTCTAAATATCACAGGCAAGTTAGATGCAAATTTGTAACCTTTTTTAGGCTATACAAACAGCCTGACTGTTCCTTTAAAAGTCATAAAATCAAACAGATTATGATTCTCATGAAAACTAGAATAAATCATGTCAACAACCCAGATTCCTAAAAAGTGTGTTTCGTTCGTGATTCAAAGGAAAAGTGGGCAGCGAGGTAAAAGCACTTTATTTGTGGCATGAGTGTTTCGCACAATCAGCTGAATGGATATTGACTTGAAACAAACATATCCTGATTGGGCTAAGAAAGTGAAAATGAAACACCATGGCTCATGCTCAATTGCATCACATCAAACCTGAAGACAAATAAAGCTTTTCAATGCTCAGACACATCCTCCTAGGCTAGGGCTATAAATAGTGAAAGGTGCAGCTAGAGGACATAGCCAAGGTTCATATTATTTTAAACGCTGTTGGGGTAAGTCTGACTGATATTAACACTGTGGAGGAAAACTAACACTGAAGTGAGACTTGACTTTATGGGGCAGTTTCCTGGACAGGGATTAGACCAGTCCTAGACTAAGAGCTATCAAAATATTATATCCTAAAATACATCAGTGCCCTTTGTTTTGCCTCAAAATGCACACCAATAATGTTTGTTGAGTAAGGCATGTTTGTTAAAACTAGTTATATTTCCTAATTACACTTAGGCCTAGTCCTGGCTTGAGCTAATCCCTGTCCAGGAAACCACCAATAAGTTTTTTTTCTTTATATAAACCTTATATGTTTTTTATATAATTTCCTTAAGGATACAGTTTCTTTAACTTTTTTTTAATGATTTCAGTGCTGAAAAGTACAACCATGCCATCAAAAAAGTGGTCAAAAAAGTGTCAAGCTGTCATTGGTGCAGTAAAAATTTACCATTTAGGTACAAATATCCATAGATCTGGTACCAATATGTACTAATATGCACTCTTTAGTACCAGTATGTCCCCCTGAGGTACTAATTTGAACTCTTTAGGTGCAAAGGTGTACTTTTCAGTTAGCTTGGTGCATGTAATTTTTTAATAATGTCTGTATGTGCATGGCCTGCTGATAATACTGTAACAATAAATTAGGTGCTATTATTAACACATTTATTGCTGCTGCATAGAAACAAAGAGAACAGTGTGAACAGACTTATAGTTTTAACAATAACAAAGTAACAACAGTAGCCATTTAGTAACAGCAGCTACTGACGTTGCAAAAGCCTTGGTTGAGTCAACCAATCAATGTCTGTTTAGCAGGCAAAGGGTTCAAGGGTTCTATAGATAATCAGAATAAAAGAAGGCTTAAAGACTCTTTTTAGACACAAGCTGTATGCTTTATTTTCATGCTTAGAACAAACTGTTGATCTCTTTTTGTCTGTTAGAAAGTGTGGACAATATGTGATAGCTAGTTAAACTCATTTAGGACACTCTGATTAGCAAATGAGTTGGCAGTGTTTTGTCGCTTCATTGCCATTGCAATCTGTAAATCCATGAAAAGTACACTGCAAAAAAATGACTTTCTTACTTAGTATTTTTGTCGTGTTTTCAGTGGAAAATCAAAATTAACTCTTTCGCCGCCATTGACAAGTTATCTCGTCAATTAAGAGAAAATGCTTCCCTGCCAATGACGAGAATTTTTCTGCAATACCGCTATTATCCACCAGGATAATTCTGCAACTTTTACAACCCGGAAGTAGCGCCTCACGTGAAAGAGAAAGACCTCCGTGTATGTTTTAAAGATCGCTCTGCATCTGATCTCATTCAAAAGTCCTTCACAAAAATTTAATTATCTCGGCTTTTTGCTGAAAATTTTGTGTTTTTGAAGAAACCTACCCATGTTTGAGAGGTGATAAAAAGAGAACCAATGAAGGTAGGATGAAACTGTTTTTTTTTTTTTTTTGCTTGAAAGCAGAGGGTCTGATCTTTCATTTGATATATTGTATGTTTATATATTTTAAAAAAGAACATTTTCTGGAAGGCATTAAAATTTTGTGAAAATCATGAAAAATGCTGGCGCTGGCTGGCAACTTTTTTTTAAAAACGCTGGTGGGGAAAGAATTAAGATGCTTTTTCTTGATGAGCAAAATGACCAAAGAAAATAAGTCTAGTTTGAATACAAAAAAAATACTGAATCTGATTAGACCATTAGGATTGCGCTAATAAATAACCAAAGAGTTTCAATATATCTGCAGCCATGTTATGGTAGCAAAGTCCTTGATTATTACACCAGAATGAGAGTTCATATCTGCCTAGAAAATTGCAACCTTTAATTTTCCGTCAGTCTTAGTATACAGTGTAACTACAGAAGAGTCAAGTTTTAAATAGGAAAAATATCGAAACCCTTTTTTTTTTCGCAATGCTAATGGTCTTATCAGATTCAATGGATTGTGCTAAGCTATGCTAAAAGTGCTAGCGCCAGACCCAGAGATCGGCTGAATGGACTCTAAAACGGTAAGAACCAAATGTTTAAACTCTAGGGAAGCTGTAAATTAGCATATTTTCAAAAAAAGTGGAGTGTCCCTTTAAGTGAATTTGTGCTTAAAACAAGCAAAATTATCTGCCAATGTGGTAAGGTCTTTTTTTCTGTAACACTAAATTTAAGCAAAAAATTCTCACACCATTTGCAGATAATTTTGCTTGTTCTAAGCACAAATTCAATTAAATTGTATAGTTTTGTTTCTTTTCTTAGGTCATTTTGCTCATCAAGAAAATTTAATTTAAGAATTTTTGTTATATTTCCAGTGAAAACAAGATAAAAATACTAAGTAAGAAAGTCATTTTTTGCAGTGTAATAAAAGTATGTGAGGCTAGACCAGCTAAAACCCACTAAGACCAGCAACCCACCTGGTTTAAACCGTTTGTTTGTCCCAACAGGGAAATGACATAAAATACAATTTTTTTTTATAAAGTACTACTACTAGCACACGGTTTCTAGTACGATGGTCAGTTGGAAGATTTTTTAAGTTCTGCAAAGAATACCAAAGGTAAGGAGAGATGTCACGGTGACGGGACTTCTGGAATGCAAAACCGGATTTGACATCAACCGCATACAAAAAAATCACACGCAATAGTGTTCATTGATTTTATTTACACATCATGGATTCTGATATGCTTGCATCATTATGGTTACTTACATAAAATAGGATTGTGCAATGTTATTTTTTATTTTTCCTCCACCTGAAAAGGTCACGATGTTATGTATTGATAATCTACTGGTCACACGTCATCATGTGGTACTGTACGCAGGTCAGGGGTCCACCTATTTGAACTTTGAAACTCAATGAAATGTGAAATTTTTTAAAATGCGCTTGCACTTTTCATGCGTATGAATGAAAGTCAGTGGAATGGCATAACAGACAAACAGAATGAATGACACTGCTAGAAAGCAACTTGGTTTGTGTGTATTATAAATAAACCAAAATTTAGCTTGGGGATGAATTAATAAACAACTATTTTTAAAGTTCATTTAGTGGTATCACATTGTTAAAAGCTTAATTATATGCGATGCTCATAGCATGAGATGATGTTACATAGTTTATTTTCATTATTTAGACATTTAAAACATTACATGTTTCATAACAAAAAGTACACATTTACATGCTACATTTATTTTTCCAACTTTGATGGGTTTGTCTCTTGGAATGAATCTTGAAACCAATGAGAAACCACTGATAATTCATGCCACAATTTTCCACTACCAAACAATCACAGTTCACTGTAAAAAAATTCAGTAGAAATTACAATGTTATTGCAGCTGGGTTGCCGGTAATTTACCGTAGATTTAAATTTATGTTATTTACTTGCAAGAGTTTGTTCAAAGTTAAATAAATTTTAAATATTAACAAGTCTTTATCTTTACAGAATAAAACTATACAATAACAGCCTCATGCAAAGCATTCTGGGAACCAGAAATCATCATCAACCTTTTTCTGTTTTTTGCTTCAGATTTTGTTTCCCAGAATGTTTGCTTGATGCTGTTTTTTTAGTTTTACTCTGAAAAGACAAAGACTTGTAAATGTTTAATGTTCATTTAACTTTGAACAAAATGTTGCCACTAAAAAACATAAATTTAAACCTACGGTAAGTTACCGGCAACCCAGCTGCAATTTCTACGGAATTTTTTTTACAGTGTTGGTGGATTCCATAAATATGGGACATGGAGTTTGTGTGATAGGACTAAATCACTTTCCATCTTTAAATTTTCCAATCACATCACGCTTGAGATAAGCTTCCAAAAACACCTGTGCGTTTCCCAGTAGCAATAAGAATGTATTTGTTCAGTAGTCTAGTTTCGACCAGCATCCTAATGATTTGCTCTTTATCAATTTTGTGCTTGAATTGCACATTCTGTGCTGTGATGTGGACTGAACTCATTTCAATTTTGTCACGGATACTGCAGCTTCATTTTCTGCTGTAAATTTCAAACAATAACATCTATCAAATTCCCCCAGCGATATTATATTCGACAAGGCGTTTAAAAAACAAAAGCACTATAAATCTAAAGTGGATAGCCACTAGTACTACGGTGGTGTTATGGTGGTCGTGTAACCCATGGGCTTTTTCTATGTCCTCCATATTAATGCATTTCTAACATAATTCAAGATCATACTGATCACTGTTGACATTTCATTTCGCTTTCTAAGATGACCATCAATTTGCAATGTTTCAGCTGAAAACGCCACCTGGAATGCACCTGTTTCTGGCAGAAGCATATAAACAATACTACATGCCAAAATCGAAGAAAAATATTTACTCCTCTGCTACCCTGCCAGAGAAATCTGAATTATATATGTCCATACAGAAACAATAATTCATACATTACAAAAACGTCTCTAGTGTCTTTGAAAATATATTTTTTTATACTTTAAAAATGTAACATTAAGGAAGATCTATAGACAAGAATATAATATACTATGTTTTCAGTGTTGTTTAAAGACCTTACAAAATAAACATATATATTTTTATTACCTTAAAATAAGATGTTTTTATCAACATACACGTCGCTTTCATGAGTCTACAGTGCATTTTATACAAATACCAATGTTTTATAGTGTATAGATTTGCATGCATCATGCAGTAAGTGTCTATAGATAATATGACTACAAGTCAATACATGTGCAAATGCAAAAGTGAATTACTGTAGAAGTTTGAGTCAGTTATATCGTGCAATGACGCAAAGGGAAAAGGGCCCTGCTGAGAATGTGCTGTGAACTGACACTAATAAATTCAGTGTTTACATTAAACAAATACATTATTCCAAACATTTGACAGAATTTATATTAAACAAGACAAATAATTACAAGCTATGTTTTTTTCTGACACAAAAACAGGTGTACAATTATGATAAGAAACCATAAACAAGTCTTGCTCTTACACCACTTCAGCATATTGTCATCGTGCTATTTATCTTAAATTTGTTGACAGGCTGCGAAAAATGAATTTGTTAATACACAGCGAGTCCTAATCTAGACGGACACGGATTTGCTACGACTTTCCACAATGAGATAAAGCATTCAATAGTTATCGTTGTGAGAAAGCTGTTAGCAGTTTCTCACCAGGCCCAGTTTTCTTTGGCCTGAAAAATGAACTTGTCTGCTCGGGTTCTTGTTGTTTCATAAACAATTAAAAAACACAAATCTTAATAACATGTTAGACAGATCTTAGCCAGGAAAATCTTTAAAGCATACTCATTTGGGCTGTTTAGGAAACTTGTGAAAAACACAACTAAGGCCTATTTAACTAGTATGCATTGGGCAGCTGCAAATATATGTTTTCTGAAAATGTTGAAAATGGTAATATATATATATATATTCTCTTTTTGTAATATATATCGTTCTTCCTAGCAAACTGTGACATTTGTATCACCTGTTCCCTCATGTGTCTTGTTCAGCATGCTTTCCACGCTGACAGCTACTCTCAGTCATTATATGAGAACGACACTTGACATCATACTGACATGTCATTCCTACAGCAACCAATGAAGATATTGTGGATATCGACAACTGTGGACAAATGGTAACTTCAGTCCTGCAGAACAGATTTGAAAGGCCATCACATAAGCAAAGCCATAAAAATGTGGAAAAAAAACACTTCATCTTAACGACCGAATTAAAGGGAGAACTGCCATAATAAAAAGTTTGCTTTTGATTTATATCACATGCATGTAAGGATTAAATGTTTCCGTTATCACAAAAATCATCACTAAAAGCTACATTACTGATTTCTATACCAATTTACATATTTATTTCTATTTTCTTTATTAATGAAATGCTCCAAAGAAAGCCATTAAAAAGTGTGATATGTTTTTAAACAAGTGGGTTTTTTTACGGGTTTGCCTGCTTATTCAGTCTTAATTATTAATGGTAAATGAACTTGGCTTGCTGTTTTCAAAGAGAGCTCTAAACCTAAGCTCTGAACATCAGTGTTGGGCAAGATACTGAAAATAAGTAATTAGTTACAGTTACTAGTTACTTCTTTTAAAAGTAATTGAATGAACATTTCTCAGATTTATTGCTTTTGTGGACTACAAATGCAAGTTGATGTCATACTGGGATTGCTTGGCAAAGATAATTTACAAACCGGATGGATTACAATTTTTTAAACAAAGGTATGTTGTCCCGATTAGATTTTTTCATGTTCATTCTAAACGCACTGTCAGCCATTATGACGTTTAATGATTCAATGCACCGGCTACCACGGTCCTGCGACGTTAGATCAGAAAGTGTTATTTTTTTTCAAAATAGAGTAACGCGAGTAACAAATTCATTTTAAATTTCAGTAATTGTAATTGCATTACTTGTAACGCGTTACTCCCATTGCTGCTGAACATTCAGAGAGACTGAACCTGAGGCCTGATAAAGGACGAAAGAAAGCATTGAAGGAGGAGATGGGAAGGAGGAGGGATGCAGGAAGAATTGTTGCTGGGAATGGATAAGACACTTATGTATGATCTTGAAGATGATTGACATGCCTGGATGTTTAGACTCCTCCCAAACCTACATTTAGAACTTTTTTTATATCAGTATACCCTGGTGAGTCAACAATATGAAAGACGAGAACTACAGCCTTCATTAGAAACTAAGCTGCATCACATTCCTACAATTGCTCTTGTATGCCGAAGTACAAAAGTAAAAAATAACGTTAAGGATTATAAAATATAAATACCATCCAAACCAGAGTTCAGGAAGAAGAATGTACCCAATTCATCAACACTTCTCAGGCTAGACTGTATGAGATAAAAGCCATTGTTGTAACAAAACCATTAGAAATCTAAAGCATTTATACCCGTTACATAAAAATGAATCTTTAGAAAGACTAACAAGATAGGTAAGCGCATTAAACTACTGGACAGGGTTAAATTATTACTTATTCTTTATATAATTGTACTTATCCGTATGTCTAGTGTTGACAGCAAAAGGGAGGATTTCATTGTGCAATGTCCTGTGGCTTTATATATGACAATAAACGCTTTAAAACTTTGATGTGATATTACAGCAGAGCCACAGGCAAAGAACTTAATGACAACTCCAACTGGCTGATCGGAACCATAAAAACATGCACACATGACTGTCCTAAAGATTTATTTAAGAATGTTATGCTTTACGCCTTACAGTTTTGGGGTAGTAGTAATTTAATGATAATGTGGTAATCTTTGCCAACACATCATAAATAAAGTTACATAAAAATATTTCCCTGGGTTCTTCAGTGGGTGCTTTGAAGAAATTACCTTTTGTACGAAGTCTTTATTGTGGTCACAATATATTCATCCGGTTACCATTCTGAGCATTCATAAGTATTGTACCTTAAAATGTTTGTTTAAACTTTTCTTAGGTTTAAATTATATCCCAAACTTGATATAGACTCAGACGTTTGCATCCCACATTATAAATAAATGCTTTGAAGATTTAATTTCCATTTTGTTCATACGGTAAGTATTGATACTGTCAAAAAGAAAAAAAATATATATAAAAGATGTGTTAGACATCACTGCGCTGCTGCTTTGATGTAATATTACATCACACACTGTTCACTGTATATGAAAATTGCAACAGAATTACACCAAAGACTCCCTTCCAACATTGCAAAAAAGTCAGAAAATTAACATTTATATATACAAGATAGTTATTGTATTTCAGCAAAAGTTTTGTGCAAATTGAAAAACCTTGAATTAACTTTCCGCTCGTCACAATTTGCTATCATCAAAGACTGAAGGAGAAAAATATCCAATTAAATGAAAAAATACAGCTTATAGATTTGCTTTTGTGTCTCATCAAAGTATTCCCATTTCTTTTCGAGCAAATGATTCTAAGGACACAAAATGAGTTACCTATGCATTGTATTGCAAGTGTTGCTTAATGAACCTCTGTCAATGAAAGGTCTTGTCCTTTAAGGCAAGATAGGCTAATCACTTCAAAACATACCCAGAGTTAGCGGCTCTACCTGAGACAAATGAGCGCCCGCTTTATTGATTTCTTTCCGACAGTTGTTAATTTCGTAGTCGGAGCATCGGAAATCGGAAAGCCTTGTCGATATTGTTTCATGCAGAATACTTTCTTACTGCTCTCTAAGCGTTTGCCCACTCCTGGTTTAACTTTTATCATGTTTATTCCAGACACTGGCACTAATTATCTTTTGCTTTCATGCTTCAACAGAAAGAGAGCCTTTGAATTACTTGCTCAACTCTTGTCTGTCTTGGCCTATCAAGAGCCAACAGCATGCATAATTCATTTGCACAGATTTCCCTGCAATGTCTCCGAGAGCTCATCAGCCATTCCCATGTAACCACAGAAATTACAGACGCAACTGCGTGGCTGTTTTTAACACTGATCGCAGCTGAAAATCCATAACCCGGACGATTATCTGCTGCAGTCAGTGTCATCGGGGAAGTGGAATTATCTCTACTGCTTTAATAGATAAACATTCATTAGGAAATTAAATCCAGGCCTCTGCTTGAGTCTATATAAAGAGCATATATTAGGCATATTGCTCACAGTCAACGTGGTCTCATGAGAAAACGTGTGTATTTTTACGTAAAGTGTGTGGTTGTACCACACCTACATTTATCGACGTGTTGGCAGGACTAATAAATTCAGAATTTACGCATTACAGACGTACAGATTTGTACCTATTGTTCCTATTCATTCATATAAAATATCTTTAAAATGCTATATTGTTACTAAAATGTTCCACATTTCTGTCCAATACATTGCAGAATATAAGCATAAAGAATATAAATAAAGGTTAATTCATCACATATTTTATTTTAAATTTTTGTATAAAAAGGGTTTGGGGTAAGGTTATGTTGGTAACATTATCAATAAAATTGTTAAAATTGTTAAAGTGAAACTATACAGCAATTTTTTAAAGATTTGGAAATGATTTATGTAAAAACATAATAATGCTATGATTAAATGTTTCAAATACTTCTATATTGTATGTTTTAGCATCTGTCTCAACGTACAAAAAAAACATTGAGACCAGGCAGTCAGCATATGACTAAACAAATGTTGTTACATTCTGTGGTTTAGTCATCTTGACCCTTATTTACACAATCATGTAGATTATTGTCTGCTTTACTTTTTCAGGTGTTTAACTCTTTCTACGCCATTGACGAGTTATCTTGTCAATTAAGAGAAAACATTTCCCTTCCAATGATGCTTTCCTGATCAGTTTTTACGGTAACCTGTAATTCCACTATTATCCACTTTCACTCAATTTATTAAAAACTTAAGCAAAAAATTCAAAAATGCAATTATTTCAGCTTTTTGCTCAAAATTTTTTACGAAACTAACCCATATTCAAGAGGTTATAACAGAGAACAAATAAAGATAGGATTAAATGTTTTTCCTCGTTTTGTTTGTTTGTTTAAAAGCAAAGGGTTTGTTTTTTCATTTGTATGTTTATATATTTATAGAAGAAACTTTTACTGAAAGGCATTTTGTGAAACTTTTGTGAAAATCAGAGAAAATGCCGGCAGGCAACTTTTTAAAAAAGGTTTGCGGGAAATTAGTTGAATAGTTGTCTAATTATATATGACTTTTCTCAACTATATTTTATAAGTTGTGACAACTCATCTCTGTTGACATGACTTGTAAATCTGTGTTGATTTAACAAAACATTTTAAGGCAGCAAAGTATTTTTTACAGTATATATATATATATATATATATATATATATATATATATATATATATATATATATATATATATATATATATATATATCAGGGCTCTGAACCGGTTCAAGGAACGAAAACGAAAACCGGAAACGAACGAAATTTTAACAGGAACAAAAACGAAAACGAAAACAAAATCAATTTTAATCGTTCTGAACAGAAACGTTTATTTAAAATTACCATTAACCGGTTAATAACGTTATTTTATCGTTTTCTTTAATATTGTACTTATCAGTGACCAATCATGATTTGAACAGTACAACATGTGACTTTGACGCATCAAGCGTGAGTGACTTTGACACATAGCGTGAGTGAAATGCCCGCGCAGCAGTCATCGAGTCTCCGGCCCGATAGCATTTGTCTTAAATAACCACAAAGCTACCCATCAAATGTTCAGAGGTATGTTTAAGTTAAAACTTGCTTGGAAATATGAAGATGCAAACTGTAACTCAAAAAAGCCAGGGGACTTATACCACTGTCAATAACTTTTTAGATGGGTCGCCACCAAGAAATTCCTTTTCGTTATTATTTTTCTTACGACAAGCTGTCTTAACAAGTCTGTCTGCAATATTGAAGGATGTGGGGGAAAAGAACAGTAGCCGGGAATCACTGAGGTAACTTACAGAGGCACATTTAACATAAACATCCAGCAGAGTATGCTGCGGGTTCAACCAGAAAAAGACATGGTTGAAAACGGGTCGTTTTTCAGCTGTTTATACTTAAAATGAATGCAGGTATTTCTTTTGTGGTTTTAACAATTAATGAAATGTTGAAGTTTAGTTATATCATGTGTTATGTTATTATTTTTGTGTGAAAATTAGTCTGGATGCATGCATTTGTTAAAGTATAGCCTGAATTAAAATAACGTTATTAACCGGTATTTTTTCTAAGTAAACCGTTTTCGGAACGTAAATGTTCAATGAGGAACGCAAAAACGGAAACGTTAAAATATCGATTCTGCTCGGAGTGAAACGATTGATAATTTTTTTCGTTTTTAAGCCCTGATATATATATATACACACTGTAAAAAATACTTTGCTGAATCAACTCAAAGTATTTTTTACAGTATATATATATATATATATATATATATATATATATATATATATACACACTGTAAAAAATACTTTGCTGCCTTAAAATGTTTTGTTAAATCAACACAGATTTACAAGTCATGTCAACAGAGATGAGTTGTCACAACTTATAAAATATAGTTGAGAAAAGTCAACTTAATTTTATAAGTTATAACAACTCACCTGTAGTTATAACAACTCATCTCTATTCAAGATAAATAATAGTAAGTTGAAATGACTTGTAAATCCGAGTTGATTCAACAAAAATAGCAAGTAAGGCAGCAAGTCCCAGATAGCATGCAACCATTGAAACAATGTTAAAAATCGTTGATTTGTCAATGTTAATACCATTGAATCAATTGCACCCTCCATTAATATTGAGAAAATATTAAAATTTCAACAAATCACCATTATCGTGATCAGTGTTTGCTTTAGTTACTCTTGTGTTTTAAACTTAAGTTTTCTTTGTCTGTTGAAGCAGTGTTTTAAAATACATCTGCTATTGCAAAGAAAACAAAGATGTAATGTAGTTTAATTCTTGTAGATATACCTAAATTATATTATTGAAATACTGTTAAAGTTTTGCATAAAATAGATTTTACAGTAATAGTTGGAAACAGTGTCAGGTCTGTTATTTTGAGGATTACAAAAACACACTAAAAAAATTAAACTACTGAATCTATCTCTGACATCATGAATCGGTCTATGAATCTCATCAATGGTGACGATTAACAAAAGAAAGCTTCATGCTACAATGCATGCTGGGTATCATCGTAGTACTAAACTAATTTATAACTCCCAGCATGCATTGCAGTTGATCGTTTTATATGAATTTGTTTGATGATTGTCTCCATTGTCGAGATTTGTAGGATGAGTAATGATGTCTGAATGTGTCAGCAAGTTTTCTGTTTGTCTTTCACAGTGTATATACAAACCAAAACAATTATAAATGTCAAAAATGGATCAACATAATCATGTTAAGCAGCTTAATTGTATATCATCTTGAGATCTTCACAAAAAGCAATCAGTTTCAACTTAACTTTAAAACATGTCTTTTCCAATGCACATGTGTTTCTATATTAACACATACAAACACTAAAAAAAAGAAAAGGAAGATTTAACTTGGTGAATAACAAGAGTTGAGGACCCAACTAAAGCAAACACTGATCACAATAATGGTGGTTTGTTGAAATCTCAATATTTTTTCAATATAAATGGAGGGTGCAAACCTGATATTGATTCAATGCAGTTAACATTGACAAATCAACTGTTTTTAACATTGTTTCAATGGTTTGTATGCCATCTGGGGTATTTTTTACAGTAAATAAATGTAAATGTAACAAATTATATTAAATATAAGCAAATAAGGTCTTTGGATATTGGACAGAACACACCACTGTGTTAAAAACTACCCAGTGTTTTAGAGTGCATTTTAAAATAAATATAAAAATTAAAATCAAAGTCAAGAGAAAATTTTATAGTCATTTTACTGTGTGCAGCACACAGTAAAATGAGACAACATTCCTCCAGGCCCATGGTGCTACATTACATACAAACATTTGCCTACATAGGACAAAACAGAGCTATGGACTGAAGCAATCTATTTACAAATTATTGAATAATGCCATGACTGATTAATCAGAAACACATATTAGTAGTGTAATAATGCAGAAGTGTTGCTGATGGACTGCATTTACTGCATTAACAGCATGAAACTGGTCATTAATATTGCATTCAAAGAGAGTTGTCATAGGATATGATCATCAGAGGTTTTCATGGGCTTAACTTTATTATTTATAGAAATAGTAGTTTTTTCTATTATGTTTGCACTAGATTTATGCAGAAAGTCAGTCAAAGAAACTATTAAACTGTTAAATAAATCAGGCCAAATAAAAATAACTCAGGTTATTAGGCTTTAACAGAGGTGCCTTGGGGGCTATCCAGTGAGAAACAGTCCATGTCAGATTTTTTCCCAGTCTCATTTTTGGCCTCAATTAGGACTAATTACCAAACTGCATATTCATACAGACATGCTCAGAATTACCAAGGGACACAGTTTTGGAGAGCATCAAAGATCCTTTTGTTGTGTAGGACAGAACAGATTTTGCATCTGTAGCTCTGATCAATGCAGATACCACTGGTGGCTTGAATAAAAAAAAACAATGATAATTGAATTTATTTACTTTAAAATCTTAAATTACAAAACAAGATGTTTAATTTGCTTAAGATATAGGGGAGAGCAGGGGTGAATGCACCATTTTGCAACAAGTGTTACTTTCACCTTGACTGAAACTCCGGACATTTAAATCCAATTTACTTTAATTTTGAAAAACTACAAGAACTGAAACTTCAGGATGTGTTACAGCACTAAATAACCTGTAGATTGATGATCAGTACTGTAACACATGAAACCAGAAACACAACATGTCCGTTTTAGCAATGGAATTTACTTATCATAGTTGAAAACAGCTTTCTGGATCTACACGTGCAAAACGGTGATGAAATAAAGCAATATTTGTCAGCTCTGTCAAGGGTTGTGTGCTAAAGATGCTGTTGTTTGGAATGCAAATGTAATCAGAGCTCGGAGAAAATCGCATTGTTTCTTTTGTCCCGCGTTACTTTCACCCCGGTTCTCCCCTACTCTTAGCCGCAGTTTGAATTTTTTGTTTTCTATGCATAATAATCTGCAAAAATGCAGCACTAAACATCACAGTTCACTGACTGTGAATGACATAAATTTTAGATAAAAAACTTTCTCACATTTTGGAAAAGGAAATTGCATACAGTACATTAGGCTATGCACATCTAAACCAATAATTCACTTATTGCAAAAGGCACACATCTCATTTTTCAAATCACCAAATAGACATATATAAACTAGATGTCATCACTAGTATCTTTCTCATCATCCATAAAATTTTTAAATGAAATAGACACAACTTACAAAATGTATTTCACATCCATTTACCAGGTGCTTTCATACAAAACAATTTCTTGCACATCAGAACAATTCATGGATTCCCTGGGAATGAAACATGTGCCTGTGGCATTACTAGTGCCATAGTCCAAATATAAGATATGTATATCAATATAGGCCACACCATTAAACAAAAATGATTAGGATATGTGGAGGCATGTTTGATATAGGCCAGATGAATGAGATGTTTAAGAAGACATGGATGAGCCTTCACTTCTAGAATATCTCTTTGTATAAAACTTTAATCTTTGCAAATTTGTGATCTATATGTATAAAAAGTTTTCAACACTCCAAAGACAAAGGAAACACGAAATTGCATCATATGACCCATTTAAAACAAATCAAGCAGTGCCAATAATAATCTACTCAAATGAACCATGAATTAATAACCATGGTTTTGCTGCAGTAACCATAGTTTAATTGTGTTTTTTTTTTTTTGTGGTTTTGTAGTTAGGTTTTGCACCAAAACCATGCTACTACACCTTTATAAAACCATGGTTATTTTTTGTAAGGGATGTTACTTGATAGCTGCAAAAAAATAAAATATAAATGAATAATAATAACAAATAGGTCTAATAATAAGTGTTAGTTTAGAAAGTATAGCTTTCCCATAAGTCTCAATTTTCTGTCTGTGAAACTTGTAAAGTTTGTTTCTCAAAGGTTTAATTGGTGCACTAAACCCCTTGCCTGCCCTGACCAATCATGCAGTGTAAATTGAAGCGGCTATGGTCTCTAAACCGTGTCAGTTAACTCATTTACTCAGAGGGTCTCCTAAATGACATTTCTGCCACTGAAGAAAACAAAGCAAAAGCTGTCTAGCAAAAGAATATAGATAGTGCTATAATTGTGCCCTATGGGCTTTAAGAAACCCCAAACCAAATACAACCAATTCCGCTGAATTATGAAATGTAGACTTCTCTCCCAGATTAAAAAATATGTTTTTATATAACTGGACAACAATTTTGACTAAATGTATAATTTAAAATATTCATTTCCTGTTTCACAAAACGTTCAGTAAGATAAAAATGGTTCTTCAGATTATAAAAGAAAATTGATCTTTAAAGAACCTTTGACTAAATGGTTCTTTGATGAACCAAACAAAAGGTTTTCTATGCCATCACTCTGAAGAACTTTTTAAGCACCTTCATTTTTTGATTGTATGTAAAGTTTTTTCCAATGACAGTAATTTCTGCTTTGAAACTTAAATGTAACCCTACACCCTTACCTCATTTTGTAGACAAGGATCTATGAATATGTGAATTAGTCCCCACGTCCACTCAATCGCACAAGCTCGGACCATAGATATATATGTACATAGATGCTATACAGCAGTTTTAGACACACAGCTGCTACTGTAAGTCCGGTTTCACAATGCAAAAGTGGGCTGTGCATTTGTAGCACTACATATTTTAAGTGCCGATGTTAACAGCATCACAGAAGTAGCAGTGCTATGCGGCATACATATATATGGCTCGGTCTACTGATCCACTTGTTCAACTGTGATGATATGATTGGTAACATGTAACCAAGGCGAGTTCAAACTGCCTAGTCCAACTCCAAGTTTAAATATTAAATACTGATGAATTTGAACATGGTTTGTCTTAAAGTCGCCATGAAAAAAAAAAGTAATTTGTTTTAGAATATTGTGGTATTTTGAGAAGATTGCAACAATTAGCAATTAGCAGCATGACCCAACTTCAAATGATCCAATCAGATCTCAATGGATGAATTCAAGTCCCACCCAACCTTTTTTCCTTTCAAAAGCCATTTTACTCGCATACGTCCCCACGACCACTTCTGTTTCATGGCGACTTTAAAGCATATTAACTCTTTCACCGCCAGCGTTTTTAAAAAAAGTTGCCAGCCAGCGCCAGCGTTTTTCATGATTTTCACCAAAGTTTAATGCCTTCCAGAAAATGTTCTTCTTTAAATATATAAACATACAATATACCAAATGAAAGAACAGACCCTCTGCTTTCAAACAAAAAAAAAAACGTTTCATCCTACCTTTAGTGGTTCTTTTGCAATCAGCTTTTGAATATGGGTAGGTTTTTGCAAAAACACCATATTTTGAGCAAAAAGCAGATATAATTCCATTTTTATGACATACTTTTCATAGAGATCCCATTCAGAGCGATCTTTAAAACAGACACGGACATGCAGCAGCTTGCCATAGGGCAATACTTCCGGTTTAAAAAAGTTGCGGAAGGGCGCCACCTGGTGGATAATAGCAGTATTGAGGAAAGACGGAAAATCTCGTCATTGGCGGGGAAGCGTTTTCTCTTAATTGACGAGATATCTCGTCAATGGCGGGGAAAGAGTTAAAAACACCACATAGACATATAAACCAAAAAAAAACTTTTTTTTTTTTTACTTTATGTAAGGGATAATGTAGAGGCAGCCGGTAGTTATTGGGAAATAAGCCCCGACAGTGTGATCAGGACCCGACGCGAAGCGGAGGGTCTTGTATCACACTGAAGGGGCTTATTTCCCAATAACTACCGGCTGCCTCTACATTATCCCGCTTATTACACGGCTACTTGCCACATAAGAAAAAAAACTGGACATGAATATGAATTTGAAACATTTTATTGGCATATTTGTTTTAAATTAACATTTTTATCCTTCCGCGAAACTTTACACAGATGCATAAAATGATCGTAATACCTTATTAAGATCCTCTGCTTCATACTTGTCTGTCTCCATTTTTTTTCTCTTTAACCAGTCTTTGAGAAGTTTTAATGCCCATTCTGTATTTTTTGTGTGTTGGCTTCGTAGCTGTCATGCTCTATTTTGTCAAGTTCAGTCACAGTAAGGTGTCTGTGTCTTGTCGTGGTTATCGAGTGTTTGTCACAAGATGGTGCCAAACAGACAGTAATCTTTATTGATCTTTATTAGCGCGGAGCGATTTTACTCGTGCAAGTAGTCCGGCTATGCGTTATTATTTTGGAGCGGTTATTATTTGAAAAGAACGAACCTGCAAATGTCTCAACTGACCAATCAGAATCAAGCATCCCAGAGAGCCGTGTAATAAATAATAATATAATATATAGACTGCATAAATGTTGTATATTATTTTTGAAGTGAGTAAGAATAAATATATACATGTACCTTTTAATCCAATGTTGCCATAGTATTCTCAGGTTTCACATGACATACTATGACACATGACATTTGACCCTTTCTACTTAGTTGGTTGTGCTATAATGCCAGCATGAGCTTGTCTGGGCATATTATGTCAATCACTAGAAAATATCCTTGACTCAACACAAAACACCATGTTCCCTGGTGCTATTGACTGACAGGCCTTTAATATCACTAATGTAGTGCACTGCCTGTGGAGACACTATAGGCTAAAGTGTAGCAGCTACAACCAGGCACTCATTCATTTTAGCCAGTGATAAGAGATGTTTTTCCATATAGGAAATCTCCAGGGGCTTTGTAATCCATATCACTGCTTTGCTTAAAAGGGGACATTTCGTGCAACAGAAAGATGTTAAAGGTTCTTTATGGAACCATACAGCCCAACACAGAACCTTTAGCCATTATATTTAAAAGTGTGTACTGGAAGACGAGGCTTGTTTTTATGAAAAATTAAAAAAAAATGTATCTCCTGCTTTATTGTAAAAACCTATCTACACTGAGAACATGGGTTTCTTATAAGACGACAACACTCATGTCTAGATGAGCAATTATGTTATTTTGTTCACATAATTGGTTTGTTCATACCTTTTTATGCTCCAGGTCACAGATTCAGGTTTGTTTTCTTGCGTGATGTCCCATTATGCTGGATTTGCAAAGAAAAAAGCTACAATAGACTGTGTATGATCTTAAACAAAATACCAGGTCGGTAGCCTATATATTATCAATTTTCTCATCCTTTACCTTGCTGTCTGAGATAATATCTGTGTCTGTTTCCATTTTCAACACTGACATGTTCAATAGTTCAACTTAATCCTAATTGAAAAATGAACCATTATAGACAACATATCTCAACATGATAAATGCCAAGCGATCTGACGAAGGCTGATGTCAGTTGTCTCCTCGTGTTATGCTGTCTAGAAAGAATAATGATTTAATCTTTTATTCCTTTTTATTCTTTTTGGCAGATACCCAGAACCAAACTAATAGAATAGCTTGTCTATTATATACTAAAACAATAATAAGAGCAGATAACCACTTATTAAGACTCAGGTTCTGAAATAAAATTAATGCTTTGAGCTCACATATATCATGTTATAAATTAATGTTTGCCTGTGGCTGTTGGACTATACACAAATCTCCTTCATTTGCATTGATCTTTTGTATCAAATACACGACACATAATCATTTATTATGCCATATATACTAAATAATGTCCTTATTATATAAGTTCATTAACTGAAACTGGACCTCGATTATTTACTTCAATCTGTATCAAAAAACCATACCCTGATGGATACATAAACACCCCTTATTACCACTAAACATGTTCCTATCAAGATATCTTTTTAATAATGATTAGAAGATGTGAATTGAATACTTTTGTATTAAAAGCTGCAGTGTTATGAAAGATTATGGGATTTTTTATTAATTTAAATCCAAACATTTGACACAAACATTTGTCAGGAGCTTAATCTGTAATACTCCTTTTGTGTGTAATTTCCACTGTTATCCATCATGACGAAAATTGTTAGACACGTCTCCAGAAGTCTTGTCTTTTAGCCCCTGCTGGTATCCGAACACTCGCTCCTCAGGTGAGGTTGAACTTGTCGTGAGAATGGCAGCAGTAGAGAGATTACTCGTCTGGAGATGTTAGAAGATCCAGCAGGTGTTCTCCAAAGACTGTCAGGCCCCCCAACGGCAAACAGGAGGTATTGTGGCTTCAGTATGTGACAAACCCAGCTCTTGTAGGACCCCTATGGAACTGAGTACAGCGATATGTCAAACCATGCCTTCAGCATCTTTAGAAAGATTAATGACCATGTGCTCAAAAAAGACTCCCCAGCCTCCATCTAGACTCCTTAAGCAGCCCAGAGGAGCATTCAGCCAGAACCAAAGATGCTAAGTGGATGTGTTAAGACTCTGGGGAGTTTAAATACAGGGATCTTTTTTGAAATTGTTAACGTAAGGGTGATAAACTTTGGTATGCCTTAGTGAAATGTTAAAGATAATCTGTAAAATATAATCAGGCTTGTTCACCTTGTTGCAAAGAAGTCTGGAACTGTGGGAAAGAGACTTATTTTTTTATTTACTCTATAATGTCATAAAGTGCACCTATTTCATTGCTAAAAAACAATGTTATTTAGTGTATTTGGTATACTACAATGTGTTTGCGTGGTGTATGGTTCATTTTTGTAGCCCCAGATTTCACTGTCTTCCTGAAAGGCACAGATTTAAAAGCTCTGTGTCCCTTATTGGCCAGCTAATCTGTACGTTGTGATTGGCCTGAATACGTCTGATGTCAGCCGGAAATATAACTCTCCTTACCATGTTTGAAAGATTTGGTTGCCAACAGGAGTTAACTTACAGGCTTTGAGTCCAAGCGGGAGGAATTATGATAATGTCGGTCTTGTCTACATCACCAATCCCAGGAAGTAAACTGTTGCCTACAATCCGTGTGTTTGTTGTAGTCCAAGAAAAGAGATTTACATTGGAGACGATAACTTGCGTCATTGTTTACTTTGGGGTTTGTACCTTTTGCATATCGTTTACATGTACTAATACACACTTACACACCAATGGAAATGTAAAAAAGTGAATCTGACAATAGGTGCTCTCTTTAATAAAGATTTTATTATAAAAAAAACTTTTGTGAAAGAGAACGGTTCTCTGAATGTTAAAAAAATATATATATAATTTATAATAAATAAATGACAGATTGAGTAGAAATATGTACTATCTTATTCAAATATAATTTCTCAGTAAAGTGATTAATCTATCCTGAAGTCAGGTGTCTGAACTAGTGATGCAAATTCCAATTCATTTCCGCGAACCGGCTTTTTTCGGACAGTTCGGCTCATTGAACTGGTTCAAAAAGCAGATTCACTGGTTGCTGACGTCATCGAGAAATGACATCACTATGCATTTATTTTCTAACTACTTGTGTCAATGAAACATTCAAATAAAGTCGTTTGTGTGGCCGATGATTTCAAAGGTTAAGAGGTATGATGGGGTCAATTAAAGATCAGAAATGTTTTAATTGTAGCTTTTTTGCACTGTGGTTAATTTTTGTACACAAGTGACTAACACAAGACATTTCCTTTACGCCTTATAAGAGTCTAGATGAGTTCCACCTGCTCGACAGGGCATCCCAGAATAAGTTTTGTTACCATCTGTCTGTTTTCTGCTACTGTGCCCTCTTTTCTAACCTCTCATTTATCTGTTCCTCACCTGCATATGCTTCATGATCCCGTCCATCAGCCAGCACCTGTTGTGCAGGTTTAACTATAAAGGATCCAAGTAAATAATCCACTGTGAAGGACCCTAAAGTGGTGATAGCGCAGTGGATAAGACACTCACCTTTCGTGTGAGAGACCCATGTTTGAATCCACTGTGACACACCATTGTGTCCCTGAGCGAGACACTTAACCTCTAGTTGCTCTAGAGGCATGCGACCTCTGACATTTATTGCAATTGTAAGTCGCTTTGGATAGAAGCGTCAGCTAAATGAATTAGTAAGTAAAATCTGTGAGCTGTTAAAGGTTGAAAGGAGTTTTTTTATCCACATGCATGTCAAGAAGAGGTCTACAGATTACTAGGATTGTGAAAATACATAGATATGGATTTATGCAAACCACGATATGAGGTACCTTAATTTTAACAATCTCCACGTTCACATAACATTCATCTTCACCAAAGCAAAAAAATTTAAGCAGGACAGACTGTGATGCAACAACAAAGAGATGGTAGCAGCAAAAAGACAGACGCAAAAAATATTTGTCTACTGTCGGACACTGTCTAAATATCAATAAATCAATCTATATACTTATGCATTAAATCGGATCAAAATTGTATCAGCAAAAATCATTAACATACCATATCATGACAAGAGTCCAATTTACACTCTACTGTTAACTTTAAGTTGTTAATTAACATGTCTTCATTGATCAGTAAGGTATGTACATTACATTACATTTACACTTGTAGGGCCTACACTTAAAGATCACGTATTATCCGATTCATGATTTTTCATTTCCTTTGGTGTGTAAGTGTGTTGTTTTCAGAGTGTTAAAAGATGTCTGTGCACATAAAAGATCTGTAAAGTTTAAAAAATTAAAGTTTCAAATCCAAAGAGATCTTTTTAAAAGTGAAGCTTTATCCACGCCTACCTAAAACGTCTTGTTCAACACAACTATGCAGTTAGACGTCATACTGGTTTAAACATTTGCATAACACCGCCCTAATGTACACGCAAAGATAGAGGGTGTAACTTTCAATCGCGCTGTAGTATTGTTCTTTCTGCCATGACAAGTAGACGCTGTTTTTCCCTGTGAAAGGCAAACTACTTTGTTTGGCCTTGCAATAGAGTAAACATTAAGAAACCAGGGGTTAGGTTTTATTTACAACACTGTTTCAGAACAGTACAGCCCAAATGTTCGATTGTGTGCTGCACATTTTACGAAGGACTACATTTGTTTTACTTTCTTACTTTAAACACGAGGGAGCTACAAAGCTGGATGTAAACAAAGGATTCGTCTAAAAAGTGGAGCAATTCCAACTTTGCAACTCTGGTTCTTCTGACTGACATCCTGATGTTTTCATATTTAATGTATTTCCTACTGACGATTCAAACGCGAGTTTTTCAGTGCAGAGTAGTGCTTGTTTGCCGTTTCTATGATCACAATTGCAGACATGGTTTTATGTTTTAGTATCCTTAGATTACCAATCTGTTAAGTTCTGCTCACATCGAGCTGGTAAAGTTGATCAATCAGCTTAGCCATCTGTGTTTTTTGGGTCAGATTCAAGCTCGTATTGATAAGGTAGTAAAGACAATTTTAACTCCTGTTAGCATTGCGAGCTAATCTTCAAAACAAGGGGCGTCATATTTCCGGCGGACATTAAATGGTAAATGGTAAATGGACTGCATTTATATAGCGCTTTTAACAGACCTATGGCCATCCAAAGCGCTTTACAATTAGCCTCACATTCACCCATTCACTCCCACATTCATACACCGACGGCGGTGTCAGCCATGCAAGAGGTATTCAGGTCAATCACAAGGTACTGATAAGCTGGCCAATTGGGGACACAACACTTTTTAGATAAGTTGGCTTTGTACAAAATTAGAGCGTTGAGGAAGGAAGGGATATCTGGAGAAACAAAAATTTACGATATGTGGAAAACAATGTGTTTTTTAAACATAAACAAAGTGAGCACACTTTAGTATTCCAAATACACAAAATAACAGTGTTTTTAGCAACGAAATAGGTGCACTTTAAATGTTTCTCCACAGATACTCTGATCTACTATACATGGATGTGTAACTTAAAGGCACAGGAGAATGGAAATTATCTACACTGTTAGATGTCGCTGTAGATTTAGCAGCACTGTACTGTAAAAATCCACAGTACTATACTGTATGTGTACATTACAGTACAGTACTGCAGTTCATAGTGCATTCTGGGTAAATTTGTTTGAGCGGGAAAATTTTACAGTATATTTTGGTCTTGATGTAACCTTGCTGTAGCCATTGCTGTAATGTGCCAGGTGTACTTGCAATAATCAGTGAAAGTGCGCCAACGTCAAATCACACAGACAGAGGGAGAGCACAACTCTTGGCTGCAGCTGAAGGAGGACGATTGATTTCTGTCAGTTCGGTAAGTTTGAAATATTTCTGTTTCATGAAAACTTAATTTTTAGTTTAAAGTCGCCATGAAACGGAAGTAGCGATTGCCTTATTTTCCCCGTGGTGACGTATATCCGAATGAAACGGCTTTTGAGATGAAATAAGGCAGGGCTGGATTTGAATTTGTCCATCGAGATCTGATTGGATCGTTTGAAGTTGGGTCGTGTTGCTAATTGCTAATCACTGCGATCTTCTCCCGGACCCCGCCCACCTGCCATACTTTTGACCGGAAGTGAAGAGAGATCGTTTTGAGGAGGGGAGGAGATTTGCATTTTTGATTAAAGATTATGAGCACACACGAATTTTTAAAAAATAATGAAGCTCACAGATAAGTCATTTGTTAATAATACCACACTATTAAAAATACATATATAGTTTTTCATTTCAATTTCATTGCGACTTTAAGAATGTTGTCAATAGTTTGTCACAATATTGTTTTAAACGTGCAATGAGAGAGAAAAACGGTCGCCAACAAAGTTTCAATCTCCCTTAGAAAGTAAGCTAACGTTACACACAGATGTCTACCGCTGCTTTAACTCGCTTTACACCTTTTTTTAATGAATATAGGGTTGTTTTAACTAAATTATGACGGTTTGGTGAGTTTATATTGTGTTGAAAGTGTGGTGACATTGAAACTATTTTTAACGAAATGGACAAAGACAACCCGCCAGCGCGGTCTTGCGGTCCCAGCATAACGGTCGTTTATCTCGGCGTTTCATCCGTTCAGTTAGCGTCAGAGGAAAGTATTAAGTTCGACTGTTTGGCAAGGCTGACTCGTGGTTGTAAACAGATAGGACTTGACACGCCGTACACAGCATACTGTAGTACCGAACTCCTCCACAGAAGTGAAAACAAGAAACCTCATATTTAACTGGATACATGCATCGAACTCATCGCAGCTTTAACTTCGACCAAATATCATTCAGACCTGGGCTCATCTTAATATCAGATGAACGAAAGGGATTGCCGCGCTTATTGTTGTTGTTATTATATTACGGTATATCAGCAAAAGCAGAGAATATCTTCTCTTAAGCGTTTTACACGCCCAGTAAGTTGTCCAATACATTTTTAAGGCATATTGTTTCCACCACTTCAGATGCATTACACGCTGTATATAAGTTTCCAAAACGCATCAAATCAATGCACGAAAAGAGAATGGGCTCCGCATTTACGTACCTTGGTCTTCTCGTCTCTGTCAACTGATCCTTCATCTCTGGATGTAAAATAGTCCATTATAACATCGTGTAGAAAACTGGCATCACCAGGATTGCTCAGATTTAGGCGATCATGTTTATCTTTAAAGTGAGCAGCTAGCTACTAACTTGTTAAAAAACTTTGCGTGAAATAGCGTGTTACACCGCAGCCGTCCGGGTAAAACATTAAAGGGACAGTCTTTTTACCTTGTCACTATAAATCGCTATTTTCTGCAGTAAACGAGACATTTTCAGAGATTTTCTGTAGACAAGATGTTATAGAATAATAATAATTTAAAAAAGACTTATTTAGATATTTATATATAATATATAATATAACAACTAATATATATATATATATATATATATATATATATATATATATATATATATATATTTGTTTTACAACTGACTTAACACTTACAGTAATGTTTTATTTGTTAGCATAGCATGATATTAGATTTAAACACTTAATACATTTTTAAATCAATCACTTTGTCTCTGCACAATGAACATTATCAAATATTATTAATGTTGTAAAATATATTGTTCATTGTTAGTTCATATTAGCTAAGGCATTACCAAATGTTAAGGAATAAACTCTTATAGTAAAGTGTTACTAAATTTTCTTTTACCATTTCCTTCACAATGTCTACTTATTTCTATGGCTAACAGATTTTGTAACATTTGTATTTTTTACAGTCTTACCATTGATTGTAAGCTGGATTGGGTAAGATCGATGGATCATCTTTAAAGGCACCAGGCAAGTACATGATGTACAGTTACAAGTCATGTATTTTTTCGACTGCAATATTAAATGCTTTCACGTCACATGTAAAAGTACACAGGAATGTGCTGATCACTTTTTATTTGTAGTTTACATGAGTGTCCTTGCACTTTTAAGGAGTTAAGGCAGATGTGGAGGCACAACGGGTGATACCAGACACACACCAAGCACATTGTTCGGTAAGTTTGCACTTTACCACTACAGTTTCTTTAAATACCCATGTATACACTCATTCACAATTCCCACACACAACACTGTAACACGACCATACACAACATGTACACAATTGTCTTAGTTTGCCATGTAGAAATATACAAACAGAAATATTCAGACTTTGGTTATAAGAAATTTAATTTAATAATTGTATATATTTAGCAGAGGTGTCCCTGGACTTTATTGACAAAAGATTTTGTTTTCAGAATAAAAAGTTGTGTCCAAATCAGTAACAATTGTACTTTCTGTTCAGGACATTCAATCATGACATGATCCATGTGGATGCTGTCCATTGAGGAAAGAGTTTGTTCAGCGGTAAGTGAATCTTCTGTATTTTAGTGTAATTAGGTGTGGAACAGTAGAATAAGAGCAAAAGGTTTCAGAATAGGGGTAAATTCAAGGCTGAGTTTAGTTTTTTAAGAATCTTTTTCTATCTTATATTTGTTGACTTAATGTTTATGATATTTCTAACAGGTTTCTGGATAGAATTAATTCCAAAGATGGGAAGAAGTGCACATGCAGACAAGGAGCAAGCAAAAAGACAAGGAACTTGGTGCAGAGAAAAGCTGTGGCCATTAACCCCCATGTGAACAGCTTCATGCAGTCCCTGATTGAGTTCGAATGGACGACTTCAAAGTAAAGGCCACTGTGGTCTGTCTGCCACAGTTTAATGCATTTATTTTTAGTGTTAAATGAAATTCAAGTAGAATATTTAAAACTATGGGCCAGTGTTCTTTTTACCACAGTGAAATGTTACCTTTTAGTCGATGATGGACTTTAAACTGAAAACTTCAAACTATGGAACAGTGTTCTATTTGCCAGAGTTAAATATGTTACAGCAGGGGTCTCCAAACTTGTTTATACTTGTTGATTTTATTTTATGTTACTTGATTATATGTTTATTATTGTTTAAAATCTTGTTTTAAATGTTTTGTTTCAATTAAATGTTTTTTTAAATAAAATTTTGATACAAACATTGCTTGGATTGCCTTTTAATTCATTATGTCATGTCAAGGATAGCATTTTTACCATATTAATAACTATAGATTTAAACCTAAATCTCTATCTATTTTATATAATATTATTGTATTAACTGTAATAAGTAATAAATAGTATTTATGGGTCAATATAGACATTACAGTAAATTACTGTAAAAATAGACTACTGTAATAAAATATTGTAAAATTACAGTACAGTACTGCTTTGTAACTATACAGTACTAGTTTGTGTACTGTAAAATGGTATTACAGTACAGTACTGTAAACCCAAAATACAGTAACTTACTGGCAACCGTGCTGCCAGTACCGTACTGTAAAAATACAGGGAAATCGTTAACAGTGTAGGCATAGATGAATAATAAGAGTAATGTACTTGGTAATGACATATCGTGAGCATCACACACTATTGTTTCCTCCTTCTTATGTAAACCTCATGCACCTGACAGTCAGGATGTATGCCCCTAACATTAAGTTACATATTTAATTAATTACAATGTTGTTACAATGTAACTGAGTAAGTGTTTTATGCTAGTTAATGCTATATGCAAGCATTACAATTTGTAGGACCTTACTGAAAAAAAAAAACACAAAATAAACCTACCACCCAAAAACGTCCATTTCCAATCTCCAAAAAATTGCTTATTCTTCAAAATCTGTTTCTTTGACTGATACAGGCTCAAACATAAGGTCTGTTTGCATTGAGCGTAACCAGAGGTGGAAAGAGTAATACAATATTGTACTCAAGTAAAAGTAAAGTTACTTTATTTTACTTAAGTAAAATTACTGGTCTAAAAATTTACGCAAGTAAACTCGTTGTTTTTAGTTGAAGGAACACATTTACAATTACAGTGCAATAACAAAAAGTAAATATAATATATATATATATATATATATATATATATATATATATATATATATATATATATATATATATATATATATATATATATATATATATATATATATATATATATATATATTATAACTAAGAAACATTTATAGAATTGTTTTGTGAACTTTTAAGGCAAAAAATATGGGGTCAGCAGCTAGTAAATACAATATAGCTATCAGGTTGTAATTTATTTACTGCTGGTAATATTTATTAAACATTATATATATAAAATTTGCATATCGAGCATATAATGAGATCATCATTCTAATCTTCTTTCTCTTTCACAAGTACACACAAAAAAAACACTACTCAATTACAATACCGTGAGTAAACGTAATTTGTTGCTTTCCATCTCTAAGCGCTACTGACTGACATGAAACAGCCAATCAGCCAAACATTATTGTTCATGACCCTTCATATAAGCTAACAACAGCCCTTTTCATTCTAGGGAAAATTCCTAGGGTTGTAAAGGTAAACCCATTTCAGTTTGCACTTAATAAAGGCACATACCTTCTATGTAGATACAATGAACAATTAAACATTTTGTATCAAATATTTGGCACCTTTAAGTGAATTTCCACTGTGTTTACTAAAAGAATTTTTCCCTCCAAAAGAATTTGGCACTACCCAAAAGGACATGTTACTGGATGAACATGCTTGTTGGCAGGGGAACAACATTTCTATGTACAAATCAGATTTTATATTTGAGGTTAAGCATTCACACTGGCATCAGTTTAATTGCTGAAAGTCATCAGGGCACTGTAGAGTGGGCACAGGCACTGCTGAATGATTGAAGTTGTTATAAACTGTTTGGACAGCATTACTGTGTGTTTTAACTACTCCTTTAAGATTTTGAGGTATATATGACTCGACCTGATTTTGCCAAGTGGTTGATGTCCTCAAGACAACATTGTGCTGACCCAAGGACAACATTTTTGTAAATAAAAGCTAAACCACCTAAAGTCTAACCATAACTGAACCCTAAAATCAGAAGGAAATGATAAGAGCAATGGTCTAATCTTGCTTAAACTTGAAATAAATGGAAAAAATTTTTTTGAAGTCTGATTGGTTGATTGAAATGTTGTCCCAGGCTCATCAATCACTTGGCAAAAACAGGAGAGCTGAGGTTACTGAGTCATCATCTAGATGTCGATTACTGTATAGGCTACCATTTTCCCATTCTGAAGGGGAACTATACACAAACTTGATTATTTTGGACATATTTAGCTGTATGAATCAGCATTAATGCCCACAGCACATTTGCAATCTGGGGGAAGCCAGGAGTTTCATCAAAAAACCTCTTCAAGATGTAGAGGCTCTTCACAGAACGAGACAAATGCATCTCTAGCAACCTAATGTCTGTGAAGAAATGAATATTCAGGCTTATGCCTCATTTGCTAACTCGAGAAGACCTTAGCTCTGGGTATGTAGAAGCATTTATTTTAAATGACTGTTCATTGGTCTTCTGATAAGAAGACAATTGGTAAAACTACAAAAACTAAGTCTTTTTCTGCCTCTTTGGCACAGGTTACTGAGTCAAAGCTAAATGCTTTATATACACCCAACATCAATTTAAACATTTATCTACAAGCGCAAGGGATCTCGCAGCCTGGTCTCACTGTTAATACATAGTATTTACATGTAACTTTAAAAAAAAACAAAAAAAAAACATGTTTTTTGGTACGTTTAATTCAGGAGTGGGGAACCCTGGGTCCTGGAGGGCCACTGTCCTGCAGAGTTTAGTTCCAACCGTAATCAAACACACCTGGAACTAAACTCTGCAGGACAGTGGCCCTCCAGGACCAGGGTTCCCCACCCCTGGTTTAAATAGATGCTAAAACGTACAATGTAGACGTATTTACAACATTCAAACGTACCATTATTATGTTTTTACAGCTAAAAATCTTAAAACATTTACGTATCTTTCATTCCATAAAAATTGCTGTATAATTTCCCTTCAACCATTTAGCGATATGTTACCTCCTTCACCCTACCCCAAACCTTACCCTAAACCCTACCCTAAACTTAAACCCTTTTTATACAAAATGTTTAAATACGTAATGTTTTTCTTTTTTTTAATATGCAACATAACGTAAAGATATGTTTAAGAACATTTTGGTAGCACTTTATTTTACAGTACGTGTACTTACCTTGTACATATATGGTAAATAAGTTGTACTTACCGACAAATGTGTGGTACTTACTTACATGGTAATTAACTGGTATCATTACTTTACTTACCAGTGGTACATACTTGGTAGTTATTATGGAACTCTAGATAAGTACTGGGTAATAACAGATACATACTTATAGTTTAGGTATACTGTTACTAACGAGAAACATTACTGTACTTACAAATAAATGTACAATATAATGGTAAATGATATTAGTTATCATATGTACACTATAAATACCTGTCATTTACCTTAACTTGCCTGTAAATACTAAATACTTATATTGTACATTTATTTGTAAGTACAGTTATGTTTCTCGTTAGTTACAGTATACCTACACTATAAGTATGTATCTGTTATTGCCCAGTACTTATCTTGAGTTACATAATAACTACCAAGTATGTACCACTGGTAAGTAGAGTAATGATACCAGTTTATTACCATGTAAGTAAGTACCACACATTTGTCGGTAAGTACAACTTATTTACCATATATGTACAAGGTAAGTACACATACTGTAAAATAAAGTCCTACCAACATGGTAGTAACAATAGTAACAATATAGCATTCAAAAGATATTATAAGCCACTACAGTCCTACGCAAAACAGTTTATTAAAATAATTTAACGTTACTGTTACAAAAAGCATAACAGAGAGACAAGTGTTATCACAACAACTTATTTATTGTGAATATTAAAATCAGGACCAAAAGTAGTTAAAATGACGATGTGCTGCAGTCGCGTTCCTCTCTGGAGTATGAAGTAAAGTAAAGAGAAGTATTAAAGTTATTAATCCAAGAGAACGTTGATCCGGCTTCCCTCTGTCACTGCACATTTTTTTTTTAAATTTAATAACGTACACCAACGGAAATGGAAATGACGCAAATATGTCACGTGGCACGCAAAGAGCAATGAGCTTTTGATATCACTTCCGTAAAGCAATGTGTCGTAAAGCTTCTTGAGGCTCGATATTTAAATTAAAATTTATATTAGCCTATAACGAACGCGCGATCTGACTTTACGGTTGCTGATGAGAACTCGGATCAAGATCGCTGGATAAAGGGCTGAATTTGGATCTGTTCCTTGCAATCATATGAATTTTAAAGATGTGGATTACAGCAAATGAATAAAAGTAACATCTACATTTTGGTGTAATTATTGCTTTGTAGTAATAATAACATAATGCAGAAAAGACAGTTAAAAATAGTTAAATAAATACAGAAAGTTTTAAAATGTTCAATATTATAAAATTCTCTGAATATCATAATCATTTCATTAGGTAAATGGGTAAACTGTCTTAAATAAATAAGTCAGAAAATATGACTGAAAACATGTCATTGAGTAAGAAAAGCCAATGCCCGCAATTTTAATATTTATGAATAGGAATAACTTACGTACAAATTTGTATGTTTTTAAAGCAGTAAATACGTAAATAATTTACGTATTAGTCCTGTCAAAACGTCGATATTATACGTTTCAGTTTGTTTTAAATGTAAGTAAATGTATGTATGTATGTATGGTACAACCATACTGAAACGGAAAAATACACATGTATTCACATGAGACCACGTTGGATCTCAACACGCACCTTGCATAAACAAATATTTTTTTCTTTTTAGTATTAATCAGTCATAAATTCTTACCTTTAGTTAATGGTTAACCGGTCAATATGAGCATCCCTTATAGGGTAAATACTATGGAAGTCAGTTACAAACTGTAACATAAGCCCAACTGATGGCAAGCGTTGTGATTCCAATTGCAGTTTTATTAAAAAACATGAACAACTTGACAAAAACTCAACTTGACTTAATGCAGAAAACTCACCAACAGAGATTTCAAAACATCAAGCTAAGACAGGGCACATAAGAGTGTAAAATACACATAATGTAACAAGGTAATGAGGGGTGGAGCTACATTCCTCACTTTAAAGAACAACAATACACATTTGTGACCCTATACCACAAAACCATCATTGGTTATATTTGTAGCAATAGCCAAAATAAATTGTGTGGGTCAAAATTATGTAAAGATCATGTTTCATGAAGATATTTTGTGCATCTCCTAATGTTAATTTATCAAAAATGTATTTATTATTAGCAATATGTGTAGCTAAAGACTTCATTTAGACAACCGTAAAGGCAATTTACTCAATAATTTATTCTCTAATAATTTTTCGCAGTCTCCGATTCCAGATTTTCAAATAGTTCCATCTCGGCCAAATATTGTTATATCCTAGCTTTCAGATGATGTATAAACCTCAATTTCCAAAAATGTACCCTTATGACTGCTTTTGTGGTCATGTGTCACATTTATGTATTCAATTTGAATTCATTGCATTCTTAAACTTCCAAAATAAAAACAAATGCAATAAAGAATATCAATGTATCTGTCCTGAATGCTACTACCGACACATGTCGATTAGTCATTCCAATCCCTATCAAAATAATCCATGATCATTTTTCATTTCCCATTCAAAGACTTTGTGCCAAACCTGCAAGAAGAAAACCCATTCTAATCTCTTTCCTACAGCCTCACAGACGACAGATTTGTGTCCGTATAGCAGTGGAAGGTGCAAGTTCATATCTAAATGGTTCATTGTTATCCTCTGCAGCTATAGAGCAGCTTAAGCCCGTGGTTCATCAACTATAACAAATATCTGTATCCGATTTTAAAGTTTTTAGCAAGTTAACTTTAGTTCCTCTGGCTTTGTTTGTATTCGCTTCCAAAAGCCGTAAGATTAAAAAGTTGAGTCACAATCTCTTAATTAAATTTGAGGAAGTATATATAGTCTCTACCTGTAATTTCTTCTCATTTAATTGACTGATATTTACATACAAGCCACCAGCTGTCCTAACAAAAGTAAATTAACCCGACAGTCCGTGATCCCACTGGAATGCATTTGGAACAAATTCATTTAATATTGAAGTGTGCAATTCTCACCTGTGCAAAACAGCAAGGCAACTGCCAGGGACTTGCTTAATTAAATACGAATATATATTAGCATTCATTGTCGTGGGAATACTATAAAATGTGATCAAAACATTAAAGAAGGGAATTAGTGTGGGGAGAAAGCATTTAACTCAAGTAATTATGCTAGCAGTCAATACAATCATCCCAAAATGAGAGACGGATGCATTTTCATCAGACTTTTGTTTGGGTCATTTTTAGGGCAACAATGGAACGACAATGATTTGTACGACAACCGCATCTTTCCCTAAATCTAGAAATGCATGCAAATGCTTTGATATCAAGGCTAACAAATTACATTTCATGCTTTAATCAGACTTAAAAAAAAAAACTCAATTGTTGGATCTAATCAGATTGCAACAAGGATAATAACTGTGTTAATTCCAAGGACATTTATTCATGCAAAATACTTTTAGGGTTACTTGGGGCGGTGTGTTAATTGAATATAATTGGATGCATGAGGAATTTTGTGCAGTAGTACCATTAAGGAGCAACTGCATATCAGGCGGAAGGAACCAATTTGTTCCACTGATCAAACAGGCTATAACCCCGGTATTGTATCAGATATGAACAGTGATTAGCACTGATCTTGTTTTAACAACAGGTTGATTGTGTGTTTAACATTAAAATAAGCAGAGCAGGGAAATGGAGCACAATAGCAGGCCGAAATAAATCCAACTCAAGTTCTCTGATAAAGGAATAGTTCACCCAAAAATGAATATTGGCCCATTATTTACTAACCTTATTGCCATCCTCTAAAAACACAAACGGTGCTATATAGCACCAAAACTTTTGCTTTGGATCGTAACCATAGAAGAACCGTTTTTAGTGCCATATAGCACCGGTGAAGCACCTGTGTAGAACCATATGTGGTGCTATAGTGGTGCTATATGGCCCCTATATGGTTCTACACAGGTGCTTCACCGGTGCTATATGGCACTAAAAATGGTTCTTCTATGGTTATGATCCAAAGCAACAGTTTTGGTGCTATATAGCACCGTTTGTTTTTTTAGAGTGTAGCTGTATATGACTTAATTTCTTTAGCCAAACACCTTTAGACATATTAAATAATATCCTGGCTCTTTTTCCCTTATGATGGAACTAAATGAGTCCATCTATTATCAGAAAAAAATCATGTTATCTTAAATTATTGAATTGCTTCATATTACAATATTTGTATTACAGAATAGATATTTTCCTCTGGATGCATAGTTTATTCAGCACAGCTAATCTTCACCAAGGTGCTTTTGCTTGTTGCTGCATAGCAATGTTCTGAAACTACTTACATGTCAAGCATTGTATCTTTTTAAAAAAGATAAAAATAATATTTTGATTTACATTTATGTTTTAACATTTTAACTGTTTGACAAATACTGTGATCAGCGTAATCGTCAAGTTATTTAAACAAGTTATTTATGCATAATTTGTTATTAAATGTTAAGATTCCTCTGTTAATTGTTTAAGCATGAACCTTAATTTAGTGAAATGTCTGAAAAGAGATGAGGTCAGTGGCCAAAGGAGGAACTACAGCTCACAGGTTTTTAAAAAGCCTATTTTTCCATCTTTGCATAACACAGAAATGACTACTAACTGCTAACTATGCTTTTGATATGTTTACTATTTCTCACACAAAAGTTTTATATCTGTAGAAGACTTGAAATGCAGTTGAAGTCCTTTATGTGTCCATTTTTGTTATGATTAGCAAAATATTTTCAAGGTAAAAAACCTTCAAAATTGGCATGCTAGTTTACCATGAGATCATGGCCTCTAATTGTCTATGAAAAACATTTACTTGATATTCTTAGATGTGTATATATATATATATGTATTCAGACCACAGGTTGCAGTCCAAAATATCCACTTGTTAAGTCCGACATCATGCACCGCTTCAGGTTCCAACCGATCTCAAATGCCATAGGGAAATAACACATGTATACATGATGCAAAACTACCAAAAACACCCGATACTAATTTTTATTTTTATGACCAGACATGGACTCATAAATTATTAGTATATTGCTGTCTGTGATTCCGTGAGCCTGGAGACTGCAGTGTACACGAGTTTAAATTTGTTATATGAATAAATAGTGCTCATAAATGGTTGTTTTAATAATATTGTAGAGGCTTGGACCCGGAAACAGGATTACGTCTTAACAAGTGGATAACAAAATCTACTAGGTTAAAAATAGACACAATTTGGATGTAAATAGAAACAAAAACTACATTTCTTAAACAAACAACTGTGATAAAATAAAACTTAGAGTTTAATATGATTCAGTCAAAGAAAATATGTAGCTTGTGGTTGACCATATTTAGCTAATATAGATCATAGTTAACTAACTACAGCAGTTACACGTTAATTTTAGTCCTCTGTCCTTACATTTGATTGACAAATGTGACCTTGCATGTGAAAACCGAGGAGCAACCTTCCGATCTCTCTGATGAAGCCAATACAGAAGTGACTTAAACTGCAATTCAACATCTGGCCACTAGAGGGTGGCTCCAAAAGGGAATCCCATAGACCCCCATGTTAAAATGGCCAGCTTTACAGCAGAAAATAATATGCTTACAGCCTGGTAAAAAAGTGTTTTTGGTCTATATATCTATTGTCCTTCATGACAACTGTGAGGGGGTGATTTTTTTTGTAACTTGTCCATTAAAATTATATTAATGAACTGTCACTACAGTTGAGTTAGGTGGGCGTGGTTTCAGCAACCAGCCACCTCAGCTTCAACCACATCCCGCCTCTTTATCCATTTTCGGTTATTCACGAGTCCACGAGGGTGTATCAGAGCATTTAGCTGAAGATCGAAGGGTGCAATTTTTTTACTACATGACAAATGTCGTAATTGAGGAACTCTTTTAAAGCAGAGTTTTTGCTCTTTGCTCCCCCTACAGGTTGGAAGCGGAATTGTCCATTAGCACTGTCGTAAATAATTTAGCCTACTTTTCTTTTCTTCGCCTCCTCTGAAATTAAACCCTTGCTTTTCTTTGCAGGCTCCTCCATGATGACAAATGAAAAGCTAGGTAATGGTATCTTTCTTTTATATGTAGCTGCCGAGTATGGTCCACCCACAGCCTGCAGGATGCTCCACTGCCGTAAAGCAAGTTTTTGTAGTTTTCACTCGAACCACAGGTCCGTGACCTGGCTGTTGGAAACTTCTTTAGTGCGGTTTTGGCCGATAGAGGGCTGCAAAGCGATTGTGAAAGTGCCGTTCATCGGGTTTTGAGTGGATGAACGACTGAAAGTGTTTTGGAAATTTTATTTTAAGGTAAAAAAACCCTTTGGTGTTGCTTTAAAGCTGTAAGGGGCATTATGTGAACTCAAGCACCTGACCTTTGAGCTCTGGGAGTTCACCTGCCACACTAAATTAAATGCAATAAGCAGAAGCACTTTGAAAATCATGGCAAAACTTCCCAAAAAAGCTATTTTAAATTTAAAATGATAACCTTTATTTCCATATCACTCATATGCTTGAATCCTTGAAGGTACTTTCCACTCTTGCAACTCTTAACAAGCATAAATGAATTCCTTAATCTCCTATGATGTAGTCTCAAGACATTTTTGACATATCAGTGATGCAGGAGTGGATTGTCCCTCGAGTAAAATTTTTTATATAAAGTATGTCAGAGTAATGATCAAAAACCACAGTATTCAAATGGACTCAAGCCGGCACAAATGAAACATGTTACAGGCACTCAGATTAAAAGGTTTCAATAATTTCCATATTAATTGTACCGTACATTATGTGGCTCAGTCAAATATGAAATCATTACAGCTGTGGGCAGAATTAATTTAGGTATGTTTGAGTCTCTCAAATGAAGTTTCCTGAGCTCAGATAACAGAAATTCGATACTGAAGCTGGCATTATTCCTACTGTTTAAAACAACCCTACAGCATATAAATTAAATTGCTTAAAATGTTTCGCATGTTCTTGCCAATAGTATTAAAAAAATGTATAATGATGAAATTCCTATAGTTATTAGTGAACACCCATTTATAATTTTTTGTAATCCACCGTAAGTCGCTTTGGATAAAGCATCTGCCATATGCATAAATGTACAGTACTGTGCAAAAGACTTAGGTCAACATGCTTGTTATTTTTGCAATTGTATATATAATTATTTCTCAGTCTTTTTATTAGAACACAACCAGAAAATACAGGAAATGTGTATTTAGTATTAAAAACTGTATAAAAGTATAAGCTGAAATGTCAAGTATTTAGTGTAAACTCCTCTTCCACTTGAGCAATAGCAGGCGGTTGTAGGAGCTCTTAAACCTAAATGAAATCAAATAATTTCTAATTCTAATCGAATGACTTCAGTCTCCTCAAAAAAGCTCAAGATGTGTTTCGTGCCAAGAGAGGTCAACACTAAATACCGACTAATTCCTGAAGAAGACATTTAGTTCTGAAAATTGTTTAGTTTTTAATTTTGTGTACATATTTCCTTTTTGTTTGTATCTTAAAAAAGAGTGACAAAATAAATATGGATGGATAATTAAACTTTGCTAAAACAACAAAGCTGGTGGTGGTGGCCGAAGACTTTTGCACAGTACTGTATATATAAATATCTAATCAGACCTCAATATATATTACAGATTTCTGATTTGGACATAAATCATTAACGCACATTTCATAATAAAACATTTATATTGCACATATTAACAAAAAATCTTGAAACTCATGTAGCGCTGGCTGGATGTCATTTATATCTGGACTGTAGAAACCAAGTGTCTGAGATAATAATAATGTGCGAGGCTAATATCTGTACTGCTTTAGGGACAAAGGCCTCTCATTAGTCATGCTTATAAGACACTTATCCATCCTCTCTCCAGCTCCTCAGCTTATAATGAGAGAATGATTGCATCTTTTTACATGGCTGGGAAAACAGATTTTCAGTCTTGCATCACGCAAAACAATTAAGCTTTCTGGTTATGAAAACAAAATTATTGTGGTGTTAAATAAGCAGAGTGTGTAAACATGGAATCCAGGACTTTTATCTCCGAAACACTAAACTTTTAAACAATCTGGGAAATGGTGTTCCTGATAACAGCAGGTCCACACCATCACTTCACACTGCCTTGGAATGTGAGACTGGAAAATGATTATTCCAATCCTGCTGCTGTTTTCAGACTGGCAACTCAACAGCGCCATCCTCTGGCAAAATGAATATCTTCTCTATCATACTGACTTCATGGCCATACTGAACATCTCTGCTAAAATGAAACTAATCCATCAAACAAATGATGTTTCTTTAATGATTGTTTTCTCTGTGCTTTTGGAAGAAAGTGGGTATTTCAAAATGCACTCTAAATATAAAATTACTATTTAAGGTGTTATTTGTTTTTCTTTTTCTTTATCATAATAGTTGATTGTATTTGTAAAAAACCTTACATAGCACCCAAATACCTCAAACCTAATATATTAGACTTTTTACATAATTTTCAACATTTTCTTATGCATATGAGTAAATGCAGATTTTTCAAATGAACACAACCAGTCCAGCAATTTTATTTTATGATATTTAAAAAAAAACGTTATCTCTTTTTGAACATCCTCGCCAGAAAGAAAAGCTCTGCCGACTCTTTCCTACTTGCTTTTGGTTTTACAGTTCTTACATCCTGAAACATAAGAGAAAGCCTCTGTCGAAGCTTATGGGCCAATGCTCCATCCCAGTACTTACAAACCAATGAACCTCCAGGGTGCAAAACCTTCTCTGCCAAGTCCAGCATTGAAAGACACATAGTGACCAGCTTTTCATGATCCAATTCTCTGAGCCCACTGGCATTAGGGGCCATGTCACTGAGGATGACATCTGCGCGAGCTTCAGGAAGAAGCCTTTCCAGCTCTGTGTGAGTTGAAGGGTCTGTGATGTCATGACAGGACAGGAAGTGGGCTCCATCTAAAGGGGCTATGCGTAATAAGTCTATTCCTATTACAAGTCCTTTAGGAAGTTCTGTACCTGAAAGAACAAAGGTATGATGAGCCCTAATTAATGATATAAATGCAGTTTAAATGCTTACAATAATTCCTGTAGACAAGTTGTACATTTTGTTACACAACTAAATGTTTATAAAATAAGGGATAAATTGGACCAGATGGTGGAGGAAATACAGCCAACAAGTGTACATGGGAACTATTTCAATACTGATTCAAAGCAAAAGCATCACAGATGGCACCACCAACAAGAAGTTGGTTGACAGCATGCCAAGCTTGTGCAGATCTTTTATTCAAACAAAGGTGTCTACTTTAAAATGCTATTATTTACATAAAAAAATATATGTATATATATACACACCGGTATATATATATATATATATATATATATATATATATATATATATATATATATATATATATATATATATATATATATATATATATATAATGGCATAGCATTTAATACAGTAGGGTTCAGAACTCCATAGGAACTGTGAATATATGCATACATAAAACACTTTGTGAAGTATGTATAAGTATGCACACTTACTTTCTCCTGATGAATTTACTCTCTGAACTGCAACTTGACTCCATGCTCCAGGTGCAGCACCACAATCTACAACAGTGAAACCTGGTTTCAATATAGTGTATTTATCATCCATCTCGATTAATTTAAAGGCACTTCTGCAGCGGTAATTCTGAAAGTGAGCAGCTTTAACGTAAGGGTCACTGAGCTGTCGCACCAGCCAGCGTTTATCGGCAGCAGTCTTCTTTAGAGACACCGCTGAAACGTGAATACACGACTTCGGTATATATTTCCACATCATTCGCAAAAACGAGCTATGTGGAAGAAAGAAATGTAGAATTTAGGCGAAAACAAGACAACACATGTGCTGTCTCTGATCTGTAATGTCCTCATGTGTGCGGTGTGACTATGTTCGAGGCGCTGCAAGAACCGACATAAATGTGACATCAGAGTACCGCGAGAGTGATTACAAAACGTAGCTTTCGAATGGCTCTCGCGTTAATTTGATGTTATATGCTGATTGGTCTGTGCAGCGCCGGATATGGCTAATATTACCTTTTACCACAGGTCTGTCAAAGTTATGAATCATTTGTCAAAATAATTATTGATTATTAAAATATATTTATTTACACATCTGTTTTGTGGTTTTAATAAACGACGCTTCTTTCTTTTTTTCCTGTTTCCTTCCTTGTTTCGGTCGAAATCATTTTACTGTTGCACACTCGATTACGAGCGTCAAGTGGGCGGAGCTTATGCATCTTCGCTGATCTATAAGTCATGTGTTGATTTAGTGTGATATAATCTGCATATAGATGTCATGTACTATGATTGTTCTCTTTATTGTTGTCATACATACCTCCACGTGACATCTTACGCTGATCAACACGCGGGAAGGAGCTCGTCTGATTGATTGAACTTATAACCAAATATAAATCCGCGTATTTTTGTTTATGTAAATCTATGGGCATATCCTTCACTTTTGTACTTTTTTGTCTCAACCGGTTCCTTTGGACGAAGTAAGCAAATTGCTTTGATATCACAAACTGTGTTGCTTAAAATGAAAACCATGTGTATTATACATTTGGTATTTATTCTTTAAATCAGTTATGCTTTGAATATTCTATAATGCTGATAAAATGGCAAAATGACTATGTACTGAATACATTATCCCAAAATACATCCTTTATGCTCTGTATATTTTTTTGGTCCTGTAGCTCAGTTGGTAGAGCATAATGTTAGCAACCCATAGGTCAGAGGTTCGACCCCCAGAGAAATCCACACACAGATAAAATGTATAGATTGGCCTAACATGGTTTCCAAAGGCATAAATGTAACTGTTTAAATGTTAAAGTCAAACATAACAAAACAGTTTATATTACACTTATATAGGGTGATGTTCACGTCTAAGCTGCTGACCCTGGTGTTGGTGGTGCAGCCTGGCCGGGTTTTACTAGGCATGAAGAAAAGAGGGTTTGGAGCTGGCAAATGGAACGGGTTCGGAGGAAAAGTCCAAACAGGAGAGACAATAGAGCAAGCTGCAAGGCGGTAGGTCTTAAATTGAATTAAAATGCATTCTTCTGCAACAATCCTATATATCAAGTCAGATGTAGATTGATGTATGTATACGTATAATTTTAGGATTTGCTTTAAACTTTGTTGTTATTCCCCATTTGTATTCCTTGAAGCTACAAATCATCCCAAATTCAATTTCAACCATGTAATGTCAGGAATGTTGATATTATTTACTTGTCTGTAGAACTTGGTCAGCAATTTGTCATGTTCAATCTTCCCTGCTTTTATTGGTTTTCATCTGAAACAAAATCCCATTTTATTTGTCAGGGAACTGCTGGAGGAAAGTGGCCTCACTGTTGACACCCTCCACAAGATTGGAAATATCAAATTTGAGTTTATTGGAGAAACAGAACTCCTGGATGTTCACATTTTCAGAGCTGACAGCTATAAAGGAGAGCCAACAGAATCAGACGGTAATAGAGCTCCACATCACTTTCTGATCCAGTTTGCCAGACACACACCACAACCTCATAATGCGCCACTGAATCTGTTTGTTTTCTTTTTCAGAGATGAGACCTCAGTGGTTCGACATTGATAAAATACCTTTCAGTCAGATGTGGGCAGATGACATCCTGTGGTTTCCGTTAATGCTTCAGAAACAGAAGTTTTTAGGATATTTTAAATTCCAGGGTCATGATGTGATAGTGGAGCATAAGCTAGAGGAAGTGGAGAACTTGTGATTGGATTTTACCTTGTTAATGGATTTTGTCACTGTATCAGTGGAAATGATCCAATAGTCTGGTTTACCCTACTGGGCTGATGCGATTAAATAATATCATGAGATATCCAGTGCTGGGTAGGCTACTATAAAGGTATAAATATAGAGCATGTTGGTAAACTAATTTTTTATGTGAGAATAATAGTTATCTGTATTTCATTGATGTTTCATTCATATTTTGGTTAAAATAATGAAATACACACCTGGTATCTGTATTCGTACGTTGTGTTAGGTATTTGATTTTTCTTGTTTGTTCCTCATTCCTACAACGGTTTTACCAGCAGTTCACATTAAAAATAGAACTTACACCAGTTGTTTTAACTCTAACTACTGTACCTTTCATTTTCTAAATATATTTTTGGAAAACCAGAAACAACATAAAATCTATCTATACTGACTAAAATGTGTGTGCAACTGTGCACTTTCTGTATACTTAACCAATATCAGAGGAAATTTAAAAGCAGTTTAAAACAACTGCATAAGATGAACTGGTAATGGCATTAAAATGTTAATTAGTTTGTTGTAATAACACAACAGCTTCTACATAAAATGGAATATGCTATATTCAATATAACGCTTAAAATAGTAAAGGTAATAAAAATTGCATTTACGTACAGTGTCAAAGGAATTGCTCAACTTGAACCGGATTAGTTGATTCATATTTTAATACAATCATCAAACATTACTTACATACCTTACTGGAAAATGCAGCTTATTCATCCATCTTTATTGTTTTACTAAGAAAAGTCAATTATGGGGCGCTTTCTCGGACAGAGTTTATATTAATCCAGGACTAGGCCTTAGTATATCAGGACATTTTTACAAACAAACTTTACAAAAAAAAAAAAACAATACTGGTGTGCATCAGGAGGCAAAACAATCTCACTGAGATACAGTATGTTAAGATATGTCAGTACAGGGTTTTCATTTAAGACAGCTTAAACGCATTTCAGTCTGGGACTTGTATAAGCCCTGTGCAGGAAAACGCCCCATTTAGTCCTGGATGAGCAACCGTTAATAACAAGCACTGCTCAAACAGTTACAACAAAAATATGCATGACACACTTTCAACTCAATAAATCTGTTTATGAAAAGTAAAAAAAAAATCAGGAAACAAATTGTATATAGGAGCTTAGTAGGGCCTTTATACTAGCTAAGTAAGGCCTTTCTGTTTTATCACAAGTACAAGATTTTTTTTTTTTTTGGTGTGTAGAGCAACTATTAAGAATTATTAATAATTGCTCATAATTTAATTTACACCGAAAGTAACACTTTTAAAAATCTCTTCAGTTTTAATACCTTCACGTTTTGCAGAACTATTGGCATCTTTTTTGAAAAAGTTCCTGACATACACAAATAAACATGTATGTATTTATATTATATATTAAAATTTAAATCAGATGTGAAAACATAGCTTCAATCACATGAGTGCAAGTCTGATAGTTTAAGCAAAAACACAAAAATGATAGACAGCATACAATCTTCGACTGGTATAAGCGCCTCAAGGTCAAAGTTATGCAATAATACAACTAACAAAATCTTCACATAGCTATGCAATTTGCTGTACAATCTACATTCACACCCACCTCTGGTTAGCTGGCTACTATTATAGTTTTAACACATTTCTTTATATCGAATCTACAAGACATGCAAGATGGCATTCTACTTTGTATTAGTACGAAACAAAATTTCCTCTCTTTAAGATTACATTTCAATTCTGCATACACAAACAGTACAGTATAAAATATTATCAAAAATACAGTGTTCATCTATCTTATCTATATTAGTATAAGCATTTCCTAAAATTATACTCAGCAGCAATAGTCATATTTTAGTGTCAGTGATTCTCTGTCACAGATTTTGTCACACAGAGAAGCAGTTTCCCATAATTCTTTGCAATACATGGTAGTGCTTTAAAAAATATAGTTCCCGAAGAGAAATTAGCACTTGCTTTTCATAGCATTTTGATATTCATCAATTTGCCAAGGTACAAAAGGCTGGTTATTTTGGGCTAAGAGGTGGAGTCTGAAGTCCGTTACTGTCCCCAAAAAGACATGTAAGCTTGGAATGAAGATCTTGCCACACCTCTCCCATCTAAGTCAAAATACAGCAAGAAACATTAACGTTTAGGAGCACAACTTAAGCTCTTATTAAATACAGAAACTAGATAAAAGATCAACTAACCTCGTTGTGTCCTCGCACTTGCGAGTCAACAAATGCCCCGAGGATGTTAGACGTCATGGGCAGGTATGTAAATATAAGCTGGCTCTCCTGGTGCAGGCAGAACAGGGAGAAGTAGTTGCGCAGCTCCATGACTTGAATGGCGTTTTCTTGCTGTGATGAGTCAAGAGATCAAATTGAGTCTCTATCTACTACCATTATTCCTGTGTAGTGAACTAAACTGTAACCGCTACATCAGAAGATGAAATAAAGACCCTATAACAGGCTAGGTAAAAGTTCTCTTTGTAAAGTGTTACCGTTTTTCATTGTTCTCGGTGATGGTAATGCAACTGCTTTATCGCCCATATAATGTGTCCATTAAGTGTTTTGTTAATACGTCTGGATGTTATAGCCTGGCAGTGTAACCAGCCAAGACACAACAATGTGATTTAGGCACAATTTAGTGATGTAATCTGTCTGTGCACACCGAAATTGCTATGTGAAGCTAGCTAAATAAAACTACTCAGGGTGACTCTTGTCACAGTCGTAGCTGCTTACAAGAAAGTCACGTATGTACGAGCTTTAATCTTGTGTCGCTTAATGGTGTCATAGCTGGAGATCTTATTGCAGAGGCCTCTAGCATCCCCAGAGAGAAATCAAGGACACATATCTCCCTTAAGGGCTTTGGTTTCAAGCACTTGATGAATTTCCGACACTAAATTAAAAGGATGAATCAGTGCTCTTCAGGCTACTGGTTTCACTTTGATAAAACTACATCACAAGCCGTTGTAGCTCTTTGTAGGACTGACCTGAATGATGCGAGACTCCAGCTGTTCGACAGAAACCTGCTCTTTGGGCTGCACTGTCGCGCTCATCATTTGTCTCTTCATCACGCTGTACTTCTGAAGCGCTCGCTGGTGCTCGTGCAAGACCCCCTTCTCGTGTCGTTCACACAAGTCCTGTACCACACATACATATCCATTATGCCATTATGATGAAACCCCACATAGCAATTTGGCAAAAGTTTCTGTGCCATCGCCTGCTGCTGGTAGTAAACACTCTCGGGGTCATATTTTAGGGATGACCTATATGTACATCTATCGTAAAGGTTGGAGGATTGGTTGCTAAAATGCAAACATTACTTCTGGTGCTTTTTGTCAACAGCCGTATGTTTGGTAGAATTGTTTTTCTACCAAATAAAACCCCATATATTCCTTATACAGTATGTGAACTGTTGTTGCATGGCAATTTTGTCTATTTACTGTCTTATTTCTGCCATTAAATTATCAATAAAAGTAAGAAAAACACTTCCCAGAAGTGGCTAAAGTTAAAGTACACTCACCCTGTATGACTGCAGCAGGTCCAAGAACAGATTAAGTTTTTCCACCACATCATCCTCCTCTCTTCTGCCCTGTATCAAGGAAATGAATTCAACTCCTCCATAGCAGTATGTAACTGGTTCATGCGGTATGTGTGGGTGGCTGTTACCTGCTCCGCAGCTTTTTCAGACAGAAGTGAGAAGTCGACAGAGAGGCCTTTCACAGACTGTTTGACAGCGACCCAAGGACTTCTGCCGGATGCCAGGGCAGGCACAGATGTCTCATCGGATCCCAGACAGCTGGAAGAATTACACACCAAAGCTTAAAGACCAAAGCTATGGCTAACCATAAACTAATAATCAAACTCTTTCAAGCCAGGTCTTGTAAAATATATTACAGTAATGTGCAATACTGTTTATGCAATAATGTGCACTAGACATTTTATAATTATATATATATATACAGTGATGTGAAAAAATGTTGGCCCCTTTCTGAATTTTTTTTTCATGTTCGTGACACTTATGGCGAAAACATGGAACAGTGGTGAACCCTCCCAGAAGTGGCCGGCTGACAAAAATAGCACTGTGACAACTCATCCAAGAGGTCACAAAGACCCCACATCCAAAAAACTGCAGGCCTCATTGCCTCAGTTAAGGTCAGTGTTCATGACAACATAAGAAAGAGACTGGGCAAAAAGTGGCCTGCATGGCACAGTTTCAAGACGAAAACCACTGCAGAGCAAAAAGTACATAAAGGCTCGTCTCAGTTTTGACAGAAAACATCTTGATTATCCCATAGACTTTTGGGAAAATAATCTGTGGACTGACGACACAAAAGTTGAACTTTTTGGAAGGTGTGTTCCATTACATCTGGTGTAAAAGTAACACAGCATGTCAGAAAAAGAACATCCTACCAACAGTAAAATATGGTGGTGGTAGTGTGATGGTCTGGGGCTGTTTTGCTGCTTCACGACCTGGAAGACTTGCTGTAATAAATGTAACTATGAATTCTGCTGTCTACCAAAAAATCAATGTCTGGACAATGTCTGGCCATCTGTTTGTGACCCCAAGCTGAAGCAAACTTGGGTATTGTAGAAGGACAATGATCCAAAACACACCAGCAAGTCCACAACTGAATGGCCCAAAAAAAAAAGACGACTTTGGAGTGGCCTAGTCAATGTCCTGACCTCAATCCTAATGCAAAAGGCGGTTGATGATCGAAAACCCTCCAATGTGGCTGATTTACAACAATTCTGAAGATAAGTGGGCCAAAATTCCTTCACAGTGTTGTAAGAGACTCATTGCAAGTTATTGCAAATGCTTGATTGCAGTTGTTACTGCTAAGGGTGGCCCAACCAGTTATTAGGTTTAGGGGGGAAGCACTTTTTCACACAGGGCCATGTGGGTTTGGATTTTGTTTTCCCTTCATAATAAAAACCTTCATTTAAAAAACGGCATGTTGTGTTTACATGTGTGATCTTTGATTATTATTTAAATTTTTTTCATTATCTGAAATATTAAAGTGTGACAAACATGCAAAAAAAGTCAGGAACGGGGTCAAAGTTTTTTTTACATCACTGTATATTTAATTTTAAAATGTCTAGTGCACAGATATGTAACAAGTTAAGTGTGACAGATTTGGTTAATATAGTAGTTAAGTGTTCTGGCTGTTGTAACAAAGTAGATGTTATGCAAATAGATGAGTTAGAAAATGTACAGCGGGTCATATAGTAAAGGGGTGTATTTTATCATAATGACCAGGTGACCAGGACCAGCAGTGCGTTATCCTGCTTATTATGTTGTTTTTGTTTTACCAAAAAAATTTAAATAAATAAAGATGAAATATTGAACTTATTTTAGATGGAGCACTGCCAGAATATTTAACCAGTGACCATAGAAATAGATCACCTGTTTCAAGCGTGTTATTTTACTTGTAGATACTAAAATGGAAAGTTATTTAGACACCTTCTCACCAAAATGTGTTTACACTCTTAAAATCTCTTAACAAAGTGAAACTGCAAAAATAGAGCACTTAGGATGGGTTGGTACCTGAGTTCCTTCCCAAACATCTGCAGATCCGTGGCGTTTTCTTTCGAGCGTTCAGCCATTTTTTCTGCCCTGTCCCGTAACTTCTGAAAACTGCAGTGGATATTTTTGATCAGCTCCCGAATGGATGAAAATTGACTTTGGATATCAGCTGGTAGGAAATCCTGCAGAAAAAATCACCAAGGTGAAATGAAGACATTTGTAATGTAACATTAAACAGCTTGGTTGGATTTTAAGATTTGATTGGCTGAACATAGTGGTGATATACAATAGGCCTCATTTTATGGCTAATACACACCTATGATTAGGGGTGCACCGAAATTTCGGTCGCCGAAAATGGCATTATCGGTTTCGGGCCGAAATAAAAAATCCAGCCGAAAATGTCAACCAAAAATGAATGTCAACCTCGCCCCTCCCATCCGTGCGCTGGTGCTTGGGTTTCACGAATGGTGATCAGTCGTCACCCACCCCTCCCCTTCGTGCTCAAGCAGGTTTACTCACGGTCGAGCTGTTTGCACGCGTCTGCAAAGATTAAGCATGTCTTGATGTGTAAACTTTAGAGAGAGTCGCGCTAATGTGTCTCATACTGTAATCCATTAATGAAACACAAACACAATCCAGCAATGAAACACAATGTAACGTTTTTATGTGGAGCGACTGTTGCGCTGTTTGAGATTCACCCTCCTTCTCTATGTGTGCGCGCGTGTTTAAGTGCCCTTAATAGTGCACATACAAGAGAGACGCGTTTAAAAAAAAACAAGCAAACATAAAATCTCTCTGTTATTGATAGGGCACATATAAACAAAATTATCTCCACAGTATTCTTTTTCTAATAAAAACATTTGTTTATGTCTTAAGTGTATGTATAGATTAAAGTCAGAAACCAGTCTTAAAGATTAACTTACTTAAGTCTGTGTCATCAATGTTAATCAAACAACCCGTGACAAAGAGACAAATAGCTCTAAAAATAATAATATATTTAATTTATTGTGTTATGATTCATTTAATTTGATTATTGTACCTAATGCTAATTTCAGACCTTATTAATGTACAACTTTGTTCTTTTTTATAAATGTTTGCAATTTCTTTATTGTTTATTAGATTTTTCCCACCCGCTTTTTGCTGATCAGAAAAATAATCTGATCTGTGCCTCAAAAACTGTAATGTGATCCGAACTGTGAGATTTGTGATCCGTCACACACCCCTAGTAAAGTTAGTACAAAGTGATAGCCATAAATGCAATTGTACTAATAATTGGCATAATAATTTATTTCGGTCTTTCGGTTTCGGTTTTTCGGCCTTGGTTTGCTTTTTTCGGTTTCGGCCAAGAATTTTCATTTCGGTGCATCCCTACCTATGATGGCATCAAAGTGTACCATCAATCCTTCTCATGTAATGTTTTCCACTATGTTTTTTACTACTTGTATGTATTTGCAGCCCAATGTTGATGTTCAAAATAACAGGACCGCTTTTGTGATATTCATTAATGCTGCTAGAAGTAAACCTTCAGTGAAATAAAAGTAAATAGAGTTAATTCAAACCTTGGCCTGTGTTGCATATTTGCATGTCATAAACTCATCACCCAGTTTTTTGCAAGCATCTCGAAGCTTGGTTTGGACATCCTGTGGAACATAAATATGGAAATCTGGACACGGCAACCCCTATGAATTTCATCTTGTTTATCTAGAAATTTGAATCATGTTTTAACGTTAGAAAAAGGAAGAATGAGGAGTCATACCGAGCCACTAAAAGTAAAAAATGTCTTCAAAAGCTCATCCTCAGAGAAGAAAGGGTGCCGTGCAACAAGATTTAAGAATCTGCTCAATGCCCGTCTTCGGCCCTCAATGAATTCCCGTTCTGACATAGAGGTCAGCACTGCAGCAGGACCACAGATCAGAAAAAGATGTACATTTTTCAGAAACAAAAACACTTTGTTCTCCATTATTAAAACGCAGTGAGGGACTTTTAGGTACTTTCACTCACAGTTATTATTAAAGTACAACTTGCTGAGGTTTACAAAAAAGAGAAGTGGACTTTTTTACCATGGCAGAACTGTGATTGTTTTTGTTGGTGCATTTCCAGAAATAATTAAACATCACACCACGGTCCAAGTCATAGTGCTTATAAACTAGTAGGTTTTTACAGTTTTTCATACCTCCTTTCAACACCCTTTTTGGAGGCAGCGCAGGCACGACTCTGTAAGCGTATCTCTGTAGCAGGAGCTCATGGAAGACGTCAAAATCACTGTATCGCCGATAGACTGATGCTATAAAACGCTGCAAAGTGCATATGAAAGAATGCTTTTATAAATGTACTATAACTGTTACAATGACTCATGCATGCATAAAGTTAACTTTGTTAAAAAAAAGAAAATGCCATAGTGAACTTTTTTGTGTTACATCTTGGCTTAACTAGTGTCATGTTTTGTTGCAATGATTTACTAGATGTCACACAAGCAGATGGTACTTTGATATTTTCAGGCACAGCAAGACATGTTTGGAATGGGAAGTGTTCTGGAAAACTGCTTAGGAAAGGTTTTTTGCTATTCTGTCTTTGGTGAAAGTGGCAGAGAAAAACTTAATCTTCAATTTCACATGTAAATGCATTGTAGAGCTACAGTACTCTCTTCGTCTAAAATCACTCACCTCACTGGTGACCTGATATTCCACATGTTTAAGAAACAATCCCTTCTTCTCAGGAATGAGATCAACCCTGATGGTGTCCTTCATCAACAGCTCCGACAAAGTCAAAGACAAAATTAAAGGATTCTCCTGAGCCGACTGCATCTTCAGACTCTGCATCTCCTTTGGTTCTCCCAGCTGAGGCTTTGGGAACTCTAAGAAAAACATTTCACACAACAGAGAAATTATTTATAGAAGTGTGACAACTCAATTCCATGAATTACGACGTGTAAAGTAACAGTAAGTATGACACATATTTTAATAAAGTAATAAACATAATTTTCTGGCTTCCTCCCTACATGATATGACAGCACATACATGATTGTTGTCTTTGGAATAACGGGTGGGTCATGAATGATGAAGGAAAAACTCAAGAACAATGTGGAGCTATGTGGAGTTCACAGATTTAAAAAACTTGCTAGCATCTGTTTGGGCCAGATGTTTGTGTATTGTGTGTTAAACTTAGAAATAAGAATCTGAAAACCCCCAAAAATGTCATGACTGTGCAAGATATAAGGAACTCTTTCAGCATAGTCTAACCATAACCATTCTTTTGTTTGGTGCAACACAAACACTTTCCTTGGTCATTTCACTGAGAGATGCAGTTGGCACAAGATGGACGGGAAACTTTTTCATGGATAGACAAGAAAACAGGAAACACTGAAAGTGCAGAGTCAACAATCATACTGGCAATATCTAAAGCGTAAAAAACATTAAATTAAAGGGGTGAATCAATGGTATTTCATGCATTCTGACTTATTAACACAGTTATAGAGTTGTTTCCTCATGCTAAACGTAGGCAAAGTGTCAAAAAAGCAGTTGGCTGTGTTACAGAGTATTTCTGTGCCGAATGCACTATGCCAGGGTTCGTACAAGTTTCGGAAAGTTTTTTTCGATTACAGGTCCAACTAACGTTTCAGGGGTTTTCTATACATATCACTTCTTTATATGGGCACTTCCCCTGGAAAACCCCTCCCACTGGTCAATCAGCGGGAGACGCTAGAACTTACCAACATCACATCACACGACACAGCTTTGTTTAATTTCAAAACTCAACAATGGCACGAAAGAAGAAGTGTGTTTTTGGATGTAAGGAGAAGAAAGCCAGCCTTATGGAAACATGAGTTTTGCGTGTGTGTTTGATGCAATGGATTTGATTGAAAAGTCCCAACCGGGTCATGAGTTGCATGCGGTAAGTAAGACTTCTGTCTTATGGTGGAAATAGGCGCGTGAATATTATATAAATGACACAAACATTTAGTGAATCATAAGTTAAACAGTGTTGTACAGTGTTGCATGACTCCCGTGGTAGTAACTCCTCCTTCATTTTTTCGTACACTATCGGAAAGAATCGGTAAAGCTAATCTTTCTTAAACTAAATCTGATTAAACTAAAGACTCTTCGGAAATATAAAGGATGTAATACTACTCTTTAGGTACTCCAGATTAACATAAAAAATGCAGAAACAGCTTGTTTCATGTGAGCTTTACCTTAATCTTTGACTGCTCATGAGATATATAATGAAAATAACTGATTTACATATTGGTTAAATTTAGGGTTGTATTTGTTAACATTAGTAAATGCATCAGGTACTAACAACAATAAGCAATCTAGTTTTTCAGCATTTATTGATCTTTGTTAAATTTAAGTTAATGGTAACAATTACAACAATTTGTGTTAGTTTACTGTGCTCTAATTAAGGTTAACAGCAATAATGAAATTAATATGAACTAAGATTAACAAATGCTGTAGTAGTTTTGTCAATTGTTAGATTATGTTAGCTAATGCATTTACTATTGTTAACAAAAATAACCTTATTTTACAAACAAAGCATTGTAAAAAATATCTGTCTCTAAAAATATATTTTTTGTCTGCAAACCAGATAGTCAAATGTAACATTCAATTGAATGAATATAAATTCAGGTTGACTGTATTAAATATATATATATGGCTTGTAATCATATAGGGTAACCATTTTAGTGCTAGAACGTACCTGTGTAGAACCATAATGTGCAATGTTAAACCATATGGGGTGCTATAGTCATGCTTAAGCACCATATATGGACAGTTATATAGGAGTTATATAGGTGCTATAAAGGGCAAAATTGGTTTCCCTATTATGATTACAAGC